>NC_051226.1:10433700-11033700 GCF_015220715.1 Pygocentrus nattereri
TTCTTTACAACGTAAGTGTCCCGGTGGCTAGGTATATTATTAAAATGCCACTGTGATGACAGAGCTCACCTTGTTTTTTTGTTTTTTTAAAATATGTTATAGTGTGTGAATATGGCTTTGGAAATGGCTTGCAGTCTGAAGTTTCTCCAGCAGGAAGCACTATTAGCACACATCACCATAAATCTGCACCAGAAGAAGCTCAATCCTAAAAGTTTCATTGTTTTCTTTAGCTATGCTGTGTCTTCTTCAGGAAAAAAAACAAAAAAACAAAATAAGCTCATATAAGACAAAGTTTTTGTCAGGAGGTATGAAGTCAAAATGAATAAACTGCAATATATCAAATTACTTAGTTTTTACTCACTCAAGATTATACTTGTATCTTTAAAAATTGCACTATAATAAAACTGTGGCTCAATAACAGTGATAATGTCACTAATGCTTATTAATACACTATAGTCAAGGGCCCTGTGTTTGAGGTACTCTACCTTATGCTAAGATAAGGTAAAAGTTAAATGTGACAGGATGCTGAAAGATGTGAATGCGATAGAGAGTAATGGAGGGTGGTGAACAGAGAGATGTTTATCATAACGGCATTTCACTCTGCTTCCCAGTAATCAGCATGGGAAATCAAGATATCGCAATATGTCTCTGCAGAGGAAAACAGATTCACCCCTACACTAATCGCTCCTAATCTATTTGGTTAATTAAGGGGAGGGTGTTAACGTGTGGGAGGCTGATCTCCTGTGTGGTAATGCTCTAACGTGGAGTGATGAACCCACAGTGAGGGCCTGTCTCTGCCAGGCTCTTCCCGATGCACTGTGTCTCCAGTAGTCCTGTGTAGCTGAGGCTCTGAATTTGGGCTTTCTACCAGACAATCAATCATCTCTCCGTCAGTGCCCACTGAGCGCCTGAGAGCTGTCTGAGGCTCCAGACACACTGTCTGCAGAAACATTTTTCTGATCAGAGTGGCCAATACTCAAAATCAAGAGGCATTTATGGGATTTGAAGCTTTAATTTTTTGGCTACTGAAGTGGTAAAGACCAAAGTTATCCTAGTTGGGGAAATGGTAATGCCATTCATTTAGTTATTATCACTTACTACTATACACTTGCAAGTGTGGTTGATTCCGCAACAGAAGGAAAATGTTGGCAGTGATACACAAGGAAGAGAAGTGAGACAGAAGTAACTTTAATAGTGTGTATATACTTCCCTAAGGACTCATAACATGCACATCAAAGAAAAAGTCAGCTACAGATGATCAGAGCACTGTGTTTGGGCTGCTTGCAACTCTGCTCTGTGATATTGATCCGGTTCTCCAGGGTCTGCTATAAAAAAGCTCCCCTCACAGCAACCTGTATAACAGCATTTCAAGGAGCCTGGCAGCAGCCAGTCTGTTTCTCTCTTTCTCTCCCTCTTTCTATCCCTGCTCCATTACCCTGGGATCAAGCAAGGCTTTTTATCACTGCCCCTAAAACAAGCCATTATGAGGGTTATTACCTCGACTGGCCTCTAACCAGGTTCAGAGACGCTTCTCCACCACCTCGTCTGCTCCTCTGTTAGGTGAATGATAAGTTAGGCTAATGCTTAACAGGATTTGATCTCTGCTGATGAACAGTTCATAAGCTACTGCTATACTGTTGGTGCACTGTACAACATTTCTTTGTTTGCCTGATTTTTAACAAGTACAAACATTGAATATAAACAGTTTGATTAGCAACCTAATGGCTTAAAACCTTAAGCTAAATGGTAATGTTAACACTTAATGACAATTATACTCCTTGCTAGGAGTATATCTGCATTTTAATGAAATATCTATGATTGCATTTGCCCTTACAGAAAAAAGAGCTACACTATTGTGCGAAAGTCAGAGACCACCCTGTTTCTTCATTTTCTAGTCAAAACAACCATTGAAAGCAAGTTTTTCATTACCCAACAGATACTAGATTTAAGATAACCCACCTGTATAAGGAAGGGGACGGCAACAGATGAGGGGTCAAATCATTAAAAAAACAAAAAACAACCACCACCAAACAGACCACCAAAACTGTCCTGTCACCATCAGATAAACAGGCTTTCACAGCCAATCCACAGTTTCTATCCATCCTTCTACTGAGAGAAGACAACTCAGCACAAAGGATCTAAAAGGATGTGTAACTGTCAAGAAGCTGAGAAAAGTAAGCAGACAAAACACTAAATAGTGAGAAAAAAATATTTAAAAAAAAATTGGACATTAATAAATATAAGTTAGTTTGACTTCTGCACAGTATTGCAGTTCTTGTTTTTATTTGTCTGAAAGGACAAATTGAGTGATAAATGTTTCATTATAATAATAACAATTTGTGCTCCTAGCAAGGTCAGCTTGTACTCAGCACGTAACTGTAATTAAATGCTAACATTACCATTTAGTTTAAGGGGCTATTTTTGCTCAGAACTGTAAGGCGAAATAATCTCCAAACACACAGAGCAGTGAAATATGGACAAACAAAACAAACAAAACTGTAGTAGCTTCCTGCCAATCGACACTTATGTAATTTGATTCACACTGTGGCCTGAGTCTGTTTCACACTGAAAGCAGGAATGGAGAATGTTGGAGTTGACAGGACTGAGACTGTATGATTGGCACAGCTGAGCATGGGAGATCTCAGCAGGATCTGGTAATGAGAGAGAGGAAAGGATGCGTGAAACTCAACACACAGACGTGCGCATGAAGGCAAAGACACGCACACACGCTCTCTCTACGGTACACGCACTATTCATATCACTAGTCAGTTTGCACCCTGCATCCATCTGTGTTGTGGTACTACCTTGAGATGGAATCCATATGTCGGTATAATAAGCCTTTTTTTTATGACAGCATGAGGACATAAACTCTTCATGTCACTGTCTAGTCCAATTTAAATCTGCATCACTACATATAGTGAGACTAACATGAAGTGTCTGTTGGCTCTTGCACCCAAGCACAGTCACAGAAGGCTGTCAAAGGTGTAGGATGGTGTTACTATACCTCCAGGACAGGTGTCTCTTGTTCCATTTGTTCTGAGGAGCCAGTGCCCGTCTCCTCCTGCCAGTAACAGTCTCTGGTGCAGATATGTCTGGCAGTGAACAACGTGGGGTCTTCATTAGGCCTAGGGTGGCTTGGTCTGTAGGGGAAATACAAAAACACAGGCATTCACACACTTTATTTCAGAATATTCAACCAATTTTTTGACTACATTTACATTCACCAGATTCCTTGCATTTTAATTGACCCACCTTATTTCAGTACAATCACTGTACAATTGCGGCCATGTTGAGGACCAAATAGGCGGCTAACAGGATGTCTTTCTATTTGCTGCACTGTTGGTTACATCAACTGTACAGTAATCGAGGGGTTAGAACTCTATGTATTCTGTTGCTGTCTCTCATGTATTCAACTACAGAATATATTTGGAATAAACCTCAGCTAATTCCATGATCAGTTAGAATAATCTGGCAAACTGTCGTGATTGGCCCCTCCCACTCCCCCATGTGCCTTGTGTTTACTTCCTGGTCGTCCACGTGCTTCTTTGTTTTGATACTTCACTATCCTGCCCCCTTGTTTCGTGACTCCGCCCCTGATTGTTTCCACCCGTTTTCTGCCTGTCCCTCATTATCCCTGTTTGTATTTAAGCCCTGTGTTTTCCTGAGTTTCTTGTTGGTGTTTGTATGTTTGATATTTGATCTGTTCTAAGAGTATTGTTTAAATTCTGTGTTTGTTTCTGTGTTTGTGTTGGCTCATCGAACTTGGACTATCTTGACTATGACTCTGGATTTGCCCCTGAATAAATCTTGCTTTTCTTCGCACATGTGTCTGCCTCATCATCGCTCCACGTTACACAAACCAAGATAAGTCTCCTTCATTTCCATTTGTTGTGATCAAACTAACCCAAATTTCTGTGTTTAAACTACCTAAAAAAGAATCTGTCAAATTCATCTGCCAATCATCACTTTGTATTGAAAAAGAAGACGTCAATGGAAATGATTCCTAGTAAGTCCCTTAGTCAAGTCCAACATGCCATTCCACATAATGACCCAAGTCATCTTTCTTCAAATTAATGTAGCTGGCTACATATTTAAGTATATTACCTAGATAGTTACGCTGCTAACTACTAAACAACACTTGTGAACTAATTAAATATAATTATAGTATTATGCAAAATAAATCATTTTGAACAAGACAGACATGTATTGCTTTCATCATTTAAATAAAATGTGAGACAAGCGCTAAAAGGTGGCAAGTTCCACTCAACACAGGTATATATATCATTTGAAGAGGCACAATAACTGTTATTCCTTTACATGATATTTTAGAAAGGACTTCAATCACTACATGAATATTTTAATTGAAATATTAAAAAAAACATGTTCTGTTTGCATATTGTATTTCTCAGTCCCATCGTCCATTGGAGACAGACATATACTGGTGGCATACACACCTATGATCAGTCTGAAACATGGCTACCACAACAACAACAACAAAAAAATCACTTGGATGAAACACAAGGACAATACACATTACAGTGCAAACTGGCACCCACCAAGCACACCGGTCTCCTCCAGCCCTCCAAACCGCTGCATGGCTTTAATGGCCTTGGTCAGTGCCTCCTTGGTCTGCAGCTGCCCAGTAACAGGGTCAGCTGGTGGAAGGTAGCCGAACTTACTCAGCCAATCCTGGGAAAAGAAGAAAAACAGGGGTTGTTATGGGCTATTTCCTTCATTCCTGCACAATTTGAGCTGATGTACTCAGCATTAAACAGCATATTATATTAAAGTGACTGAAGATTAGCTTGTATAAAAAAGCATTCAGAAAATACTTCAAGTTCTTAGGAGCCTCTGGTTATCATCATTTAGGGGTGCTGTTGTCACAGTGTTTCAGAGCAAGCTCAGGGCACATAGACAGGTGTAATACCAACCTCATTCTCTCACTCGTGTTAAGTGACAAACATCAGCTCGACAGGCTCTGGCTTCACCTCTGTTGCATTGAGTGCACTCAGGTACACAGCATATATATACTCAACACTGATGATAACAATTCAAGCTTGTGTTAACCATCTAATTTGGCTTCCACCGCTGATATGCTTTAAGTTAGAATGGCTTTAATTTAAATAGTTATTTAACACATGTGTAAGGGTGATGAATTACTACAGCCCATCTTCACTGAGTAATCTCAGTAAACAGTGAAGCTCTGAAAGAGTGGAGGCTCCACTTCCAAACCAACAGATTTCAGATGTGATTGGGTCACAGATCAAGCCTTACTGTGGTCTGAATGTCACTATTAATTTACGTTCTCTTTCCTTGTCTAGGCTTAGTCTTAAATCCCTGACTTAGCCTTTCATCCAGCTGGGCTTAGTGTCATCTTTCAATCAACTTCTTGAGACCATGTTGAAATACGCCTTCCGGCTAATTCAGCTTATTAAAAATGCACCTCCACCTGATTAATCTAGCCACCTCCATCATTTGCAATTGCTAAGGTACACCGCCATGACGACACTAATCGGTCTTGTTATCGTGAACGATTAAGAAGCACAGGCTGCGGCTGACCTCAAGAAGACTGATGACATGTGCTTGCCCTCAATTGCCACAGCAAGGAAGGAGGATTTGCTTTGAAACCTAATCCTGGAAGTTAGTGTACACGCTGTGCAGCCACTTAAAAAAGGCCATCTAGAGCAAGAAACCTGGTAAAGACAATAGGATCTGCAAAGTGCCCTCGTGACGTCAGTGTAGGCCACTTATGATATCAATGTTACTAAAAAGATCATAACACAAAAAAACAACAGCAGCTGCCAAGGACAAAAACAACTGATCAATATTTTAGTCTTGGCAGAGTTGCAGAACTTTACTGCAGAGCTGAAGTTAAGTTTTAGACTTCACTCTCCTCCTGCAAGTCCTACTTCCACTCAAGGTCTTCACAAGTAAGTATACGGAGAGGTCAAGAGAGGTTACAGGATCTAATAGCAGGCGTGCTTCAACAGAACTGTCATATCTTTGACAGGACTCAGGTTTTCAAGACCTTGAGTTGAACAGAAACCACAGATCAGAAATCAGTGAGGCTACAGTAACAATGATGATTGTGTCACCCGAGTAGGAACATGACCAAGTGCATGCAATTTCCTGTGCATGGATCACAATGTCTCCTTGAAGTGATGACTACAGAAAGAAAATATGGTTCAGTAGTCAACACAGCAGGTCAGCACTGAAATTCTGTACCTATAGATTTATTTATATTGACCAAAAAGTCAAGGCTCAACAAACTCATGAAGGGTAAAAAACACAAGATGAGTCACGTGTTGTGTAACCCTATCCTGTGCATCCCTGCACCCACCGTAAACGTAAAACGAGTTCCAAGGCCTTCCAAAGCGTTCAAACTACACCCGAAAAACCATGTCTGCACTCTGCAGATGAAAAACCTCTCTGACGATGTCCACACAGCTGCAGTTAGCCATTTTCCTAAAACAGAATTCTAAAAATGCTAATGTTACCCTGCATGCTGCAAATGTAAGATAAATTACCTTCTTTTTCAGTAGTGACTGGCAAAGAGAACTTGATGACATTTTAAAAAAATTCCGGCATGGTCCTCCTAATTAGCGTTACCATTATGCCCATTTTGGAAACAAAATAAATAAAAGGGCAGTCTCTGACTTTTACATAGTATCATATGTCATAAAATTGTTCTTTTAAATACTTAGTTGTCTGTTTAAATACTTAGTTGTTTAAATCTGAACTACTATACAGCATAAATGAAAATAAATACATTACAGCACGGTATATTAACATAATACAATATAGCTTAATAATATAATATTGTATTGCAGTTTGTGATGGTGTAATGTGGCCCAGTGCTGTGTTGACGGTAGACTACAGCGTTCCACTCCCAGCTGGCACAATTTGTGTGTTGACAAACTGTCCAGCTGTGTCAGAGTGTGGAGAAAGGGCTTACTCTGTTTGTGTGAGCTCTCCACCCGCTGCCTCTAAAATCAATTCATGATGAGTTACTGTGCTCACCTAGCGCTTCCCCATCTTTGTCTCACTCGCACACACATAGTTACATATACACCCACCCAACACATCCACCTTTAAATACACAGGCACCACAGCTCTGTTATTAATTCACTGCAGAGTTCAGCTGAATGTGCATGAACTACTGGACAAAAGGAACAAGTTTGACTTTGTTACTATTAACCCTTGAAAGCATGGTTGTTTTATCTAACATCAGCACTTCTATTTCTTAGACATTGGCCACTAATCTCTAATACAAATTGATCTATAAACTTCCATGACAGCAGAAAACTGTCAAATCATTTTATTGGAAGTAAACCAAAATATTGTAACATTTACTTTGATATTTTGTGTGGTTGAATGTGTTGATTCTACAGTGCTCTAATTATATATACTGCATAAGCTGATTTGGCTCAGAAAAATAAAAGCTCTTCAGCAAAACATTTTCAAGGATTGCTGTTCTAGCCTCCCTGCGAAATAAGCCTCCATAATAAGCACCATACAAAAATCCCAGTAATTTAGGCTGGAGAATATGAACGCCAAGAGATACCAGGAGGCCAAATAATACTGTATTAGTACTCATTTAGGGCATTTGGCAGACACTCTTATCCAGAGCAACTTACAATTTGATTATTTTTACACATATAGGCGAAGGTAGTGTTAGGAGTCTTGCCAAAGGACTCTTATTGGTATACTGTAGAGTGCTGGCCAAGGCGGGGATTGAATCCCAGCCTACAGTGTGGAAGGCAGTGATGTTACCCACTAAACTACACAAACCACAAATCAAATCATTGCATCCTTACAAATGATGCAGCTTATTAACATACCAAGGTACACATTTAAAACATAATGTTATATTGCATCACTAAAACATTTTACTGTTAACTGTATGATCACTAACTTCAACATCACAATATACTAATACAGCACTTCCCAATAGCATCATCAAACTGTTCTTAGAAAATCTTTAAAGAGCAATTTACTGCTGTACTTTTGTAGACCCAGTTATCACACACTGGGTCACTGGGAGAGCTAAAAATATGCTCTGCCGTCGTGCTTCTCTGAGAAAACATTTTCCAAAAGATCAACTCCACCAGGGTCATAGGCTTTGTCCAAGGACGATGCTCACTGCTTTCACTCTCTCAGCTTGGAGGCTGGGTGGGGCCAGGCGACACTCCTGCTGTGATAAGTGGGTCAGTCCTCTGCACTGTCAGAAATCCAGAAGCCCAGCATCTATCTCATTCTAAATAAGTTCCCCTTCCAGCTAGCAGGGAGAGATGGCTGTAATTTTCTCAACAAACATAAAAGTTTCTATTGTGACTCCAGACAAGAGAATATTAGACTTTCACCTCATGTCACATGAGGAGAGTGAAGGTCTCCTTTGATAACGTGTATTACTGAACAAAACCATAACTTTATACAGGGAACAAGAATGCAGCAAGTGCCATGACTAGAGCTGGAAGATATGGTTTTGAAATCTATCTCACTGTTTTTCAAGTTTTGCTATATAATATTACATTCAGAGCATCAAGAAATATTTTTTATTATTCTTTAGTCTAGGGATGCACCATTCTGGTCCAGAAGGGTCCAGCAAAGTTCTGTAGTTCCCCTTTTCAAACATACCCACTTAACCTGGCAGTTAACAGAAGAAGTGAATCAGGTGTGTTTGAGCAGGACAGTCAACAAACTGTGCTTGACTCTAGCCCTCCAGGACCAGGGTAGTGCACCTCTGCTTTAGCCATTTTAACCAGTGGTATACTTTCATGGAGTTCTGAGTGGCATGGTTTTGAAAATACTTTCAGCACAATATCAGTCCTTACAGCTCTGTGTGGAGAAAGCCTGGAGAGGAATTCCAACCAGACTGCACCATGTTTACTATAAAGCACAGAGGTGGAAATGTTAGTCTGGGCCTGTGTTTCTTACAATGGTGTCGGTGAGCTTGCGTTCATTGATGGGATCATGATCTACAATACACTCTGGGTTCAAGCCTTTGTAGCCTGCAAAGAAACCACTAAATCAAAAGAAGTGAAAGTGTATAACAGGATAACGATCTGAAACAGAAAAAAGGAGGAGTCTGTTCAAAATAAATGCCACCTGGTTTGACATTTTGTTTCCCAACAAAGTGAACTTAATACATTTTAAATATGACAGTGTCCAAATACTTTCTGGTGCCACATTATCCCTGTACCACCATTCAAGCATTCTCTCAGAAATGGTTTAAAGGGTGCTTTTTCAATCAGAAGAAT
Organism: Pygocentrus nattereri; assembly: GCF_015220715.1. Taxonomy (NCBI): domain Eukaryota; kingdom Metazoa; phylum Chordata; class Actinopteri; order Characiformes; family Serrasalmidae; genus Pygocentrus; species Pygocentrus nattereri. The sequence continues at coordinate 10,442,961 of NC_051226.1, forward strand.
CATAATTTGTCTTTTTAATGTAGTATTATATGTAGACCTGCTTGGAAAGAAACTGTGGTAAATCTCTTTAGAAGGTCTGCATTCAAATTTAGTCTGTGCAGAGCCATGGTGTCATCCAGAACGCTATGCACTTTAGGTTTCCATTTTGCTAATGAGGCTTGGCAAATTCACATTCAAAGTTAAATGATTATGATGTGCATACATTTCTCTCTCCAAAACGTGACTGTAAATATACTGTATGTACTGGATACTTTGTCCAGCCCTAGCAACGACTGAACAGGACTTATTACACAAATTCACAGCCTTGAACTGAGTGTGGGAGACAGGATTCACCACTGTGCTCTTTATCCACACATTTCATTGTGCCCCTCATCACTTCCCGTGTTGTACTGTACGTTGTTACCCTTAAACATAACAACATAAAAGGAGCTTAATAGTCAGGGACATCAATCAGCAGTAGCCAGAATGAAAAGGCTCATTCAAAGTGTGTTGTGCAGAAGGTGAGAGGGGTGGAGTAGAACACCTGTGAGACTTGTTCGCCAAATAAACAAAAGCATCACCTCTAAAGTGCAGCTTTGATATGGAGACAGGAAAAAAAATCTTTGTTTTTCTGTTTGCCTGCTTCATGGGATGCATGAAAATGAATGATGTATGCAGTAATGATGCAGAGAACAAGAGCCAGGCAGCATTCTGCACGGACCGTGACGACACAGGCGGAAGACTAAGGCTCCTGTCTCTCCATCTCCCTCTTTTTCTTGTCTTGCTCTTCTTTCTCTCATGTTCTTTCATGCTGGTAGTTCTGTCAGACTCCTAGCCAGGTTTCAGCACTTACCCACGGAGCCAGTCAGTCCCCATGCACCAGCCTGCAGATCCAGTCTGAGCTCCTCTTAAGTTAGCAGAGCAAGAGAACACCACAGGGTGGTGGACAGTAAAAGGCCAGTGTTGCTGTTTTCCACTCTTTCGGAACAACTCATCCTCTACATTTCTGCTAGAGTGCGCGAACATGCTTCATGGCATGTGCCTCGGGGCTGCAGGTTTGTTTTGGCCATTTCGGTGTTCATGCTACAATACCTGGGGGAGTAAGACAGAGTGGTGTACCTAAGAGACAGACAGCACTGCCATTAAACACAGTGACAGGACTGTTCTGCTCGCTGGAGCGGATGGCTCTCTGCTCCCCACTCACGTCTGACCACAGCACACGAAATGAGAGAGGAAGAGTTGAGCACTAAACTGAACGACAAATCCTCCCGCCTGTAACTCTCAAGCTTTCGGGTCAAACCACAGGCCACCACTGGGGGGATTAACCTGCGCTCAGGTTTTTGTTGACCTGGGTGGGCCCTAGCTTTGACAACTGAGGCAAAAATGTACGCACAATTCCTGTGAGATGGCAACAGGTGAACGATTAATTGCAACTCCAATAAAACGCTATTTCAAAGAGTGCAATTTTTAAATATCAGTAACTTTGACTACAGGGGATAGGATTTGTCGTTTGGTTTAGTGCTCAACTCATGTGATGCTTCAAATGTCATCAAAAACAGAACAAACCACCATCAAGAATCACAATAAAAAAGGTATATAAAAAGTATTGCTTTGATCTCATTATCAATTTCAAGGTATAGATCAAATATTACCCTGCCATTACTGCTGTAATGCTGTTTGACCAACTTTTAGGAGTGCAGATTCAACCCAATAAACACGTGAACTGCCTGTAGATGAGTTTAATCAATCGCCCAAATACAGAAGTGACCACATAACCACATACACAGACAGACAGATACTTCCACACATACAGAAAAAAGGTAAGCAAAACCAAGACCAAAGTCCATTGGTGGGTCTAAGCTTTTATACCTCACTTTTATGATTTAAAAATAACTCAGACTGTATAAGTTGTTTTACATGCGATTATTGAATAAAAGGCCCTATGAAGTAACAAACACTGGAATTCAAGGGGCTAAAGAAACAGTTATATTAGCATAATGTACAGCATAATGCATAATTTCAGCTGCTGAGAAAAAACCTGAAGATTTTGACTTATAAAAATAGACCGACAACAGTCTCAAAAACAATTTCAAAATCCAACACTTTGTAATATAATAGTTTCGGTAATGAAAACAATAAATGGCTATTTAAAACTCTGTTCCATTTGCTGTCCTGTGCTGGTCAGCGCAGACATGTTCAACAACCTGCGCAGCAGCAAATAAATAGTGAACATGTGTGTGGAACTGTTTAATGGTTTCAACAAGGGACATTAGCGACTTCCCAAGGACTTCTCCACTAAAGGTTTGACAGCACTAGAAAACACAACATCCGACTCAAAACGCAGAACACAGCAAAACAACACAAGCAGAAAGACAGTCCTCCAACACCATCTGTTGCCTCCGTTACCGTTAATGATAAAAAAAAAAAACACTCTTGTCAAGGTCATTTGGTTTAATGGCAAACACTATATTCTACACACTGTAATAAATTTTGTCAACGTTTTTCGATTTCGGTTTTTAGCCCATGTGTCCTGAACTGGCCTGGGCGATATCTAAAAATAATGCGCACAAAATTTTCTAGTTAAAAAAAATCTCTATATCACGTGCAAGTGATTTCCAAAGCCACGTCCACGCGCTTTCCACATTAAAAATAATGCATTTTACATTGTTACAGTGGCATTTTCATAATTCCACTAACCACCAACACTTCATCTGTACAGAACATATTGCACACTGGACATAGAAGAGGATCAGAGGAACTCCAAGTTTTTTTACTGCTGCGAGTCACTTTGAGGAGAGCTGAAGTGCCAAAGCACATCAGCATTCATTATAGTTTCCATTTAAGTATATTAAGGGGAATCTGTGCGGTAAAGCTAGCACTGCAGTGTGCAGCAGAGAGAAATAACACAAGGAGTATCTTAACAAACCTCTTTCTCTTTCTGTCTCTCTTTGTCACTTGTGCACGAGCCCACACACTTCTGCAAACCCTAGTTTATTAATACATTTTTAAGACTTTTTAACAGTAAATGAGTCCTCTCTTATTCGTTCTCAGTTCTTTTAACTAAAACAAAGATTTCAATGTCAGAGAATTGCTGATAATAATGAGTGGTGGATGTTTGACAGTTTGCTCTGCTTTTTCATTTTTTGACGCTTACACAGGTTTTTATTGCCATTTTTGGTCCTTGACCTTGAGCGCTGAGACAACAACAAACACAAAAGACTCCGATGTTGCAGGAAACAGGCAGCATAAATGCACCTTTCACCCTATCCGGCTCTTGCGCTCTCTCCATCCCCAAATCTGAGCTGCATAAGCTCAGACTCCAGCAAATCTCATCTTCGCACTTTGTAAGTTACTTCTTATTGGAGGTTAAAACTCCATGGCTCTTTCCCCTGTAATCCTGATTGCAGCTGTTCTAATCCTAAATTCCAGAAAACATGTAACAGAGTATGATAGTGTGCAAACACAAATAATCAGTATTCCTCCTTCACAATTTTAGCAAAAGCTCATGTATATTGGCACGTTGTAATAAACAAGAGTGATGGCGTCATTGGCCATCTCAGTAGAGAGTGTGAGACAAATGGAAAGAAAGAAAAAGCATTTTCTAAAACAGATTATTTTCTTCCTCTCTCTCTTCCTAGTACTTTCACCAGAGAGGCTTTGTGAAATATCCATACCGGATGACACAGAACTGGGTCAGATTGGCAAAAAAAAGAGAGAGAGAGAAAGAGAGAGAGAGAGCTTTCACTTTGGGCAGTGAAAGGTCACAGAGAAAAGTCAAATGGCACAACACTTCCTCTTCCTCCGAGCCTTCTCCCATGGAGCAAGTCAGTGTAGTCAGGCATCTGCGGCCTTCGTGCTGTGAAGAGTTTGATTGTTCCTGTCAGGTTGGTTCCATCCAAACCCAGTGCAGTCCTGTTGGGCTCTGCTCCGGGTCGTGTGTTTGCCTGAAGCAGCTGCCTGACAGAGCTCCTTCATATGCCACACTGAGAGGAAGTGAGTCATTAGATCCCTGGTGACCCAAAAGCCCTGTCTGGCTTCTCTTCATATCCCTTCATGGCTGGAGTGAATTAAAGAGTGTTTACATGGCTAAATGTCAGAGAGAGATGGGTTAAGGGAGAGATGAAGCTTTGCAGTCAACCTATACGCTCTTCTCTAGCTGCATACTGATGCACACAAACAAATAAACATTAACCAATTTCCATAAGGATGCACTGTTGAGTGTTTTTATTATAAATCCTAATTTTCTTTTACAGCCAAATTGGTTGATCGCTGATTTTTTTGCACTGATTTTATTAGCCTTTTTAACCCAAAGCTCACACTGCGTAGGCTAAATGAACATCAACACACATAATAATGACTTTATATTAGGCAGCGTCACACTCATAAAACTATTCAATCTTTAATGCTGACGCAAAACTGCCAATTTCTGCTATTTTGCTCTTCTCTGCTAATCATAAGATGTATGTTGTTGCATGTATTTGGTATGTAACTAATGATCAAATAAAACTTTTTTAAAATTATTTTTATTTAGTTTGAACAAGAAAACATGTGACTTTTCCATTTAACTAGCGTCTCAGGAGCTTACATGCTTGCTTGGAAGTATTCACAGCATATCCAACAACAAAGAAAGTCTCGTGCATCTTTTATACAGTGATAGAAAATACTTAAGGGGCCATTACACACATACACACATTCTAAAATTGTTCACCAGCAAGACACTCAGTTTTAAGGGGCCAAAACTGGCATTTTATATTATTAAACAAAAAAAAAATCAGTTACCTATTTAATTAAGATAAATAACTACACTGAAAGTAAGAGGCCACTGGCTGGTCAGCACAGTGAGTCATGAATAATTACTAGGGATGCATCAATACTATTATTTTCAGACAGGGTCTGAGTACAAGTACACATTTTTAGTACTCGCCAATCCCAATACCACAATGAGTAACCTAATTAGAATTAATTAGTGTAAATGATTGCAATGCATTTTAACAAATCAGTAAAATGTAGCTGATTTTGAATGATGTGCATTAGCTAGCTATTCTACATTAGTTACCTTTGCAGTGGAGAAGTAGGTTTTATTCCTCGTCAGAAAAGCGCTTCAGTACAGCTCTAAGTAAAGTACGATTCATAGGTTTGCACCCCAATCTGTCTCTTTCAATATCATTCTCTGTAGCACAGCCTCAGCAGGAATCACATCTGAGGCAAACGCATCCGATGAGCTCACCTGTGGAGCTCCATGTCTGAAGTATTTTGTCTGGCTGGTTGAGCTATAGTTGAATGACTGTCCCACAGTCCGTAACACGTCTGTGTGTGAGCAGACCCTCCTTCACTGTCAGCTTGAGTCGTCTGTTCACTATTGTGGCAGCGTACGCTCGGCTTACGTCACACAGCATCAGTAGGTATTGGAATACTGAGTATGAGTATGAATTAATGAGCATTGTATCGGCACGATACCCTACACCAGTAAATAAATATAACAAATTTTACATTACATCATTATTTTCAAATTTCATTTTTTTAAATGCAGAAAAAATCAGCAGGTTCCAATCTTGGCAATTTACTTAATTCACTGTAGAGATTTTAGTCATTTTGCTATATATATTTGTATATAATATATATATACACATGTATGTGAAATAATGAATTACTTAGGTACGTAATATATGTTATGTAATATTATGTCACAATATGTAATACATTACACTCGATTTTCACTCTGTGTGGACAAGTTTCAGTCCGTTCCTCTGCCTTTTTTCCTTGTTTGGGTATCAATGACAAAAAAAATGTACAGAATGTTTAATTTTTCTTTTTGAGAAACTTTATACATTTTATTTATCCATCCATTTTCTAAGCCACTTCTCCCTCAGGGTCGTGCTGGAGCCTATCCCAGCAGTCATCGGGCGGAAGGCAGGATACACCCTGGACAGGTCGCCAGTCCATCACAGGGCAGACACACAGACACAGACAGTCACTTACACCCAGGGGCAATTCAGCATGTCCAATTGGCCTGACTGCATGTCTTTGGACTGTGGGAGGAAACTGGAGAACCTGGAGGAAACCCACACAGACACGGGGAGAACATGCAACAGAGACGACCCCATTCACCCAGCCGGGGAATCGAACCCAGGCCCCCCTCGCTGTGAGGCAAGAGCACTACCCACCACGCCACAGTGCCGCCCTATACATTTTTAAAATTAAATTCAAATCAATAATTAAAATATCTAATTTTCAATGTGTCACTGATTCAAATTTTAGAATGTGCACTTTGGATGTAAGTACTATTTGTTTCAATGAGCTATGGATCAGTATAAAATCACACCATGCTTTCGTGTCACACAATGATATCTGACTTTAACCACATAATCAAATCACTAATGCTGTGATCCTAACTGCACAATAATTTTGCTAATGCTGCCCCAAGATGATCTTTTTTAGGTGTGTTCGAAGCAACTCTTTGTCGCATATGGGCGTGTACACTGTCTTGTTTTGCTTCTGAAAAGAAAATGTAAAAAGTCTCTACTACATGTCCATCGCTGTTTTATTTATTAACTCTACAAGTTCATGAGCTTATAAGTTTCTTTCATTAATTAAATGATACTATTGGAAAGAGGACTGGAATGCCCATAGAAACAAAGTTCAGAGAATAAAAGTTGGAGACTTATTCACTGCAGCCAATCATTCTGGCTGTCGTTTCACCACGCTGTTCCTTATATGTATAAAACTGAGAATTTCTCAGCTCTATTTGTGGCTTGTCATTGCTACAAATTGCCTACTTCCATAAGAAATGACTGGTTGCCTATCACTCTATCTCCTGCTAATGTGAATGCAGGGTGAGGGTTAAGTGCTGCAGAGAGAAGAGAGGAGTCATAAGTCAGAGTTCTAATATGCGATTAGAGATGCGAAGACACATATCCATGCTACAAAAGAACACATTCATGCTTTAATACCATTTGCTTGCTCACTCTTTCACTTCACTCTCACACACACACACACACACACACATACACACACACACACACACACACACACACACACACACACACACACAGATTTGAGGATAAATCTTTCACAAAGCTGGCTGAAAAGTTTCAGAGAGGCCATTTCATGACCCCAACAGCTGGACATTCCTTATCACGCTGAGGGATAGCAGGATCTTGCTGACTGTAATCCTCTAGAAATCATATCCTTAAACCTTGACGAGATGTACGGGATTTCCATGACACTATTTAAACAGCTCAAGACAAACAAACACTGTTTGTTTATGAGAATAAACAGATTTGAAAGAGGCATGAATCCGCTGTCTGAAAGAGGAGAGGGTGCGTCAGCGTGCTGCTGTTTTCATCGCCCGCACCTCTTCGTCCCACAGGAGATTTCTGCTGGGTGTTGTGAGGAGAGGAAAGAGAATTAATCCCTGACGTGATGCTGTCCACACTTCTCCGTGCCATTTCCCTCTCAAAACAAACACACAGCTTCGCTTGTGAGAGGCGAGATGAGAGCTGTAAAGCCTCCTGTCCCAAGCCATCATTAATCAAAAGTTTCTATATCAAAGAACGCTTTCAGAAGCACATGCCCCCTGGGACAACATCCACATGCCGCCATCTGGAAGGCACAGATTACTTCAGCAGCCACAAGCACACACAGATCAAAATGGAGCAAGTTTTGTTCGTCAGAGAGATTCATTCACTGTGTCTCAGGATCACAAACGTACCTAATTCGGCCAAATGGCCCTGTAAAAGGTTGGAAAATAGCAACAAGCCACAACGTAATAAACAGCTGCCCTTCCATGTTCAAACTATCATCGTAACAATGCACTCTGCTGCTTTATTGCTGATGCAGCATTTTCAAAGCAGAGTAGGTAATTTGCTAATATGGCCACTAGGGACAGCGCTGTGATGCTTGTGTGAGGGAACACAGGGGATTTAAACAATGGAATAACTGAAGCAGGGAATAGAAAGTCAGCCACCCAGCAATCCACACGCCTGTCCACTCTACCGAAAGAAGATGGTGAGTTTGTAAACGAGTGGTCAGAGGTGAATGAAAGAGAGAATGAAAAGGAGATAGAGGTAAAATGAGGTCGGGCGTAGTATAAAAGTGCAGAATATTCAGGGTTTATGAATTTACATGACTAGGCAAGTCTTTAAATGTCCAGAGGGATATTTAAAAATAAAATAGGGATTCACAATGATATCGTAATAATATCGGAGTCAGCAGTTATTTGCAATGGACTGATGTTTAGATTTCACTGATACTTCGTTCAGACATTTGCTGATGTATTTATTGCACTGAAAAAGCAGAAGGTGTAGATGATGCTAGGCTGCTGCCGTAAACTGTCAGCATTTTATTCATTTTACTGAAGTCATGACATAAAAATTACTGTTACATTTCTCTATCATTTCTCTAATTCAGGTACATTTAGTATCAATTTCTACATTTTATAAATATTTGTGAATTGGAGTTGGCAGGTATGTACGTGTAAATATAATAACAACATCGGCTTACAACTCCCATATTAATGTATCCATTTTGAAAATGTCTGCAAACTGAATTAGGAAGGCTTAAAAGGTGTATTTATCTTATGTACATGAAGTAATGAAATGGATGAGAGAGACAGAGTGAGAGAGAGAGTGAAAGAGAGAGAGGAAAAAGGAAAAAGAGAGCAAGAGAGAAAAAGATCAGTGAGAGATAAAGTGAAGCTGTCTCTCATTCCACCGACATGCATATTCATCACACAGAAGCACCACAAACAACAAGCAAGCTCGATCGATATAATAACATCTTCAAGCATTCACCACTTTAAAACCCAACTAAGACGGGCGCTGATCACTCATCTTAATCCCCAAAGCCAACCACAGCATGCAAGCTCATGCATCCTGCCACATTCACTACAGTACAGCAGAGCAGAGAGGGACGGACAGGCACCGTGATCAAGCTGAGATAGCCAGTGTGTGACATAAAATGAGTTGGTCATAAAAAATAATTAAACAAATAAATAAAAGATCAGAAATAAAACACTGTTTAAAATGAAAGTCGTACTGGGCATGGTCCAACCAAAGCAGGCTCAAACAAACTTCTTTAGCAACACATTAGAACAGTCAGCTGTGTGTATGGATGTGTAACACGAAGCATGAAGTTTCAGTCAACACAGAAGAAAGAACATTCACCGGAGCTGGTTGATAGTACCCCATAGATTTATTGATGTTGGCAAATTTCAGAAATTGCAAATTAAAAAAATGATTTATATATGTAGAGAAAATGAGACTTCTAGCAACTAGAGATGGAAGGATTGATCAGCTATGCATCAGTATCCAATCCTGAGAGCCGATAGTGACGTAATAAATAAGGTGTAATGGGAAATTCGAACATGAAGCTGGCAAATAGGAAACATGACCTAGCTTCATGACCTACAGCTTTATGATTATATATATATATATATATAAGCCAAGAAGGACTGTTTTCATTGTGCAAAATACCCCATATTACATACATATTCAGGGGGCCCATGTTGGCTGGTTACTTCACTGTTAGCTGGCTGCTAACTCACCCGTCATGGCTTTGCTGCCATCATGGGGACTTTAAAGAAAGCAAAATGTTTGGTTTTTATAAATGCTCTTACTAGTTTGGTTTCCACATGTCAAACAAGATCTTACATATCTATTCTTTTATCTCTGGTTTTAGAAATGAGTAATAGTTCACTCTTTCAACACTGGACAACCTTTCAGGTTAGTTAAGCGATACTTTTTTTAATCCCACCTCTGCATTTAACCCATGCGTGAAGTGAAACACCACATACACACTATTAAATACACACACACTAGGGGGCAGTGAGCACACTTGCCTGGAGCGGTGGGCCCGGGGAGCAATTGAGGGTTAGGTGTCTTGCTCAAGGACACCTCAGTCATGGACTGTCAGCACTGGGAATCGAACCAGCAACCTTCCGGCCACGAGGCTGGTTCCCTAACCTCCAGCCCATGACTGCCGAACCTCCAGCCCACGACTGCCCAAATATGCTGTAGTATATTAGTACTTTTTCAGCGGTATCCCGAGCATAGTTGTTACAGTTGCTAGACTCTGAAGGTCCAACTGGAACAATCTGCTACAATACCACTCTAAGGCAGAGCAGTGCTGCATCTCTAGTTAGTTATGAATATTAAAGACCAAAGCTTGCCATTTCATTGGTGAAGTAGGCAAAACTATGACCTTTCTCTGAATTTGAATTTGAGAGTGAATTTTTCCTGTGGACATCATAATGTCAAAATAAGTTTATCATCAGGGTCTTCCCCTCTCAATTTTGACTTTGAGAAATTCAGGGGGTCCAAGAGGTTACCCCACCCAGGATAAACCCCCTGTATTTCACACCTTGACTGTTTCGTCCTGTTAGCTGTGCTGGTTGCGTAGGCTCCTGTTATTTCAATGGTTACGCTAGCCTGAGGCACCAGAATGTTACTGAAGCACCATTTAGGGTGGAACGGGAACAGGAAAGGCAGGAAAAGGGATTAAAATTGAAAAACTTACTTTGCCGGTTCACAGAATCAACATTGTTTTGTTTTGTCCTGTTTGCTAAAGTTTGTAGTAAGCTTCACAGTAGCAACTGTAGTGACAACTTGCAAATCCACAACCTAGCTAGCTAACGTTTACAAAGGGTTTTACGATAATTCAAAAAAAAGAGTCATTTGCCCTGGCAATGCACTCCCATGAATTTGGGGGGCAGGACTTCTGAAGGAGCGATGAAGGGAGGGATGTATCTGTTCTGCTGTTGAGAACCGCTTCTGTGCCTTTTGATGTGGCATCCGGCCCTGCCCGCAACCGGTATCGACCCCAAAAAACACTGAAGGGTCCATCTCTACTATCAACTGTACAACCTGGTAGACCTGGTAAAACTGCCACCATCAGATAAACAATACCTAAAACTTACATCTTTGAGAGATGGGAGAAAATCAAGCTCCACTGTTCCTGTCCATCCTTCCAGTATGAGAAGACAACTTAATACTATGGCTAACGTTACAGCTACAGCTGTCAAAAAGGTGTCACTGAAAAAAGGAAACTGAAAGCAAGTCTCCCAAAAAAATGAAATAAAAAGTGATTTTACATTTAGTTGCTGAGGCTTCCATGTAGTTTTGTATTAACTATATGTGTAGGTCACAAAACCTTCATAACAGTCAGGCTGGCCCAAACATGAAATAAACTTTGTATAATTGCCTCAGAGTATTATTACACTGTTCTATATTGTGCTTGATGATAATTAATACGCGGTCCGTTTACACCACAGACACCCATCAGTTCATCATAAGTGTGCATCTGTACAGGTAAACAATATGTTCCTACTTTCCTTAATAACTTCTGCAGCCCTGTCTCAGAGAAGCACACAATTAGTAAATACTGACAGACCTTCCAGGTGTTTCAATGAGGATTCATCTTCATAGATAGACATACACTTGAAAGTAACAGGCATATACCAGCATTCAGCATCTGTACTATGTTGGCAGATGCTGTGCTGTAGGCATAAAGAAAAGCGCAGTGTATTTAACACGTTCACATGCAGGTTAGACATGCAGTCAGCTCGGTTAGCACCACAGCCAGACATAACCCAAAGGAGAAAAGCAGAAGAAGGCATTCACGCACACTCTCTCAGGCTGACACGTACAGTCTGGTGTGACATAATCACTTTCCCTAAAGGTTTACGGCTATGGTTGAACACACATACACTTATCTGCCTGGCTCTGGGTCCTGGATGATCAATGTGAGCGTATGGCAGGAGGTGGGTGATCAATAGAGCATATGTGGTCACTCTGTATATCTAAATTGTGCACTACCATAGACAACCTCATGCAGTGCACAGCAGATTTGTGTATAGAATGTGTATGTGTGTGTACTCGTATGTATACGTATGGATATGCATGTCTGTAGATGTTTATGTACAACACTGGGAAGCATTTGGTCTCAATGTGCTCTTTCATGTGTTTTCATACATTTTTATGCATGTCAGAGAGAGTCAGGGAATGGGTGTTTGATGTTTGTTTTTGAGTGCAAGACAGGATTCTTTGCTCTTGATCCACATCTTTTGCAACTTGTCAGAAAAAAAGTCAAAGAGCCAAAGTGGAAAAATGAGAAAAATAGTATCTAATTAGCAGAAGCCAACAAAACTGCTAACAATTCTAGGACAGTCTGCTCTAGTATCACAACACTTACATTATTTATACTGTGGGTTTATTTGAGTTTAAGAAGTGTAACAATCGACAATCGACAATCATATTCAACAGTTCCCACTTGACAACTCATGGAAGTACTACTTAACTAAAACTACTGAAATCTGTTGAACTTTTGACCATGTTGAATAATATCAGACAATGAACTAATGTGCCCATATTCAGTAGGAAGGTGCTTTAAGCTGGGGGTGCTGAAATTTTGAACAGCGTATATATGACATGGCCGAAGACAATATGCAAAAATGGTGTCTTTGTTTATTTATTTAGTTAGCTGATTTACAATAAACAGGGCATGCTATACAGTGGCATAGTATAACAATATATATGTATAAATGGCACATGAAGTCTTTGATGCTCATCACCTCTGTGCTCTCTTTATGCAAATGAACAGAGCAACGACCAGTCAGATTGTTGATACTTGGCGCCATACCCGATCTAGCCATGCAGTGAGATTTAATACTGGACTGCACAGAGCTGGAGATGACAGCTGATAACACTATTAAGATGAATGATTATTTTAAAGTTTGAAAACAATACTACTAGACTTGTAACTCTGCCTAGGCTTTCTCTCTTTAAACCTCAACCTGTGTGTGTTTCACTGACCCATCCCCAAAGCGGACAGTTTTTGGCTGACTGTAATGAAAATATGCCAATGACTTAAAGGCGGGGCTACTGCAAGTTTTGAAAATCTAAAATTACAAACTCAACTGTACAAGAAGTTCACATGGATCTTTTCTATGCTCAAATTATTATGAAGTTCAGAATGTTTTATTGTTGTTATTATTTTAGCAGTTGCAGTCCTGACATCAGGGGTGCTACAGCACCCTCAGCACGCCCACGTCCTGCGTCCCAGCCCATATTCTAAATTCTTCCCCTTTAAAAACAAGCAGATAACTTACACTAAGGGCCACTTCAATACATACACGTACCTTGTTTCTACACTTACCTTACAGCAACACTTTGTAGTTCTACAATTACAGACTGTTTCTCTGCATACATTAGATGCTGCCCACAGGACACTCTTGGCTGGATGTTTTTGGTTGTTGCACTATTCTCAGTCCAGCACTGCGGTGTTTAAAATCTGCAGCATGCATACTGGTGCAACACACGCTAACACCGCCACCATGTCAGTGTCACTGCAATGCTGAGAATGATCCACCAACCAAATAATACCTGCTCTGTGGTGGTCCTGTGAAGGTCCTGACCATTGAAGAACATGGTCAAAGGGGGCCATCAAAGTATACAGAGAAACAGATGGACTAGTCTGTAATTGTGGAACTACAATGCGTCCCTATATGGTAAGTGGACTTAATAAAATGATAAATTAGTGCAGAAACAAGGTAGGTATAATTAATGAAGTGGTCAGTCAGGTATATTGCTTTTTGTGGATTTGGGCCATAACCATATTCAACAAGTAGTCCAAGCTCTTTCTTTGAGCTTGAAGGCTGGACTTCCCATGAAGAACAGAGATAAGACTGAAAAACGGAGAACATGGGGTGGAGGGGGGGGGGCATTGGATTGGATGGAGATGGTGCCTTAGGCATGGTCCTAATCCCAAACTTTCATTATTTCATAACTTAAATTAGGGTATAATTGTAGTAAATGAACATAAAATAGTTTAAAATGCACCAAGTCAATGGGAACAAATGTCACTGTTGCAAACAAAACAGCTAATACTTTGCCTGCTTTTGCCCATCCATATATAAAATAAAAGCGATAAACTGCTGCAATAGACTCAATTCCAGAGCAAAAGATTATTGGTTAGCATTTTAATTGAGTTAATGTTCAGTCATGTCACCTCACTGTTGCACTCCCTTCTCTGGCTTCCTGTAGCCTGCATGCATCAGATTTAAACCCCTGATGCTTGCCTACAAAGCCAAAAATGGACAAGCCCCTACCTACTTGACTACCTATATTTGCCTACAGCTCAATTTGACCCACCATCGTTCAAGGCGCGTGGAAGACGAGCATCGAGACTCTCCGTACTGGCACCCAGGTGGTGGAATGAATTTCCATTGGCTGTCTGTACAGCAGAGTCTCTCACTGTCTTCAAACGCAGAAGACAAATTACAGCGCTTATATGAGCACTGAATTAAGTATTGATTGAAATGTATTGTATTGAATTTATTTATTGTATTGCACTGTTCTGTGTTCAACTCTCTTCCTTTTTTCTCTGGGTATCAACAGTGATTTTTTTTGTTTCTGGCTTTATCTGAGCTCAGGACTAGCTTTTTCTCTAACCTATTGATAACTAGCAAAGATACGTTCTCTAGATAGACAAAGCACTTCTTGTAAGTCGCTCTGGATAAGAGCGTCTGCTAAATACTGTAAATGTAAATGTTAATGCATGTTATTTTGAGCATCCTCATTTGTGAATAAAACATCCCTAAATTCAGTCAGTTATAAAAACTACTCCTTAAAGAAAAGCTGTTTTCAACCCTAATCACACAACTATTCTCACAGGATTTAAAACCTAGCCAAAAAAGTTCTATGTTTAATCCCCCATGTTCAGTGCTTGTGAAGCTCTGGCGATATGGGGCCTATTTGTTTCTAACTGAGTGGTCAGGACTGCTGGGGGAAACAAAGCTGTAGCTTCTACCTGGGCTTCTACTGAGACCCTGCCAACAATAGACACCTCTCCTGGGTTGAATCAAGTACACACACACACACACACAAAGTGAACAATATGAGGAGAATCAGGCAGTGAGGAAGAAAGAAAAACCTCTAAAAATAAAGTGTCAAATATTGCTCATCAAAATCATCAGAAGCTGGTAGGAGATAATGGGCATCACACTCTATTAAATGTGAGCAGTCACCCCTGGTGGACACATACAATGTGATTCATTAAATCTGTCAAGGGGATCAACCCGCCAGACCCCTTAAACAGGCACCTTCAGTGTCATTCTAACAGGCCTGGGTTAATTCCATCTTCTGGCAGCTAATGAGGGCTGATCTGCATAGGCAGCGGCGAGGAGTCCAGAGGGAGGCTGCTGAAGAGAGGTATGTGTGACAGAGGAGAAGCAACTGCCTGTCAACAGCAGAACTCGCCAAAGATCAGTGTTAAAGCTCCTGCGGCTGGTTCACTGGACCACCGGGCGCGTTTACGGTTACATGCCTTCTGTTGCCTGTCATGTACAGAAACATATCTCAGTGAAGAATCCTCAGAGTGCAGTTCAGTCCTTCTCATGCAAACAAATGTTCAGACTACAATGGCTGAAACACTGGTACATAAAGGCCATAAAATCAATTGAAATTCCATTGAGTAAAGTAGGCATTTGGTATAGTCAGGCACTCCATTGTATATTGTGCAGTATTGCTTTCGTTCCTATTATAGTCTCTTTGCCCTCTCATTCTCTCTCTCGCTTAATCACAGAGACAGTGCATGTGAGATTCAGCTCACTCTGCTGAACAGAGCTTTCAATGTTCAAATTCACTTGCATACTACTAGATATCCGCAAGGAAATGTGCGCCTACCGTTGGCACCTTTCTTACCAAGGAAGTATTTCCAACTCTGACGTATGGAGTTTCAAAATAACCCTCGGATCAAATAGCAAAAACTCCACATCAGAGATACTTGCGGTGACTTTTCATGTGTGTGTGCGCGCATTTCTGGGGTTTTACCCACTGGGTAGCATGAACAGTAAACAAGAGTCAGCTCAAGTTTTAAAAATAAACAAACCCTGATGTCGAGAGCAATTTTCAGGCGTTCTATTAGAGTAGTTAAATTTAACTGCCACACTAAGCCCAAACCTCTGTAATCGTTTGCCGCTGGGTCTCTTTGGCACCAGACTGAAATGGCAATGAGCCAAAGCCCTCAAACCACGGAATAGAATAAGTCTAGAAGGTGCCCCTACTGTGATATTTATTACATATGCCACAAAATGCACAGAGAGTGAATGAAGCACGCAGCTGATGCATACCACCTTCTGTCCAATACTGTTGTGCGCAGAGAAAGCTCCGGAAATATGCAAGGTAGAAAATTACATACAAATGTCACAAGCGTGAGCGTGACTGACTGCGAGTGCTATATGAGGATATATCCAGTACGAAATGCTGGGACTGTAGATTTTGTTGGTGTTTTCAATCTGATTATTTTTTTTGTACTAAAATAGCTCCCATTTTAATGCAAGCATGATGTCTACAGGGTTTCTGATGTCCATCCCCTGAATGTTAACTGAGAGCCAGCTGTCCTGCACAGCCATTGTCATGGAGATGATTTGCAAACTGTCTCAGTCCAGAGCTCCTCTGACAGAGCTGAAGTATGCTGGCAACTGGCCCTGAACCCCCTGGAGATACAGAATGTTGACAGGAGAAAGGACAAGGCCACCATAGCAATGAGCAAGGTTTAAAAAGCTGCTATCAACGTTCACAATTACAATATGAATACTACTTACTAGGGGTGCGGGAAAAAAAAACGATTCTTAGATGCATCGCGATGCAGATGTAGACGATTCTGAATCGATTCACAAATGTCAAAAATCGATTTTCTAAATTTTAATCTATAATGTAATATTGACGGAACGCAAAGGGTGGAACTTGGAAGTGCGGAAGTGCAGTGCCGGACAGTCTGTGGCTATTTTGTCCTTTCAACAAAAATCAGAACACCTTGGGAGCCACAACATTTCATGTCCAGTATGTCAGTGTGTGCTGATGTCCTAGTATAGACTAAACTATTATGAACAAAAACACAGACTTTGCTCTGCTTTAAGCTTTAGCTCAGCTATAGCCACTTTCCTTCCGTTTCCACCTGAAAACTTTTAATCAGAAATAGAGCAGCTTATTGTAAAATGTCTCTCATTGTTCGACTGTTTTATGCGGCTGAAGTCGCTTCTTATTCTCCAGCTTCTTGTTTGAATTTCTCCGCTCCACCTTAAATTCTGACTGAGGTGCTGAATGTAAATGCGGCACGATTTAAGGTGGAACGAGAAAATTCGAAATGCTTTACATTTTTAGTGTTTGACAGTCTCTTGTTGCAGATTTAACGCTGCTGGAAACCAACTGTGCTGCTTATAAATGCGAATAAGTCTCTAAATGTTCATCTTAGCTAAATCTCTCTCTGCCTTTTCGTTCACTACTAGCCAGGAGAGACTTTGTTGCACGCCAGTTCGTTGAGAAACAGAGCTTTCGCGCTTTGTTGCGCACGTCCCGTCTCGCAGATATTTTACTGACACAGTGACCCCTGACTCTGATCAAAGATGATCAAATCCGGATTATAAAATCACTAAAGAAAACGGGCAGGACGGCTGTAATGTGTGCTGCGTGGACATCCATTATCACTGGATCTTATTTCACTGTAACAGCGCATTTTATCTCAGATGAGTGGCAGCAGCGTTTCATGTGCTCCAAACAACAGCGCTGAATGAGAGCCTTCCAGTTCACTCGCCACGTCACTTCCATTTGATTTATTAATGAAAGATATTGGAAATGCATTATGGATCATTGCAAATACTTTGCTTTAAAACTAGCAAGTCGTGACAATGAGAAAAATAGAAATCCTGTATAGAAAAAAAGATAATCGTTTTATAATCACATCGCTGCCTCTGAATCATAATCGAATTGAATCGTGAGGTGCCAAGAGATTCCCACTCCTACTACTTACATTGCAACAGAGTCAGCCTCATATGTCCATGTTCGGGAAACAATGCAGAGAGAATTATTACTTCATGAGTGAACATTTAGCAAATCACTGATGGCATGCTGAGTACAGGAAGCATGGCCTGCTCACTCAGTCTCTATGATTAAGGGTGTTTTGACATAGATCTTTTCAAATGAACCAAACTGAATTTTGTTAAAGTGAACATGAAAGGGAACCAACTGCAAACGACCTCCGTTCTTTTTGTGTTCACATTATAAGTTTTCACACTTGGGCGGTTTGGGAGTCATAGTTTCTTTTGCATATGTGAACACGCCAAACGAACTCAGACCCCTCCAAAAACAAACTGAACTGGTTTTGTGGTTCCATTCATTTGCGCATTGTGAAAACAAAACGGCCCCAGTCGGCTTTAGCTTTGCTTTATGGTGAAGACCTCGAGGCTCAGTGCACACACAGCCACAGTCTTCAGCAGGTAAAACAGATTGAGGATCATTTATAAGGTTCTGCTCAGGATAAAGACTGTCTGTGATCTGAGACAGACACCAGTGCTGACATAGTAAAGCGATAAGATGCGAGAGTTTGCGTGATTGTACCGTGTTAAAGGCTCGAGCCGGGCACGCAATTTTCAGCTGCTTTCAATCTGAATGAATGAAAATTTGAAAACGGAGCCCACCATGGCAATTCCAAGAGCAGCAGGCGGGTATGGTATACAGGCTCTCGTCACCTGATGGGTCAGATTTATCAGAGAATGCCACCCACTTGGCGAGCACCGTGCACACCATGAGTGCTGTGAAAGGGGTCCGAGTTCTAATGGAGCTGTGGTCTGAACAAGAAGTTGTCTGAGATCTCAAAGGACCAGAAAGAAAACAGTCCTCTTTATAGTTCACTTACATTGTGAACACAAAAAGACCTGAGGCCATTTGCAGTTAGTTCCCTTCCAGGTTTACTTTAACAGAACTCGGTTCGGTTCTTTTAAAACGAATTATATGTGAAAACACTGTATATGTCAAAACACTGTCAGTTTTCTTTCTGGTCCTTTTAGCACAGATAAGATCTCAGACCACAACTCCATTAGAACTCAGAGCCCTTTCACACCACTCACTGTGTGGGCAGTGTTCTCTGATAAACCTAACATTTCAGGTGTTGAGAGGACCCCACTAGACACTCCTGTTGCTTTCCTATAAGGCGCACTGTAACAACTGGCCGACGTGCATCGCGCAAAACTGGAAAATGACCCTGCATATCTGCCGTTTTCAGCTGTACCGGTCACTGAGCTCCACCTGGCGAAAACCCGTTTTCATTCAGCATTCAGAGTGAAAGCAACTGAAACTCAGCATTGCATGCAATTACAGCATAAGACTTCAACACGGTGATGTGTCATATTATCGCTTTAATATGTCAGCACTGCAGATCACGGGCAGACTTGGTCCTGAGTGGAACCATATAAATGATATTTGGTGGTCTCTTTTTACCTGTTGTGGCTGTGTGCGTGTGATGAGCCTCGAGGTCTTCACCATAAAGCCAACTGTGGAATGCCAAAAAGCGAAAAGCGGACATTTTTTCCACAATGCACAAATCAATCAACCACAAAACGAGCTACAAACAAACCAAACTGAGACCTTGAGAGGTGGGAGACCTCAGTTCAGTTCTTTTGGGGCTGTTAGAGATCTGAGTTTGTCTGGCGTGTTCACACATGCACAGAAAACCAAGTGTAAGTCCACTTCAGATGCTGAAATGGCCCAAGTGTGAAAACGCCCTAAGCAAAATATCAGCCAGTCATGTCAGTACTAATCTGATAAGGCACTGTAGAATGGGGTAGAATTTTTAATGGGGCAATTGCATTACTCAAAGTTCAGTACATTTACGCTGACAAAACAGTGCAGCAACCATAGACATAAAACCAGCTGTTGGACAACTTTCTATTCTCAAACCAAACCAGTATCTGCCCAATAAAAAGAACCTTAGGCATGAAATTAGCCTCCACTCTTCCTGCCCTCTGAATCAATGAATCAATTCGTCCTCCATCCTCTACACTCACTTCTCCACTTGGGCTAAATTAGATCTCCATTTTCCAACAGCAGCAGCTGCTACGGACGCGCTGCTCGCAGAGAGCCTGTACAGTCACGTACCTACAGTGAGGGGGTCTGAGCTCCACTGATGATGCTCGTGATCCTGGATGCCACTTGTAGCGGCCGCTAATTATCCCCTAATTCTTTCCCCTTCGGGCGAAACTGACGAATCACGTAACAACAGTGGCGTGAACAAGAGGCCAGCCTTGCCACTGAGCATGTTAACAAGTCATAACCTCAGATGCTTGCTTTGCAGCATCAAAAGCAGACTTGGAAACAGGAAAACAATACCGCTACCCCAGCAGCCAGACTAGGCGAGAGAAAAAAATAAGGCTCTTGCACTGCATTTCCCAGACAAGACTGGACTAGATGAGGTCACCACCACACTCACCTTTGCTTGGGAGATTAGGTTTAGATGTCACAGAGAGCACAAAGGAATGCAGTGCGACAACTAGAGGACTGTTAGAGTGCACAGTGAATGCATATTTCGCAGCACTTAGGTCTGCAATCCTACAGCCAGAAAAAGACACAAAAAACGGAAGGAGCAAAGTACTTGAAATGTAGTAGGCAACTAGCCATGCTATCTATACTGGTTTTACATAAATAAAAGCCATACCCATATATCTTGTGTTTGGCACACTCTGAAATGGACTATTGATTATCCCAGTTACACCTACTTCTGACATGGGCTCTGCAAAGCATTGATAGCACTATTGATTGCGAGTCATCCATGAATTTTTATTAATGTGTAGTAAATTCAGAAGGGAGGATGAAATGATATTAGGTCTAGCTGTTGTAATGAGTTTTATGTTTTACGATTTTTAAAATTTGATAGAATTTCTTCTGTAATGTCATTAATTCACTTCTGCAGAATTTCTTTTTTCTGTGGTCAGCCCAGGCCCATGTGCAAAATGATGATGAATGATGAAGCAACAAGCCTAACAGTGTATGAAATGATTGTAATGCAGCAAAAATCAATTCATAAGCCAGTGCACATTTTGATTTACTGAAAAGCCTTACGAGACTTGTGGACTTCCTCAAACTAATTTATTCATAGTATTGCGTACTGGCACTTACTGAAACAGAACCATTTAATTCCCAGAGAAAAGCAGAGTCTCATTAATACACTGTAGTGTGAGGGGTGAGAAAGCATATTAGGACTGTAGAATGCAGTGCAAATGGAAATGAAGAAGACAATTGATCCTGGTAAATTGATAATAACACAGTGACAGCAGAGTGTGCTTCCACCCTATTATCTTAATGTTACACAGCAAATTGGGATTAAGCCCAGAAGACAGTAGCAGTCCATAATGACTGAAGGTAATATTTCTGCTTTCCACAGGGCTCGTGTGCAGGAGCAACTTTGGCAGATGTATAGATCTACAACAGCTGTTCCTGCGGATGGGGTAAGACGTCGTCTTGTCACAGTCTGTAGCCCACATTAACATTGCTGAGACACGACACTGGCACTGTTTCACTAAAGTAGTCACAATACAGGTTACATACTCACACATCTATTCAAGGATGCAAGCACATACAGCACACAGGGTTCAACATTACTGATCAACCAATTGAGCTCATATAAAATGTCCTGTTCCATCTTAAATGAAGCAGCAGTAACATGAAACTGCTGACAATTTCAATAAGAAGCTGGAATAGGAAGCCAACTTTAGCCTTGAAAATGCAAATCTCAGCAGCTACTTTCTCCACTAAATTCAAGCAGCTGCTACGTGCCAATTCTCAACGGGCAATACAAATAACTCACCCTGGACGTTAATAGGCACCAACCTGCACCTCTATTTGGTTGTGGAGTCCACCTCTATTTGGTTGCAGAGACCATCTCTCTTTGGCCATGGATGGCACACTGTATGCTGGGAGAGAGTCATGTTAGAAAATCTCCTTTGCAAATTAACTTGTACCAAAAAAGTTTCGGAAATTACCAATAATTGGGTGCAGTCGTGGGCTGGAGGTTAGTGAACCAGCCCTGTGACCAGAAGGTCGCTGGTTCGATACCCTCGGCCGATAGTCTGAGACTGAAGTGCCCTTGAGCAAGGCACCTAACCCCCCAATTATCCAATCGCTGTGGATATGGCTGCCCACTGCTCCGGGCAAGTGTGCTCACTGCCCCCTAGTGTGTGTGTTCACTAGTGTGCACGTCTGTGGGTGTTTCACTACACGGATGGGTTAAATGCAGAGGTCTAATTTCACAGTGTGTGACCACAGTGACAAATGGTTCAATTAAATAAATAAATACAAAAATAAATGCTGAAATTATGTTAGCCATTTCTTTTCCAATTCTGTATCAAAATTGATAAAACAAGTCAATCAGGCAAAAAACAATCTGGGAAAAATGTAGACAACTGCTTTTCATTCATAGGGAGTTTGTCCTCCTTTGCTGAAGTAGCAACGTCTACTCTTTTGCAAAGACTTTTACACGAGATGTTGAAACATTGCTGTGAGGTATTGATTGCATTCTGCCACAAGAGTATTAGGCTACGTTCACATAGCAGGTAAAAGAGGTCCAAATCTGATTTTCACACCAAATCTGATTTGTTTGGCTGTTCACAATATCTTTTAAATGTGACCTGTATGCAACATTGGTCTGAACAGAACATGCTCCTAAACTGACCCGCATGTGCAAATGAACATTCCTTTACGTTGCTTTACGTGGGGCGTGCATACATAATACAGAGGTAAACAATTAATACTGCCAATGAACGCAGGTCCACTTTACCAGCGTCATAGGAGCGATCATGAAGCTTCACCGACTGACACCTGGGCATCACCCAGAATGTGTTGGAGCTTGTGGTAAAAAGGGCACAGTCACTTCTTCGGTTCGTGTCCTCAGATTCTTTAATCTTTGCTTTCAGACTTTTAACTGTCCTTTGACACTGCAGCTTCGTTCTCCTGTGTCTACTCCTTCAAAATCTCTTTGAACACAGAGGGGTTTTGGATAAGTCGCATGAATTCTGATCTGGCTGTTCAGACAGTCGCATTGCCGCATTTCAGACACGTATCGAATTTCAGTACTATACATAAAAGCATCTCAAATCAGAATGTTTTGCTGTTCGCCCTGCCACACAGACAACACATCTGTGTCACATACACAGAAAAAGATCAGATTTGGGCCACTTTTATCTGCTGTGTGAACACAGCCTTGGTGAGGTCAGGTACTGAGGTTGGCAGAGCATCCAATTCTGCGGACAGTGTTTTTCAATAGAGATTATACAAACCTCGTCTGTGCAGTGGGTCCACCTGAAAGAAGCTGAATTTACTAATTAGAAGGGGTGTCTTGATCCTTTTGGAAATGTTATGTAGGACACCACTAGATCTCACACACACACACATGCCCAAAACAATCAGCTAAAATATAACAATTTGATCAATACATTTATTACACTGAACAGTCAACTAAGCAGAGAGTGATCTCATGGGCAAACTTTATAAACAACCACTTCATCAATGTATGGGTCATTTCACAATGACCTAGCCATGCCAATAACCAATCATCAAATCCAACCTCCTGAAATAACAATGATCAAGAACATTAATGCAACTGATGATGCTGTACAGAACTAAATTAATGATGAACCATTAGGGATTCCACATTGTTGAAGGCTACTGCTCATGTTAGTGCTGTTTCTGCAAGACTGCAAGCCCAGCCAAGCTAAAAGTTCAGAGTGGATAGAGGGATGTGATGGGAAAGCAGGGCGCAAAACAGAAGACAGTAACATAAGTGATGCACGGTTCCTTATTGGACCTAAGCTGTGAACATTAATATACATACATTATGCATTGTGCATTTATCTCTCAAATGAACAAGTTGTTCACACCGTTGTCGCAAGGCCAGGCTTAAAACAAGCACTCTCCTCTCCCTGCAGAGCTCTTACAATGATTCACATCAAGACCTGAAGAGAAAACACTCTCAGCTTCTCTAACATTCAAACTTAATGCCTGCAAGACTGCATCACAAGACATCCATGAATGTGCAACCTTATTAAACATCAGATATCAGCGGTTGACACTGTACCCAAGGGAGGCAACCAAGAAAAAAACAAAACAAATGAACAAATTCCATACGCTATTTATTCTATTAACTGGCTGTATTTTTCTTTTTTTTTGGTGGAGTCGTCTCTCACACACACACACACACACACACACACACACACACACTAATCCATTTATTGAATCTATTTTAACCATGGTGAACAAGTGTGCAGCAGAAGATAAGCTTTTTAAAAATTATGCCATTTTGCTCAGCTCCTGTTAAAGAAATACCTGTTTTTACAAGGTGAGTTTACCAGATTCTTAAAAATGTATATATATATATATATATATATATATATATATATATATATATATACCAAACAAGAGCTCAGAGACACACACTCACACACAAACACCAGCACGAGTGAACATACATGCCTTATTTATACATCTGAACAAAAACAAAACCGAAACAGCCAATCACATGGCTGCAACTCAGTGCATTTAGGCATGTAGAGGCGTTCAAGACAACTTGCTGAAGTGCAGACCGAGCATCAGAATGGGGAAGAAAGGGGATTTAAGTGACTTTGAACGTGGCGTGGTTGTTGGTGCGAAACGGGCTGGTCTGAGTATTTCAGAAACTGCTGATCTACTGGGATTTTCACGCACAACCATCTCTAGGGTTTACAGAGAACGGTCAGAGAAAGAGAAAATGTCCAGTGAGCAGCAGTTGTGTGGATGAAAATGCCTTGTTGGTGAGAGGTCAGAGGAGAACGGGCAGACTGGTTTGAGATGACAGAAAGGCAACATGAACTATATACACACACACACACACACACACACACACACTCATATGTATATTTATATAAGGAGCCCTGCAGAGAGAATCTCTAGTAACTAACCATAACTAAACACTACAAGAAAGGTTAACATCTTGAGTCTAGTATTAGAAGTCAAATCTAAGATTTGTCTTGAGGAAAAATTTCCCTGTTATGGATGCTCAGCTCAACTTAGCTACAAGGTTCTGTCTGCATCCTTCCACTTTTAACAAAAGATAATGCCGTGATTGAATCAAACAATCATGGCTGAAAACACATTGCTGCTGGCTCTTTCTGTGTTCCCACTCCTGCCCGCCCTCAGCAGGACCAGACAGAGAAACAGCCATGTCATTTAAACATTATGCAGGGGCTTGAAGTTGATTCTTTGCTACACATCAAAAGCCTCCGCTTTCCCAAAATGGATTCTTTGGCATGCCTTGCATCTGAAGAAGCTTTTTCTTCTATCTCTCTTTGCCGCTTTCCTTCGACTTGTTGGGAACTGACAAATGCAAATGAGAGGCAAACCTCGGGAGCACCTGCTGTGTGCCTCCGAACGACCTGCAGAATGAACAAACTTATTTAAACTGAAAGATGGCTGTCACTGACATCGGCAACATGGTGCCTTTTTTCTAAATCATTTGGACCACACCACAGATATTTAAAACAAAAATGGCAGTGAACTTGAAACACTCACTCTTCCAAACATTTCTGCAACTGTTTAAACAATTCTACAAGCAATTTAAGGGAAGCTGTGTTGTTGCTTTTTGGGTTTACTTGCTGGCACTTCATGGCTGCCAGGCAGGCGCTCTGCTTCATGGGTTATTTTGAGCTGCCAGAAGCAAGCCAACCCAACACCAAAACCACAGTAATTACAAGCGCCTGTTGGTCGTTTGGACAGCAATACCAGGGGTGCCCTTGATCTCAGCCTGAATGGAAGAAGAAGGTCTAAAATAAGAGTGGAGTGCACATGGAATTGATTTGAGGTTTTCTTTGGCAGGACGCAGAGTGGAAAAGCTTCAGTTTGAACCTCCTCTAACTGCTCAAATCAGTCCGAACCAATTGAAATGCGCGCAACATTGCGTGCAGCTTCTGTGTGGGAAGGGGTCATTCTTTCTTGCTTAACCACAGAATTTAATCTATTACTGCTGGAAGTTACCTCCTGGAAAGGGGTCTGTGCTTTTTCATTCCTTGATATATTTAACTTTATTATAAAATGCTGCTTAGCCTTCTGCGGTTGATTTACTTAAGCTTTCAGACTAACCCTTGACTTGGCCTACTAAGTTTTGTTCCAGTAACTCAAAATTATGCCATCACTGTGCACAAAGGAGCAGACAAAGATTTTAAGTATGTATGAGACGTAGTACAGGGCTTCTTCCATGGGAGTATAGGGACGGATGTCATTATAATAACAAGTGTGCTACTTATGGACCTAAGACCTTAATCACTGTCTCAGCCAGCTATTCTCAACTGACTCTGCATCCGAAGCTGGACAGGCCTGTCACTCAACAGGATCAGGGACGTGTGGAGGCTCCTGCAGCACTGAAGAGGGATGCTCTGATTGACAATGAGATGTCACGAATCTGAGCGCTCTACGAAATGGCATCAGAAGTGCAAAAAAGGTCTTATCTGGCAGGCTTGCAGACTTCTGCCAGACACAGAATTATGAAGCAGGCCTGTTTCTGCCCTTTAAGGGAGAGAAAAGCATGGAAAGTAGGAAGTAGAATGATGTGCTCATTTTCCACCTTCTCCTGAACCTCCTGGAGGTGCAGTTCTGTTTACTGCATGCACTCTTTTCTCTCTCTGTGCAATTTTATGGCCACCTCCCCAAAGACATTGTTCCTGAAATAATCTCCTTGTCCTAAATTTGAAACCCCAAGATGTTCGGCGACAGACATGAGGGCACAAGAACCCAGAGTATATGCTGAAAGTAGGGCAGGTTTTAAAGTCTACCATTCGAGCAAAAAGGAGAATGATTAACCCAAAAAGGCACTGTTACATCTTTTTCCCTTTACTGGAGATCTGCACCAGGGACCTGGCCACTTCCGACAATAGAAAAAAACCTCTTCCTCCGTCCACCCGTAACAGCAAGTCTCTCCCCACTGCATTATCCCTGAGAGACAGGTCTATCCCAGGCTGAGAAAAATGCTATTGATTTCATGTTAGCCACTTGTCTGAAATGCACAACCCTTTTTGTCTTCGGTGTGTGCTTTCCCCTTCTATTCCTACTCTTTTCCTTTCTCTTTGATTGCTTTGCTCAGCACCCACGCTCACTCTTGCCCACTTCCCTTTAACTGTCAATCACTGTCCCCCTCCCCATCCCACCATAGCTCCGAGTAATTAGAAGTGAAAGCTAGTGCGAGTGGATGCATCAGCATGAACAGGATGAGAGAGAAAGGCAGGCGCATGGCAGCACAAGTGACTAGCACGCTGGCGCCACTGGTCCAAGTGTGAGCATAGACTAGTGTACTGATGGGCATACGTGCTGTAATGAGAGTGTCACTGCTGTGTGTGTCAGTATCTTTTTGTGACGATGAGCTTTGCTGTGCTCTGCCCCACTGCTGATGGGTCCAGATGGTGCTTAGAAATTACAATAAAAGCTGATTCCTTTGTTTCAACACAGTAAGCAAGTCATGATCTATAATGATTGTCATGTTAGACGTCCAGAAGAACATGCAGACCTTGTTGCAGTACTTAGTGTGCAGAAATATTCAGCTCATTTCAACTACACGTACACAGCACTGCATTTACGTCAAGATTTCAATCAACAACATGACTTTACAAATGATTTAATGCAAACTGACCTTAAGAGAAGAATAAATGTAAATAAGCACGTATTTAATGTAGGTCTGTGACATTATTACATTAGTAATAAAATATACAGATTATCTGGGTGATTACTCGCATAAAAAAGGCCAAACAATAACAACGGACTTAACTGAATAATAATGTACTGTACATAGCTTTTTGATATTGTCACACTTGGCTCCTCCCACTCCCCCATGTGCTTTTTATTTACCTTTTAATAGTCCACATGCTCCTTTGTTTTGGTATCCCTAGTCCTGCCCCCTTGTTTTGTGACTCCACCCCTGATTGTTTTCACCTGTCTTCCCGGTGTCGTCTTTAAGCCCTGTGTTTGCCCTTTGTTTTCGCTGGTCTTTGTTTGATGTATGTTTGTTGGATGTTTTGTTGTTCCGGCCTCTGTCTTGTACTTCAGTCTGTGTTTATTTTGTCATGTCATGTCTTGATCTCTCCATGTTGGTTATTTGAACCTGGACTGTCATGACCACAACCCTGGATTTGCCCTCAATAAATGTCACTTATCTCAGCACGTGCGTCCGCCTCCTCGCTCCACGTTACAGATGTTTTAAAATACTTTAGAAGTATTAACTAGCAATCCTTTAAAAGAGAGAAGAAAAAAAAAACACCACTGTGTGGCAAAAAATGCATATAAATGCTTCTGCGCCTGAGGCTTTTCTTACTTTAAGAGAGGCAAGTATAAGAATTTATTATGTGTGTTATTATCATTGCAAACTGCCAACTAATTATTGCCAATTCGTAGAGGTCAAATTTAATCCATTTTTTTAATCAAATAATTGTGACAGCCCTAATGTAATGTAAATTTAGTGAACTTCTGTGGTCCTAAAGGAGATAAAGAGCCAAGTGATAGATATATATCTCTGTTTTGTGGCTCACATATTATCTGCATTGCAAGAGATGAACATGCAATAAGTATTTCCAGCATCCTCTTTACTCTACAATGATTTATTCATGTTCAGAGGCACTGCTACAGCAGTGTTTGAGCGGAAGGCACGAGTGCAAAGACAGGACAAGGGGAAGGGCTACAGACATATTCCCCAGTGCCACAGGTGCTGTTACTCAGTGTTACTGTCCCAGCGCAGTCTGTCCTCCTGCAGCCAGGAGATTGGTCTTAAAAGCCCCATCAGCATGCCTAACATCCACCTGCCTCCCCTGTGTTTCTCCAGCAGTCAATACCCAGCAGTTTGGCCCACAGATACTCCCACCATCTGTCTCTGCCTTCTCAGCCTCCTGTCCTTATGAGCCCCACTGGCCACCTGAGACTACCAGGTGCCACCACGACAAATCCCCATCATGAGCCCTGATTAGGGCTGTTCCTGTTGATTATATTACTAAGCAGGAAATCTACTGATTACATTGATAATTAATCAAGTAATCAGAGTTTAAAATAAAAGGCTAGACCATAAAAACTGGCTTAACATTAACAATCTATTTATAGCCTTTCAAAAATGACAAAATACTGAAATAGGAAATATTTATATAAACTAGGAAGTTCACATTATTATGTGCAGTTAATCACAAATGTATTTGTTTAAATTTGCATTGTAACATTTTTTCTATTTAAAAAGTAGTGCATTTGTATTTAGGCTACAGTTGCAGAGTCAATAAATTCAGAGGAGATATTTCTGATCAGATTAAATATAAGAAAATCTACTTGCACAGAAAAGGGGACAGTCAAAGTAAAATAAGTGAAAAAACACAGGACTTTTCAAAACTAGAGGTCAAAATATTATTAAAAGCTATAACGGAAACGGCACTCCCAGCAACGGCGCAAGACCTGGCAGACCACCAAAACTGTCACCATTCGATAAACAGATTCTTTGAGAGATGGGAGAACATCTTTTCTGTTCATTTTTCCACTGTGAGAGGACAACTAAACGACATGGGTCTGAATGAACGTACAGCTGTCAAGAAGCAGTTACTGAGAAAAGACACATTGCTGCTGGCTCTTTCTGTGAAAGAAAACAAAAATGGAGAGGCAGGAAATTTCAAGGACTGAACTTGAGATATTTACGAGAAGCATGGAAAAAAATCTCTACAAAATGATTTGAAAACTAAAAGCAAGACTCCTGAAAAGACGGAAAGATGTGGACACATTAAATACTGAAAAAAACCCCAAAAAACTTGTAATTAAACTTGTTTTGATAGGAGAGTAAACAAATGGTTTAGAACATTTTGCATAGTACTGTATGAATGCTAAAAAATGGGGGTGTCCATCAGGCCCTGTGTTATTACTGTAAGAGAGACCAATAGTGTAATTTAAAATATGCATTATCATCATGGAAATTCCAACCAATGATTGGCAATTCATCAAGAAGGTACAATTTATTCAATGAATTTTTAAATCAAATTTAATCAATGAATTGTGACAGCTCTAGCCATGATCAGGGCTACGTAAGACCCGCTACCATAAGGACTTGGCTCCATAAGCCTCCACTCATTACACATGAACTCTGGGCAGTAAGCTGAGCAGAGCAGGGGGTTCTGCTGGGGTTTGTCTTGTGGGTGCTTAGAGAGACGAGTGAAACCCTTGACACTAGTGTGGAAGGACTGCAACGGGAACGATGACAACTGGCAGTGTAGCGTGTCTGGTTATTATCGTCTGCTGTCATTGGGAGTTGGATCACATCACAGGAACAAAACCAGTCCAAAAGACGAGGCAACTACACAACTGAATAGGTTTGATGTGTGTCACCCTTCAGCCCTGAACATGATCTGGTGGGGAGCTACAGAGAACTCTGTCCACCCATGCATTCTTTGTGAAAGCTCCAGTTAGTAATCACTGTGATGGGCAGTGCTACAACAGGGTGCACAGTTCTGGTCTTAGAGGGCCAGTGTTAGGGGCGGGAATCTCTAGGCACCTCACGATTCGATTTGATTATGAATTTACTTCCAATATCTTTTATTAATAAAACAAATGGAAGTGGTGTAGCAAGTGAACTGGAAGGCTCTCATTATTTGCTCTTGTATGGAGCACATGAGACACTAGCTGCCACTTACCTGTGATAAAATCCCGCAGTTACGGTGACATAAGACCCTGTGGCAGAGGATGTCCATGGACCACATTACAGCTGTCCTACCCGTTTTCTTTAATATTTTTTTTTATTTTGTAACTTCGGTTTTGGTCTCGTGGTAGAGGGTGGGGGTGTGATCGCTGTGGCAATAAAATAAGTGTGCAATAAAAAAAAAGTGTGCAATATAGCATGAAAGCGCTGGTTCTGAGAACTGGCATGCAGACTGCAGGTCACATAGCAAGTAGTCTTGCCTAGCTAGTAGCGAATGACAAGGCAAAGAGAGAGATTTAAGACAAACATTTGGAGACAAATGGACTTATTTGCATTCATAAGCAGTGCCGTTGGTTTCCTGGAATGTTAAACCTGCAACGAGAGGCTGTCAAACACTAAAAACCTGCAAAGATGAAGTCGCTTCTCTATCTAATTTTCCTGTTCCACCTTAAATGGTGCTGCATTTCCATTCTGGTGCTTCAGGCAGAATTTAAGGTGGAAAGGGAAAATTCGAACAAGAAGCTGGCGAATGAGAAGCAACTTCAGCCTCGTAAAACAGTCGAATCTTGAGAGACATTTTACAAAATCTCTTCTCCTTTTGATGAAAAATTTTCTAGTGGAGACGGGCGGAAAGCGGCTATAGCTAATGTGTAAAGCAGAGCAAAGTAAGTCTGTGTTTGGGTTTATATTTTTAGCCTATACTAGGACATTAGCACATACTGAGACATACTGGACATAAAATGTTGTGGCTCCCATGGTGGTTTGATTTTTGTTGAAAGGACATAATGGCTCTTCTGAACATTTGGGTTGTGACTCCTGACCTAAGCTGGCTTTAATGCAGAGGGTGCTGGTCGGAGTTCTCTCTCATCCAGTTGTGCTTTTGTTATGCACACGTCACAGAGTGTCCGGGTGCTGCACGTCTGTACTTCCAAGTTCTGCCCTTTTGCGTTCCGTCAACATTATGTTATAAATTAAAATTCAGAAAATCGATTTCTGGCATGTGAATCGATTCAGAATCGTCCACGTCTGCATCACGATGCATCTAAAAACCGATTTTTCCCCCCACCCCTAGCCATGCTGGACATCAGCCCTCGGCAACTGGAGTTGTGTATCCCATACTACGTAAAGCTCAGTTGAGACTCATCCAACAGAATGAGACAACTCTGTATCAATCACTTTTAAAGAATGCTACTACTAGGGCTGCTGCGATGACACATTTTCAACACTGCAATGTTTAGGACACCCCTCATGACACAAAACTGAAGTATTAAAGGAGAATAGGCCTATCAGTTTGATGCACCAGGACAATTAAAGTAGTTCAACTTTGGCACATTTACTGCTAGCTGCACCACAGGGTAACAATTAGCCTTGCCCTAAGAGAGCTGAGCCAGCAACCAGGAGGTTGTGGGTTCAAATTCCAGGACTAGGTAATCCTTTTTCTGCCCCTAGACAATGCATTTAGTCTCTTATTGCCCCAGGCTGTGCTGCTACCAGTTAGAAAGCAAAATGACTAATGTACCTTACAAGCAGAACAATACATTATAAGTGACATGATGCACTGAACATTAAAGAAATCAACAGCTTGGGGTTTGCAGTACAACGGTGTTTTATTGAATCGTGATAAATCATGTGATAAAAAGCCAATAAGTTGTTCTGAGCATATTGTGGAGGATGTCAGAACTTAAAGAACATCATTTAGTAGTGATAAATACTGTCATAAGCATCGCGTACCACAAAAATATCTATCAAGTATCATGATAATGTGTTTTTGACATATGAAAAGCACAAATTGGGACAAGCTTGCGCATCACGGTTTAAAATGCACTTCATTTAACGCAGATGTGAAGCCATGGGGGAAAAAATGTCATAATATCTGTGATGTCCTCAACAGTCTACCTTTCGACGATCATTCTGTCCGTCAACAAATAATCACTGCAGCCCTGGCCATCACTAAAACCAAACCAAGCCAACCTGGAGGAAAAACACTTCTGCCTTTGGGCTCAGCCCGATGTGTTTTTCAAATATGTTGCAATAATAAATAAACGGCCAAATGGAAAATAAAGAACGCAACATCCTACAACTGAACATGTCCCAGGTCACACTCACCAAAATCCCTTTGAAAACATTCGAATCAGCTTTGTGTGCTGTGAGTAAACTCAGCGCCTCTCCTGGGTGGCCGTCGTGATGTTCTGGCAGTTCCTGAAGAGGGCTTAAAGAGGGGCTCTTTAGTGAAATCAGGTGTGGTGCTGCTCATTAGCCCAGGTGTGGTACACAGCTGGAAGGACTACCTGTGTGGCTTGTGATGAATCAGACTGAACAGCCTACCTTTGCCCCAGCAGTTCAGGCAAGTGAGGGGACTGATGAGAGTCTTCAAGTGAAACAATGTGAGAACAGACCTACGAACAGGTTATAAACAGTCCAGGTGGAGCAAGTCACAAATGGATGCTATCTGCACTCGAACGGAAGACAGTCGTTTGAGACTGTTAAATCGCAAATGAAGTGCTGGACTAAAGCACGACTCATTCCCACAGTGGAAAAGGACGACAGCATCGGCTCTTTAAACACATAAGGCCTCGATTTTCCCAGGGGGATGAGGAAAGTATATCCAATGTCGATCTGTAATAACTCCCTCTAGGCTGAGGTGAGGATAAGGCAGCCTACATGTGAGCTGAGTGACTTCACACGCTGGACCAGACTAATTATAAGAAAGCTTTTCTGCGCTGCTGAGCGATCAAATACCGGCTTAATCGTTCTGTACCAGGCATGGAAGAAACCCTCATAAACACCTCGGCTTATTACCGACGGACTTTCAGAAGTGTGGAAGCGTTCACCTCGAACCGAGCACCCCTGGCTGCCTCAGCGCGGCCGGTCTAATTCGATTTCTTTCATTTTTCCCCCCGAGTGGATGTGGCAGCCGCACACGAGCAGACATTTTCCCTCACTTGCCAAACGCTAACACTACTGGATAACACCGAGGGGCGTGCTGGTCAGAAGCAGAGCCGCACGACGTGTAGACTGGGAGCACATGTGGCTGAAGATGCAGCAAGTTTCTCGCAGGCTAACAGCGCCAGCCTGCTACTGACCAAAGCCCTGGACGGACACGGCAACAGGAGAGGAATACAACGCTAACTGCTGCTGCTGCTGCTGCGTGTTCGTTGTTCGCGAATATAGAGTCAATAAAAAGCTTTGTAACTGTTTTTTGTAACTAGCTAATGTACAGGCAGGCTCGCATAGACCCCCCACACAGACTCAGGCGTGTTAGTTACTAATACTCGTTGGCGCAGTGACAGTAAACTTGGGCGCCGTCTTCCAGAATCACTTCACGACGAAAGAGCAGCACTGGCTCATTGTTTGGAGCCTCGGCCGCCGACAGGTTTTCACCGAGACGCATTCCTCTCTCTGCTGCTGCTTAAGAGCGGAGAGATGTAAGGAAAGACAGACAAAAAAAGAAGGCACTCACCACCCCCATGTCCATCTGCTCGGCCGTCAGCGAGGGCGCCGCTCGAGCCTGCGATAGAAACCACAGTACTGGAACCAGAACCATCTCTGGATAAATAATCCAAAAGCTCGGCGACAAATTCCACTTAAAACCGCTGACCGACTTCATGCCCTCCGCTCCCGGAGTCCGCTGTGGTCACACACGGGGGTTTTCCTCGCCGCATCCACCGTTTGTATCAGTCAAAATCCGAAACTGTGACATTTATGTGCACTTTTTGGACTCGACCGTTACCAGCGAAGTAACGCCAACTGCCTCGCCGTTAAACACATAGCGAGTAACGCTCTCGCTGCGTTAAACCCCGTCTGAGGGGAATGTCAATGAGAGCACACAAAATAACGTTATTCTCCGCAGCAAAGAGAGAAAAAATGTCTTCAAAACGAACAATATGAATTTCGTTATATCTGTCGCCGCATATTTAAGAGTCTGGCAGAAAACCAGGTCTCGTGAGGCATGGTGAATGGCTGTAACGCTACATAAGTTATGCCGTTGGTTTTCAACGCATGCGAGCTTCGGTTTCGTGCCAGGCTGAGCAGCGGAGGCGCAACGATGCCTTTCTCTCAGCACGGCGGTCTCCGAGTGACGAGCCGTGAGGGAGATGAGGGGAACTTAGTTGTCGGTTGGGAGGAGGGAGTGCAGAAAGAACCGTTTTTTGCTTTCCCACCTGTTTTCCGGCAAGTCCTGTCTTCCTGCGCTGGGATTGGATAACTACAACCCCCCTCCTATATTCGGATTGGTTAATAGTTCTAACTCACACGTGGTCCGCAGAAACTACAAACCTATCATAGCGCAAGAAGGCGGGACTAGTCAGAAAACGGGTGGGAAAAAAATGATACGGAGAAAGCACCGCCACAGAATTAATAACGCGAGTCCTGCGCATTTCAGACGCCACATACTGTAAAATGTAAAACAAATGTTTGTGTTTATAAATAATGAAGTTGCTGCAAACCGATTGGATACAGTACGGTAAGTCTGTAAGGAAATATCAGGAACTGCCGCACAATTCTGCACAAGCGTGTGGATTTGATGGTAAGAATTCTCAAGTTGTGATTAAAGGGGAGTTCCACCGGTTTTTCAAAATTTCTCCACAGTTCTGTATTGTAGATGTAAACAAAGTCATTCAGAGTGGTTTGTTGTGAAACAATGCATTGATGGTGCAACAATGGTGGTGATAGGAACCGGTGACCCCAATGTAGAAAATATATAGCTATAAATATAAGCATTTTATTTGCTATCTGAAACTTCTAGTGAATTTACATGTGTCTTTCCAGCTTTTATATGTAGTGTTTATAATGAATTAAAAGGTAAGAAAT
This sequence comes from Pygocentrus nattereri, assembly GCF_015220715.1. Lineage (NCBI taxonomy): Eukaryota > Metazoa > Chordata > Actinopteri > Characiformes > Serrasalmidae > Pygocentrus > Pygocentrus nattereri. Next base: position 10,478,244 of record NC_051226.1, read on the forward strand.
GTAAGATATAGGTAAGAAATATTTTGCGTTAATGCCCTGCATGTGTTTTTAAAATACACTTCAGGCTAAAACATTATCTCAAATCTACCATAAACCAATTTCTCAGGCACCAGACCGCATAACCTTAACCATTTTATCTAATACCTTTCTGTGAGGTGGATTATTAGGGCTCCTGAACTCTTCAGACGTCTGGTTCCTTTCATCACCACTATGAAAAATGCTATGTTTGTGTACAGCAGCATATTTGACATCAAACCACTCTGTATGACTGTATGGCTGTTTACATTTTAATGGTTTAATTTTGCAGAAATGTTGAAAAAGGGGTGAAATTCCTCTTAAGACAAATGAAGGTCATATTAAACAGTGAGACGTTTTACCTTTGGCAATATTAGCGAAGAAGGCTATAATCTTGCTTCAGAAATATAATTTGAGACATGAGTTTTTGGTAGAGGACCCCTTTATATAGCCAACAGCTTGTCAATATGTACATTTAAACTGATTGTTCTACAGAGTTTTTAATGGAATAATGGGACGGCACCAGTGTAAACAAGAAAATAACTTCTGTCTCCTGCAGCCTGAAGGATCTATGCCAATAAAATGACAATAAAAAAAGTATCAGGGTCCAACTGCGCCTTGTGGAAGCTTCTGAATGAGGCTGATAAAAGAGATAAAATCTCTCCCAGAGCCCCTAGCTGCAGTTTATTCCCACCTGATGCCCCAATGAAATAAGAATGACACAGATCTGCGGATTCTCGTAACCATCCATAACCCTCCTCTACCCACTGCCCTGACATTATAGCAGTGGAGAGGGCATTAATCTCTTCCTTGACATAATGACATCAAAGGACCATATTGGGGTTGGGTTTTAGAGAGCCTTTTTGGGCCATGCGGCACATAATGACCAAGCCTCTACTCGTCTGTTCCTACTGGGATAATGATGGCTTTACTATTTGATGATATAAACAGCACGCTAACATTGTAAAATGACTGTTTGAATGTACTGCAGAACTAGAGGTACTGCAAATTTAGCAAGAGTAGGAGATAACAAATAGCAGGCACGTGGGATGAGGTGTAGGTCTGCAATCATTCCGCATTTTTCAACACATTAAAGTATTAAGAGAGTTCAGCATTACTCTGCAGTCCTGACGGTTATCTACTGTATGCAGTGACAGCCTCCCAGAATTAACTCCAGGCAGCGGGTACAGCAAAGCTGGAACAGTCACCGCAGACGATGAAAAATGACCGCCTGACATGGCAGGATGCAAAATTGCACCCGGATGACCGAGAGGCGATGGGCCAAAGCTCTGACTTCAAACTCACATAATGAAGATCAGCGTTAAGGAACGTGTAGTGGTTCTGGAGATATGGTGCAGGGAAGGAAAGGAGATTAATGGCCAGGCTAAACTGGAGTAAAGGGATTGAGGGTCAGTAATGGAGGCTGGGGGCAGTGCAGGCCAGGCGAGGCATGAGTGAGGAGTGACAGGGGCACACCATTTACTGCTTTGCTGGTAAAGACGAGTACCTAATCAATGCATGCTCAGGCATGAGCAAAACATCTATCAAGAAAGTGCAGTGATATCACTATTATGTTTATAGTCCTAATTCAAACTGATTATAGCCTTTCGCTGTGCTTCCTCATCATTAGAGGCTTCAGATTTGATGCATTGCAACACTGCTTGGATGCCAGCGAAGTAAACACAGCTTAGAGAAGCTCCTCTTTGACCGCAACAGAGGAAGTAGGCACTAATGGGAATTAATTTAGGCAACATCATCTTTTCATAGAATGTTTGAGCAGGCCAACTTTCATCTTATGTCTCTTTATAGTGATGGAAACATAGCAGCATACATAGCTGATTCCACATGCTTGAAGAGTGGGAATAATTCATAATGTTATTTCCAAGCTGTGGAAAAATTTATATTTCTTCACACTTGAAAACATCTTATCAAAATGCTAAAATATCAAAGTGTGCCCACATTACTGCCGGGCTGGGACAAATATTCAGCACCCAAATTAATAACTGTTAGGTTCTCCGGGTTTCTCAAGGCTAAACGGACCGGTGGGTCGGCACTTCAAGTTCCTTTGCGTTTTCCTGCTGTCACAGAGGGCTATTAAAATTCACGACACATGCTCTTCCCTGCTTCATGAAAGAGGAAGATGATATTGTGTGATAAACAAGAATGGAGAGTTGTATTTTGCAAAAAAATGGAGTTGTCCACTTTAGCTCTGTGGAATGTTTAATCATCACACAAATGAAGCACAACCCTTAATGATTCCACAAACCTTGGCATCTCAGAACGGAAAAGGGAAAAAAACCAACAAAAGCTGAAGGTGAAAAAGGCAAGTTAAGTCTCCTGGGAGCGCACCTGAGGAAGAAAGAAAATATAGAGCATAACTATTTTAAAAGGTTGAGGTATTTAGCACTCAAGTGATAGGTGTTAGCACTTTTCGTCTGTAAAGACCAAGAGGCTCAGAGTGTACAAGTGAGCATTCAGGGAGAGTGAACTGACACCCAATTAAATATACATATATTGCCAGAAGCAAACTCCTTCGACTGAAAAGACCGCGTGTGCCTGTGAAATACAGAGCTGCTTTATTTTTTTGCCCTCATTACTGTGGCATTTCAAAAGACATCACAGAGAAGGATAGCTCTGTTTCAAAGGCATGATCAGCACAATTACCAAAATACAGTGCACTCACAATTAAGTAGAGTGGCATTTTTCTCCATTTTTCACATATTAAAAACGCTGTATTTAAACTTTATTGCTGTGCAAATAGTAAGCAAATGAATAATTCCATAATTATTGATAATGGAGCTCGTTTATAGCTATGATTAATAAATATCACGCAACAACTTGTGCACTGACCAGAGCAGTCCAGGGAAGTGTGTCACCGAGCAGCAGACGACTATCAATTATTCCATCCATTGGCGCTGGTCGTAGTTGATGATTGAGCTTAAGTACTCAGCGCTTGATTTTCAGCAACTGCTAACGTGGCCACATCAATCAAAAGATTCAAAACAGCCGGAATGAAAGATAAAAAAACATGGCACATGAGAGAACGTGTGAAAAAGGACCCTTGATTTCCATTCAAATGAGCACAAGCTTTAACAAAGGCTGCCACTCATCTGAAACCTTAAGTGGAAAGATTGGAAAGATGCTCCTATTTCTTTATTCTGAATATTAAATCATCAGAGTAAGCAGGTACTATTTTGGCTTTAAAACTCAATCCAAGACCTTACCGGAACACTATAGAAAGATCCTTAATGTTATGCACCACTGGAGACTTGGCAAAGGTTTTTAATCTAGGCCCACGCATAGGGAGAAAAAGTGCTGGTGAAAAATATGACAACATTAAGCGCACAAATTAATTATCATTTAAACAGATGCTAGGGTTGACCCCAAACAGTAAGAGCTGTCTTGTAGATCCCCATACCTCTTATATTAAATCCAACTAGACTAGGCAATAAATCAATGACACAGCAGTACCATCCTTTTAAAGCTGCCTCACTCTGTCTCTGGGGAAAACCGGGCTTCAACTTACATGCTTAAATCAGATCTGAACAAGCTCTAATCTGAATTTCTAATGCAAGCTAGTTTTTATAGTGTGTCATGTTTGAGGTGCAGGGTCGTTGTTTCCTCGATATCTGTGTGCGATTTGTTTACTATGTTGTGTTGTGTTCCTCTTTTTCCCTCCAAAAACGGTAGAACTTTAAATTGTCAATGTCGCCATGCCCTAAGGGGAGATTCCCATCAGACAGGTTAAGATTATAGTTCTAAAACACAGGCGCAAACAGACAGAAATGCCAACTGGGCATTAATTAAAGGTTGGTCTAACTCCAGGTCTCATGGCTGCGCACTTGTCTGTGAAAATGAACTGAGGTGGAAAGCAAACAGCTCAAGGACAGAGGCACAGTTTGTGACATGAGAAATAAATCAAAACATGAGTCCCTCGAAAGCAAAGCCAGGTCTGCAGCTAATGAGAGCTGTTAAAGCCATATTGGGGCCCATTCGTTCTTCTTCAGTGGTGACTAGATCTCGGCTAATATTAAACAGTTGGCTGCAAAAGGCCTGAAGCAGGAGAGCTGCTGCAGATATCTGTGAACATCCATGCCACAGCAGCTTCTGCCATTAAAACTGTCCCTCTGTGTTTTCATTCAGAGTAGCCTGCTTTCCGCCATTCACATTCAGTCTGGTGTTGTGGGAGAAAAAGACAGTTTATCTTAAAGCACCTGGCTCTCAAACCGTTGGCTTCGATTTTTTCGGACATACCACCACAGTTTGAAAAGAAGCTATTGTTATCAACCTGTCAGGCTTCCATTTAGTTTACCTACACAGTACCACAGAGAGCGCAGCAAGAACTGGCAGGACGGGTGGAATAATGGCGGTGAGAGCGATTGTGCAGAATGCCTCCGTGGTCAAGGACCCATTCCTCACCTGCAGCCAAGAGTGTTAAGCGTACACCGCTCAGGCAAGAAACACCTTGAAGAGGATATTGTTGATGTGCCAAATAGCTGTTGAATACCAAACCAAGCATTTCTAATGATAACTGTGTATCTGTATAATCAAACGGCATTAATTCATGAATAACAATTTGGAATGTTGAATATTTTTCATGTCATGATAAATATTCGCAATTTCTGTTGTTAGTTATACAGTGTAACCAAACATTGTGAAGTAAGGTATATTTAGAATGTTTACCATAGTTAATTAAGCAGTGTAACCAAACGATGTGACATGATAAATATCCTGAATGTTTGCTATTAGTTATACAATATAACCAAAGATTTTGATGTAATAAATATTCAGATTGGTCAGAGAGCCAATACGGAGAGCAGGAGGTACAGACATGACAAAAATTAACAAAACAAACGGGCCAACACAAACCTTACATCAAACATACAAACAAGCATACATTGAATAACATCAAACAAAGACCAACAGGAAACTCAGGAGAACACAGGGCTTAAATACAAACAGGGATAAGGAGGGATAACCAGGCAGGTGGAAAACAGGTGGGAGCAATCAGGGGCGGAGTCACAAAACAAGGGGCCAGACTAAAAACCAAAACAAAGAAGCACATGGATGAAAAAGTAATCAAAAAGCACACGTAAAGGACTGGGAGGGGCCAATCCTGACACAAACATTGTGATGTAATGAATACTTGGCATGTCTAATATTAGTTAAACAGTGTAACCAAACATTATAATGTAAAAAATATGCATGTTTACTATTATTAATAATATAATGTAATGGCACATTGTGACATAATAAACACCCAGTATGTTTGCTAGAATTTACACAGCAAATTACGACCAAACATTGTGATGTAATGAATATTCAGTTTGTCCACAATTATATATTACTTTTCACTAATATTTCTACTATTTCCACTGATATATATACAATGTAACTATAGTAAATATTGTGATATAACAAATATGCAGTATTAAATATCTATACAATATGGATTATTTTGGAATATAATATTCTGGTAATAATTAATAATAACCAATATTAGTTACACAATGCAATTGAGCATTGCAATGTAATATTATGAATGTGCAGTACGAGTTACACCATGTACCCAAACACTGTGGTGTTATAAAGATCCAGAATGCCGGCTATTATTTATACAATGGAACCAAATTACATGGTGTGGTAAATATTCCAAATATCAGCTATTAGTTATACAGCATAAATTAAACATTGAGATGTAATGAATATTTCAGATGTCTTCTAGTCTTTACACAGCATAAGCAAACTTTGTAAGATTCAAGATTCAAGAGTTTTATTGTCATGTGCACAGCAGAACATGCAGCTGCACTGTACAATGAAATTCTTACTTTGCTGTTCCTCCATTCACCAAATATAATCTTAATATAATCTTAAGAGAATAAAAAAGAAAATATAAGAATAACTAAAAACAGTACTAAAAAGTAAAAGTAAAAAAATGTACAGTATGTGCAAAGTTGAAATAAAATTAAAGTTACATGTGCAAATATGTAGAGCAGCTGTTAATAAAGTGCATCAAGTAACAGATATAAACAGTAAACAATATTGTTCTGTGCAAGTAATAGGTGTAAACAGTATTGTTCTAACTGCAGCAGTACAGTGTAGGTAAGGTTATGTAATAAATAATCAGAATGTCTGCTATTATTTATCCACTATAAGCAAACGTTGTGATGCAATAAATATTCCAATAAATATGTCTTCTAGCCATACAATATTACCAAACACTGTGATATAATAAAAAAGTCTGCTATCATCTATAAACCATATATAAATGTAGTGATGTAAATAACATTGCTATTAATCATACAATGTAACCAAAATGATGACATAATAAATATCCAAAATATCTGTTATTAGTTATACAGTGTAACAAAACTTTGTGATGTAAGGAATATTCTGAATGCCTGCTATTAGTTATACAATGTAACCAAACATTGGGCCTCATTCACCAACCGTTCTTAAGAAGAAATTTCTTCTTGAAATGCATTTTAATTCTAATATTCACCAATGTTTTTTTATTTAGAGAATCTACACACACTCAAAAGTGCAAAGGTGCAAACAATCTGTGGTTCCAAAATACGTAATGAATCGGATGTAGACTTTTTCTTAGAACCTTCTGAAGAACAAATTCAAGTAAAAACGTAGCAAGATATTGGTAAATAAGGCCCACTGTGATGTAATATATCAGGGCTATTTAATTCAAATTGAGTAAGGTCCAGTTAGAGATCATTTCCTCAACCAAAGTTTCAATAAATCATAATGTCTAACTTGCATCTTGATTCAGTGCCATATACTGTTTACTGAAGTAGCCTAACAGTTATATCAACATCTTATACTTGACAACTGAATGTCAAATCAAATAAAGTACAATTCAATAATATTTCAATAACATTAATTGTCAGTTTTCTCTTTTTAGAGTAGTTATAGGTTATAGGTCCAGGTCCTCATAGGACAGCGTTTGGGTCCAGACTCGGACTGTGGTCCAGCTTTTATTAAAACAACTGTAATACATATTCGGAATGTCCTCTATTAGTTATACAAGACAACCAAACTTTGTGATGCAGTAAATATTCAGAATGCCTACTGTTAGTTACACAGTGAATCATAAACACTATGAGCACTAAAGCACTAACAACAGCTGCGAAGAAGCCAGAAGCATGTGTCCAGATGGAGAAAGGGCCGGGCCTATGTTCACGTCCCTTGTGTACGATGCTTTTATCCCTAATTGCTTTAATTTAAAAGCTCTCCAGAGCGCCTTTTTCCCAGATGCGATTTCGGTGTATGACAATCAAAGAAAGGAAATTAAAGAGCTTCTGTATGTTGGTATCCAGAAGATTGGATCAGATATGTCAGTCTTTGTGAAGCAGAGGTTGGGAGGTGGGAGGCCTGTGAGCATCAGGCTGGACAGGCCTTGATTAATGGCTGCGGCGTGTTCTCTTCAGCCATTCTCCACAGTGTCACGCTTCTGATAACATGCCAGTAGCTAATGCAGAAGGAGCAGAGTCCAGAGTCATGCTTCAGCACAGTGGAGCTGCCATACAGACTGACTGTAAAATCAATACCTTTAGGTGCTGGTTTCTATCTGCTTTGGTGACCCTCGTGCAGCAGCAGGTGAAGCGATGAAGTGCAAGGGGCATCTCTGGCCTCTAACATTACAGGTCTTCAAGTTAATGTGGTGTATTTAAACGGAGGCATATTTCTGTGTCTGGAGAGGAACAGTCTGATCTCTAGATCATGACAGTGTCACAAACCATTTCAGTCAACACAACTCATCCTCTCTCACTTCATTCAGGCTCAGGTGCTGCTCTCAATGAAGGGCTGTAAAAGGCAGTTGACTTACGTTACAGACACATATACACACAGGCGTTCAGACTACATCTGCCTGCTTTCCAGGAACAAGACTAACTAGTACATTGAGCTGTGTTCTAGCAGGAGTAGACAGTGTGCATTGCTTGGTTCCCCAGGGGTGCAGAGCCCTGCTTTTGCGCTCTTTTTTCTTTTTAACAATTTTTTTTTGCTGGGATGCGTAACTGATTGCATCAAATCAGATTTTGTCAAAATTCATTAACTGTAACCAGTGAAACAGCTAACATGATGGTGTGGCGGTGCCCCCTGCTGAGCTGGTCTGCCTGGTGTTGCAGATGCTGTTCCATTAGCTGAAGTTTGCTAATGTCACTCAATGAAATTAGGGCTTAAAATAACGTGTTAAATGAGCTGGCACTGCGCTAAAAAGGCTATGACTCAGGTACGTGCACAGACCTGTGGGGGCCCTTTTGCACAAATTTGCACAAATTTCCTGTGACATAGTTTATGCTTTTTAAAATCACTTGGCAAGAGCGTTGCTGTTTTCTGCACTCTAATCCTGTCTCTAGCAAATGTTTTACATTTTTAAGTTTTCGTTTCATATTTTATAAAAAATTACCCAGCTATTTTTTCTTCATCAGATTCTCAAGACACCTTTGGAAGATTCCAATCAGCTGACGAAGCATCGTATCAATATAGCAGACCCTGAAATTTAGCATTGCATGTTTCAAGGTAACATGTCTAGCTATTCCCTTTTCTCTGTCATTAGTGATCGTAGCATTACTAATGTAGTGTGAGAACAGTGTGAACAGCGTAAATTAGTTTCTTGCTTGAAGGAGAAGATTATACAGTTAGCGGTGCACATCTGTGTGAGAAGATTCATATTCCTACCATATTTTCACCAACACAACATTGATAATATCTTTCAGCAAGTGTCTCATTCCATAATGTGTGGATTTTGAACAATAACCAGACACAATGCCAGCAAAAGGGGTGTTCAAAACTTGAGACACCAAGTTTTCATTATTGTAAAAAATGGGGATTTATATGGGACTTGTGGAGCTCTTAAATAGATTTGTAATCAAACAGTACATGGTGATTAAATAGTGCAGCGAGTAAAGCCACAGCTTTGCGTGCTGGTGACCGAGGTTCAAACAACTTGACAGATTGTAATAATAGTGCTTTTGGTTTACTTTGTGAAAGAAACTCTTCACTTTCATCTGAAACGAAACCTAATGACCCTGTCTGCCTTAATAAGAGCGACTGCAATGCACAGTAAATTAAATTAAGTTGAGTTCATATTGCTTCCTTTCTCCTCTGTAGCCTGTACCCCTCAATATGTCTGTACACAGACCTTGCAATCACTGCAGTAGCTAAACAGTAAATAATGACATAACCTAGACTGGATGACATCAGGGTGGACAAGCTCAGCAGAGGAGACCACAACGTTCTTCAAGTCAACATCAAGTCGAGTCACTGTTTATTTAAATAACGCTTTTCACAGCAGGGATTGTTGCAAAGCAGTTTTACAGAAAAATCCAGGTTCAAACCTCCATGAGTGTTGCCAGTGGCAACAATGGTAAAGCAAAAAATTTTTTTTTTAATCTTGAGAGGAGCCAAGAGTCAAAAGGGGAACTTTTCCTCCTCTGGTCAACACAGGAACAATAACAAAAGAGCAATATTTACAGAGAAGGTTTTGACATTAAAGTATTAAAACACAGAAAATGGGAAATATTATTAATTATAAATTAAATTAATAAATAATAAATGTTTAATATTACATATTACATACTACCTGACTTTTTGGTACTGAAACATGCTTGTTACTTATTAACACAATGCACATACAATAAATATCTTTCTCTTAGTGTGGCCACAAATTCTTAATTTTGGCCAAAATATTTATTGCTATAATTGCCCAAGTGGCCAGTGCAAATCTGTATATCTGTCTACCTCCTATACCCAAGTATGTACAGTATTTAATTCCTTGTTATAAAATCTGTTGTAATAACAGACTTTGGTTGATGTACATGCTGATGTACATGCAAAGGAGAACAACAAAAGAAGTCCAACCAGTATTAATCTTCCTGTATTTGCTGGCAATTAATACTCTAATTTGTCAAATTAAGATAATTGAGATGCAGGCAAATGTGTTCCATTTGCAGATTTAAAATGCTGAATGCGGAGGCTGGAAAATTTCTTCTCTCTGTTTGATTACTTCATTAATCTACAGTAAAGCTTCGCTGTCAGGATATTTTTGACATTGTTTGGAAATACCAGCTGGTCTTTACATTGTGTTAAAGTTCATGATGAGTGCACCCGTAGAGGTGGTTCAAAATTACTTGGCAACAGTCTTGTTCCATTAAGATGTTAATTAAGTTATCATTTTGGACATTCATTAGTTCGGGAAGCCCCCCAAAAAAGACGCCCTCTGTGCACCAGATATCATAGAGGATGGTGACCACTAGCTGCCTTCTTATCATAAGCAGCCACGAAATGATTTGTTGTCTGATTAAATCAGCGGTCTGTGCTACTGAAGACCTTGCATAATGAAATCTGATGGATTCTCTACACTGACTTGAGATAACGTTAGCACTTTATGGAGGCAGATTTAATTTTATGACACCGATGATTTGCCTCTTGTATCATATCTTTATGATCAGATGGAAATGCAGCCTAGGGATATTAAAAACAGTGCTGTGGTGGGACACAGATTCAGATGCGCTATGAAGATGCCCTTTCCCATCTGCCTATACAGACCCAGTCCAATATATTATCTTTACTTGGCCGCTACATACTCAAGCCAGACCCATCTTGGAGATTGGATGCCATGCTCTGCTGTGTGTGACACCCATGTGTATCTATCACGCGGAGTGTAATCAGATTGGGGGGCATGTTGCGATACCTCATGGGCTTCTCCTGGTAGGATAAAAATCAAGTCAGTGTGCAGAACAGATTGCCTTCTGGTTCCATCTTCTACAATGAGAGATCTGTGGGTTTGTTTAGATTTACTATGTGTTTTTCTGTGCATGCATGTCTTTCGCTACGTTTGCTGTTTAGCATTGCTTGGCGCCTAAAGCAGGGAAATGGCGTTAACGGCTTGACAGATAACAAACAGCCTTGCCACAAAGGATGTGAGGAACTAATGCATCTTGGGAATTGATGCCGAAGCCCCCGCCCTCCCATTGCATCCTCTGATCCCTCCTGCTGCAGCCCACAATTCCTCCCGCCAACGTCCTCATCATTATCAGTATTCATCAGCACTACAGGACAAGTGGAGTCGAAAAAATAAATACATAAATAAATAAATAAAAAACAAGGCAATACAAACAACTTAATATTCCTGTATTCGATTTGCACCAGGATCCAAATAGGTCCCCCCCCACCCCGCCCAAAAAAAAAACAATAAAAGAGGCAAAGAAAAAAAATATCAATCTCATCTGATTCATAGGTGTATGCTTGAAGAAGCTGATGCATAAGAGTATCCTCCATAGCTCCCCACCCGATACCAATCAAGCTTTGCTTTTTCACTCAACATGATCGATCAATCTTTAACAAACAGCAGACTTTGTTTCAGGCTTGAAGTAAAAGCCACCTTTTGCAAACTCAGAATTCACTTTTCTGTCTGCCTGCTGGGGTAAATAAAATGCCAACGGTGGAGCGGCGCGCATCGTATCGACAACTTGTTATTTACAGCGCGCTGAATAATGCAGGAGCCCAAAAAACAGACAATTACTGGTGTCCCAGCATACATCATGGCACAAGGCGTGGAATGAGGCCACTGAGTCGACCACTGAGGCCAATTAAGCCAGGCTAATATTAGGCATGAACATTGAAAAAGGGAAAAAAAAAAACTTGTAGGGTTAATAGCTTTTTAGTTACTCAGCTAATTACTGGCGTATAGTCCTCCTTAGAGTGCTACAGAGCCCAGGCCTGAGGTATGGTTAAAAAAAGCAGCCTAATTATGTCAACATTCTGGGTTTTGGCACTGAGCATGAGACTGGGTAGAGGATCATTTCCACTAATTTCCCACCATTATTTCCTTTTCCCATTGGCCTTTTGCAGTTTCTTTCAAACCTTTTGTCATCAACCTCCCACTGGAAGTTAAAAAAAAGCAGGAGCACAGTCCGCTACCTGTACAAAACGAGTTCATAGGGAGTGAGGCGTGAGTGTGACAGCTTTGTTGGCTCTGTTAAGTCCAGGCAGGCTCCACAGGGCTGGCTCTGAAAGCTCTCTGGTCGGCAGCAGAAGCTCCGGAGGCCTATTCATGAGGCTTTGTGCTGTTTGTTGCTGTCCTGGCACACACAATCTCACTTTGTTAGCCTTTTTTTTCCTGCAGTGGATCGTTCCGTCCTGCTCTCAATATAGCTCTGCCACTGTTGGCCGAGGCCCTCTGCGAATGACACAATTATGTGCCGTAATGAACTAGTGGCTGGAGCTCGGTTTTAGAGCGCTGCTCATTCTGGCCATCTAATTAAAACTGCAATACTTAATGGCTTTAATTAAATCAGAGCTTCCCTGCTGAATATATCAAGAAGAATGCAAAAACGATTGCGTCTGATCAACGTCGTCCGCAGAAGCCTCCCTTGTCCACACTCCAACTTTTTAAATTGGCGGAAACAAAAGAGCAGGGCCCGGTTCCGATGCTCTTCTGATTACCACATACAGTAATTGCCCGTGAGGCCCATGAGTATTAATTAAAACACCTCATACTCAAAGTAAAAGTTTAACAGAATTGGCGCACCTTGGATCACACTCTCCGTAATGATGCAGATCAGTGAGAAACACAGCTAGCTCCATTAAGAGGAAAAAAAAAGAGCCCAGGTCCTTGATTAAGACAGATTTCAATAATTTATTCAAACCTCATATCTAAAAAATGCATAACGTCCAAGGCATGTGGAGCAAAACTCTGTTCCTCCAGTTACACTGAACTTCTGTAACTGCCCTGATTCGCTTGAAACTCCTCATCACTGCATGCAAAACACTCGATCTTGCTCATCCTTACCTTTCTGAACTGCTTCTTCGCTACAGAAACTTTCATTCATTTAGATCCTCTAGCATCGCTTTCCTTTCCTTATATTCACTCATCCGCCATGAAAGCAAGTTCATTTGATGTCTCTGGCTTTTGCCAGTCCGATGGAACCCATTCCGATTATAGATTAAGACTCTGGTGTTTATATGCTCACTCTCCTGAACAATCTAATGGAAAATCTCTGTTTACATGCTCACTACAAATAATCCACACACATGCAAATTTAAAAATAATACACAATAATAATAATAATGCAAAAAAAATACACGTGTAGACATTACCGTGACAACGAGCATCACATGCGCCCAGTCAGCGTGAGACGAGCAGCAGTGAGCAGTGCCTGTGTTTTTAATTACTTTAAAATGAAGTCAGACTTAAGAAAACATCCTTCACATGTCCTTAAAGAAGGTTGATCGGAAGACATCATGTTCTGAGACACATAAGCTGGACGTCTGTCCCACCTCTGTCTTTTAAAGTCTCCTCTGCAGACCAGTTTCTGCTCCTGTCACGTTGAACGTTATAAACTTTCACTATGACAAATGCACAGAAAGTATATGTGTCTTTAATGCATTAATTACAGGATTACCCACCTCATTCTATTGGATATAAATTGTATTCTGAATGGTCTATTCCAATTGAGATGTATTCATGGAAGCTTTGACCTATTAGTCGTATTATTAACAGATTATTAGGCTGCATGTAAATGTGGCCACTGTCCCAACACCCTTCCTCAACATTTCTCTCTCTTCTTTCACTCTTCTTTTTAGATTAAACTGAAGACATTTGCTTTGACTTAGCAATACCACACACATATAAAAAGTGATCCCACTGTATCCAGTAACTCCTCCTATACCACATAAGAACCCCCATTACCGGAGTAGGGAATCGGACACTCTGGAGAACTGGGCTGATAACAATTTGGGACAGTTAATGCGGGCTAACACATAAAAACCTGCACATATAGACACAGGGGTGCACAGACAAACTTCAAACATTACCACAAAGTCTGTATTAGTAGTAATTTAGGCTAAATCAGCAGCTCCCTCCTAAAGGGTACAGTCCCAGATTGCTGATTGTAAGTGGTCAGCTATTTAGTCTCACAGAGTGGGTAGAGATTAGCTTCAAATTTAGTGTGAACCTGATGCTGCTTGACACAGCAGTGTTCTACAGAGTGCACTGTTTACCAATGATTTTAGTGATTTTAATATGGGAATTAATTAAATACGGGCAGCAGTGGTGAAAAAGTGGAAAACAAAGTGGCGCTGAGAAGGTACAAATAAAAAAAAAGCACTGGAGGAGGATGCAGTCAAATGCTTAGAAATATGGAATATATCTGAGGAGGTGGGCAGTTAGAAATGCTGGCAGGATCTTGGTAGGCTAGCATTATTCTATAGCATTTTAAATGTCATGATTATATCACATTTAAGCTAAAACCGTTGCCAGATTTTATTTTATGGCAAATACATAATTGTATTATACATAATTGTATTACTCTATCAGCTAAGTTAGTTGTTAATATTATTTAACATTCACTGTCAACTTTTTTCTTTCTGTTTCTTGGACAATGACAGTATTTGTGTGTATAGGGTGACTTTGGGGTGAGTGGAGGGTGGGTTGGTTTGCATCATGTAACTCCTGATTCGATAAGTCCTACTCTAGCCCTGATAACCTCTGTACACATACTCCTTTCTGATACTATATTTTATGTCTTACTAACTGTCATATCAGAATTCCAAGAAATCCATTTGTGTAATGTCATCCATTGCTTGTCTCTATACTATATTCTATTCCTAAACTATTGTGTATTTTATTGTATTTTTAATAAAACACAGAGATTCAAAGAAAAGCACAATATAAATAAAAGGTATTAAAAGGTATTACAACTGTTATTATGTTTTATCCCTTTTAGTGCTTTTTGTAATTGCTTTATCTCCTTTCTTGTATGTTGTGTTTATCTTTTAGTATCTTTATTACTGTTTATCTCCTTTCACTGTTCTTCATATTTGATATGTAGCTGTGCTTGTATGCCTTTTTGTTATTCCTTTCTACAGTGATGTTGGGTATCCAGAAATGCCCTAATGAATAAATTACTATAATTATTGTTGTTTTTAGTGGTGGTATTATTATTATTATTATTATTATTATTATTGAAAACCGGTGGTTCTCAATTCTGGTTTTGAAGTATGCAGCATGCAACTCAGGAAAGGCTTGCTAATTAGCTGATGAATTGATTTGGGGTGTCATGGCAGGGTAAGCCTAAAGCATGCAGGGCAGGGGTTACTCAAGGCTCGAGGACCACTGCACTTACCTAAGCATTTTATTTGCTTAAATGTTGCTGTCTGCTGGTTCAGGGGACTTGACAGTGATTCTCTTAAAATTCTTTAGGAGAAAAAGAAGATATGAGATACTTTTAACTCGGATATAAATTGTAATAGTTGTTCACAGCAATTTAGTCTTGGACATGGTTGACTTTGTATTGAGATTACTGTCTTTATTTTAATTGCAATGTGTGACTTTTTGTGGGATTTCTACTAAAACTCAAGGGGAGACACACATGAGTAGACTTGTCTGAGCAGCAAGAGACTCAAAATTCTCCTTTGACTTTCCGTATGATCTCATTTCTGTCTAGAGGAAACTGCAGAGATATTATGGAGATCTGTCGTCCGGTAGACAATGGCCTGTTATGTCCATCAATGGTAAGCATTCAATAATTTTAGAATGAAGAAATTCACTAATTCTGCCTGGCCTGGTGATCATTTCAAGTCTATGAGATTTGCAGAAGGAGCACCTAGTTTTCCTCGAAACACAAAGCAATCCATTAGTTCGGCATGGAGTTTGATGAACTTGAAATGTTCTGACTGATAATGCAGTTAATAGAGCATCCAAGCATCATAGCCTGCATGCATTGCTGTTTTGGCCACTTATAGTTTCCTGTTACATTTTTTATGGAGCAAAATGCTCATTAAAGTCCATCAGAAGCATTAATGCACCGTTGCCATGTGAGCCTGATGGCGTCTGGCCATATGAGCAGAATGTTGAAATCTTCCCCAGATTTCGCAGGCCTGCCTGCATATGCTGATGGACCGATGAGAAGAGCAACTCTCCTACACAGCGAGGTTGTGCCAGTCCCCTCTGAGCGCCGATTCTGTACCACAGATAGATCAAACCCCCCAGACGCTGACACGCAGAGTTTCTTGGCCTTACACATGGGCAGTTTGTTTAAGCAAACAATTACAATGTCACAGAACCAATCCTCCAGAGACGTTATAGACACCACGGACGGTAAAATCTCATTAGAGTCTCTGGCGCATGCAAAGGGGCTGAAATTCCAGCCAGTTATATCTGGGTCAATTCAGACGGGCCTACAGTCTCCTGTGTTTATAGTGAAGTCATAGCCTGGCTTCAGTTTCTTACTGATGAAGACTGTGCATAAACACGCCCGAACCACAAGTTCCTTTTTAGGTTCGCCTCAGTGGCAGGCTGAATAAACAACGCTGTACATCAGAAAAACAAAATTGTCCTGCAATTTAACCAGATTCAACTGTACTGTCAGAACTGAATATGCTTTTATAGCATTCTATGTGGATCTATATCTGGGTCTTTCCATTTTGTTTTATTTATAGCCTGTCACGGCTGTTGCTAATGCTAAGGCCACTGTATACAGTCACATAGAGCCAGAGAGAAAGCTTTGGAGTCCTATTGGATTTGGAAAGGGACCTCATTTTGAGATGCCATTTCTTTTAATAAACACAAACCATTACTCTATGACATCTCTTTCTCCATCAGGGTAGCCACGGTGAAGGGCATGGTGAGAGTGAGGGATGGCTGAGAGAACAAAATCAATACTGTGGTTTTACTTAATCAGTTTGAGAGGAATTCTACATAAGCCAGTGTCTATACTTAAATGTCAAGTCCACTGTCAGCCTGAAAGGTGGATTTAGGACTGCGGCACTTTCCTTTTTGCACACACAGACCCAGAGAAAGTTTATAATTAAAAGATTATTATTCACTGAGCGTAATTCATAAATCATTATTCATAAAGCTTAATAACCTTTCAACTGGGCGCACTTCTCAAATGCTTAGATTCAAGGTTTTCTAAACAAAAGCTTTGTGAGACAGTGCCAGAGGAAAAGTCTGAAATGTTTCACTTTGTGCAATTCCCTTGGCTTTAGGAAAAAAATAATGTATAAGCATATGGCAGATCTTTTGGCATTAATAATTAGACATCTGTCTTACTATAAATGCAGAAAAAACAAGAAAAAAGAAGAAATTTCTGTAGTTTAAATTTTTTATATGAGAGAGAGAACTAGAGAAAGAGAGACAGATAAAGAAAGAGACAGAGAAGACAGATAAAGAAAGGGAGAGAGACAAAGACAGAGAGAAAGAAAAACAGAGGCAATGAACGACAAAGACAGAGAGAGAGAGGGAAACAGAGTAAGAGAGAGAGAAAGACAGGGACAGAAAGCGAGAGAAAAACAGAACAAGAGAGAGAAAGACAGAAAGACAGAGAGAGGGAGGGAGAGTGACTGTGTGTAAGAGAGAAGAAAGATAGACGTGGAGATACAAAGGCAGTGAGAGAAATAGGGAGGACAGAGACCATGAGAGAGAAAGACAGACAGTGAGAGAGACGGTGAGACAGAAAGAGGGAGACATAAGCAAAAAGTGAGAGAATGAGAGGCGGAATGAGGCAAAAATAAAGGAAGAGAGAAGCAGAGAGAAGAGAGCGAGCAAAAGAGTCAGAGGGAACAAGAAAGAGAGTGCATGAGAGAAAAAAGAGAAAGAGAGAGAGAGAGAGAGAGAGAGAGAGAGTGCGAGAGAGAGAGAGAGCGAGAGAGAGAGAGAGAGAGCGAGAGCGAGAGAGAGCGAGAGAGAGAGAGAGCGAGAGAGAGCGAGAGAGAGAGAGAGCGAGAGAGAGAGAAAGAGAGAGAAAGAGAGAGAAAGAGAGAGCGAGAGCGAGAGAGCGAGAGAGAGAGCGAGAGCGAGAGAGAGAGAAACGACAGAGAGACACCGACAGAGAGGGAATGGAAGGAGGAAATGTATTGAGAGTAAGAGACAGAGAGAAACAGAGATGGAGAGACACTTTGGAGAACAGATGAAGGGGTAAATGAGTGAAATGAAGAGATTGGCATGATTTCCCATAATGCTGAGTTTTTTTCAAATCAAATCACGTTTATTTCAAATCACTAATACGACGGGTAGCTTCAGTGAGTCGTTTGTCTGCCAAAGTTATTTATCAGAATCACGTGTTGCCGTGTTCCTCTGTAAGACGACAGGGCCGTTGTGCACTTTTATAATTAGAATGATGCCCTGCGGCAGGCCGGAATGTGAGTGGGGCAGATTTACTGCCGACTCCAGCCTGAGCTTTTAGTGCTTCTGCTGCACCGCAACCGCCAGCACAGAGAAATAAATAACCCTGCAAATCAGGGCCACGTTTTAATCACTTGCACTGTCAGCCATGACACCCACAATTTAGGTAGCCCAGCAGTGCTGTGGCACCCAGCAGGTCACACAATGCACGCTGGAGTTGTTAAATTCTGCAGTACAAGTAGGAAACTGTCTCTGTTTAATTCACAGCCAGTGCCTGTCTGCTACATTTTGAGACTGCAGGTGGGCAATAGGATAATATACTATCATTATTGTGATCATGATGCACTTTTCTGAGTAGTAGGGGTATCATCACTAATTAGACTTAGACCAACTACAGAGAGCCTGCAAACAACAACCATTGTATAATAACTTAATATACTGCCTGGTAATAAGTAGCTGATTGGATGCAAGCTTATTATGCTATAGTTGCTCGATTTGGTATATGCTTATATTTTTGTTATATATAAGGCAAGAAGGAAATTGCATATACAGAATGTGAAGAAGGAAGAATACCCTGTGAAAGGTTTAGACTTTTTTTGAACACTCCAACATGTTTGCAAAATATTGCAATCATGTATCATGAAACCATCTCATATCACCCAGCTTTATTTGAGAGATCCTTGAGGACAGTTAATGGACAGGTCAGTGTAGCTGCAGCTGTGCTATATCTGTAGGCATCTCGGTGTGGGTGGTAAGTCGAGCTGACTAGTCGGGGTTCCCTTTGTGAGTGGCTGCTTTCAACGTGCCTTCACCTCCAGCATGTGTGTGAAATCTGACGAAGGCCGCACATTACCACACATCCGTGAGCTGCTCCCATCAGACACCCCTGAGACCCTGCGCCTTCTCCGAAAAACATATCTATACATAGCCCAGTGCACGTTTACAGCTCTTTCTATATATAAAAAGACTTTCAGGAGGGCGGGTGGATCTGCGAAGCAACAAAACAGTCTGTCAATATTCTCAAGTGCATATGTGGCCCTTACTGAATCAGTAAGAATATCAATTCTAATCTCTTTAACCATTAGCGTGCATGAATCTTTGGATGGATTAATGTAGACAAATGGAGATCCATTGACATTTACATTTCTCATTCTAACCGAATTAGCTTTTCTTGATGCCTCAGTGACTTGCTTGTGACTGTCCATTCGCTGCGGTTCAGGCCATTTTCCTTCCTTTTCACCACCCCCTCACTTCAATCTGGGGTCCAAAACACTCTGCTGCCCTTCACTGAGTAATGGAAGCGTGAGGGAGCATTACTGTCCTGCCTGACTTTCCCCTCCTATAAGCCTTCACTTCCTAGTGCCCTCTTGTCCTCCACTCCACCCCTAAAATCCATTTGGCTAATAGGCCCAGGCTCAAATGCAGCAGTTTCCTTCCCCCTATGTCTTTTATGGATGACTGAAAGGGTGCAGGGTGTGCCTGGCTAGCCACGCCCAACCAGATGCTATGGCTGTAGGCTGTACAGTGGGACAGTTTTGCTCACATTTGTATTGCAAATAATAATAACTATATAATAACAATATTACTGCTGGGTTGCAAAAAAAGTTTTTTTGTCACATAAACTGAAGAAGCTGATTCCAATAATATTTTTTGCTCTTTTATTATTTTTGATAGGATTTTTTTTATTTCTGCAATTTCAGAACAATATATACTTTGAAATTTAAATAGAAAGTGTAATTTCATCACATACAAAGTTACAATAATTGACTTTCCACTGTGCTTTGCTTCTAGAATATTTCTGTTTTGACACTGTGGCTCCATTTCCGTTGGCCCTACTTTTCCATGTTGTATATCATGCTCCTCACTCCATTAATTTTCTTCTTCTTATATATATATATATATATATATATATTAGAAGAAGAAAATTAATGTAATGAAAATTTATATATAGTTTCTGTCTCAACTAATCTTTGTAACTTTACAGGGAAAAGGAAAAAAAATGAAAGCACTATATTGCAATGTGATCACTGAGGTTTGTTTGAAGACCTCATGTAGAAGACAAGTCCTCTTACAACATCTAACACCTGAAGTGTTTGCTTTAAACCTGGTGCTTTAAATCGCAGTGGCTAAAAGATTTGATTTATGGTTTCTTGAACCTTTTTTTTTTTAATTGGCCAACAATCCCAAATCACTGACAATCACTTTATAAAGCAATATATTTTGGCTAATAAAGCATGTTTGTGAATGAACTGATTTTTTAAATAATTCTTTTTATTGCCTGCTAGCACAAGTGCCTACCATCTAAAAACATGACATCCTGGCAAGTGAAATCTTGTCTAGTATATATATCTATATTTTCTAATGATAAATGTGAGCATATTATAAAATTATTCTAGACATTTTTACTTGCTTTAAATACATTTATCTAGCAAAATGATCTTATTCCATGGGAAAATATTGAAATGGTTAATTAATTTATAGATTGAATAATTTAGGATGATTTTACTTGGATAAATATTATGTATATATGCAGCGTACAGATGCCATAAGCCTCTTGGTTCCTTATGCCCTCTTGTCCTAGACTTTATCCCCAAAATCCATTTAGCTAATAAGCCTGGGCTCAGATGCAGCACAGTCTCCACCCCACCTCTCTTATGGATGACTGACATGGTCCAGGGCGTATCTGACTAGCCACACCCACCCAAATGCTATGCCTACAGGGAGCAGATAAGTGAGAGAGACAGGCCTGATTTATGGATCCCAACGGATGGGCCTTGTAACCCTTTCAAAGCGCTCCATTAATTAGCCACTGGATTAGCAAGAAAAGTCAGCTGGAAGGCTTTTCCCTTGATGACTGAGCTTCAGTTTTCACCAGGAAGATACAAAAGGAGGGAGGACGGAATGCAAGCGGCTTCCGGTTCTCTCCTCCTTAATAATGTCCTATGTTTGGTTGCAGTTGCTGGAGCCACTGTTCTTTCGCTCTAATGAGCGGCTCCCAGCTGCAAACACATGGCCGCCCTGAATAAAACATGCATCATGTGGCATTTGGTTCCGTCCCACATTCAGAACAGCACAGAACAGCCGGAGGAGTATCCCAGCAGCCCCCATGCTGTGAGCCAGTTTCTCCCCCAGACCCCAGACACTTCGCTTTGAGATGGCATGTAATTTTCCACTTGAAAGGAGAGCAGATACAGATATTCCCTCACCAGCCAGCTGCAACCATCAGCTCCTGGATGAGGCACCGCTGGTCAGAAGCGATTGGGGGTGATAAAAGAAGAGAGGGGTGAAAGGGAATGATTTTATGCTATGCTCCTTTAGTATGACTGTGATTCAGAAATCATGAAGCAAGGCTCAACGCAAGGCTTCCTTCACCACTCACACTGTGATCTTATGATTGGCTGTATAGGGAGGAAAATATGCTATCCATCTGGTGATCATGAGGTCAGAAAAAGAATGGAGGTGGAGGTGGAAGAGGAAAACTGAGAAACTTTCATACATGAAAACGCAGCCCTCACTGTGTGCTTAAATAAAATAGTAAAACAATGTTAAAACAGTGCATGCAAAAAAAAGTATAAAATAAAAAAAATGAAAATAATACTTTTTTAAAAGGAGTGTTAAGAAATAAACATTAGAATATGAAATTGCACAAAAATAAAATAATAATTAAACAATTAGGTCGAATCTTCATTATTTTAAGTTTATGTTATTTGGTATGTCCCCTTTTTGCTTTAAAGGGCAATTCCACTTATTTTTCTAAATTTCTACAAAATTCAATCCATCAGATTTCTTTACTGTGGTGGTGAAAGGATCCAGGGGTTGCAGTGTCTACCTTACCAGAGGTTGCAGTCTCTTTATTTATCGAAATGGTCAGTGAACCTACACATGCCTTCTGAGTTTTCATATGTAATGTTAATAACAGTAAAATAGTAGTAAATCTGAAAAAAAATAATTTGGGACTATTTTGTCCTACAACACCCATGTACCTCTACCATAAATATAAGAGAAACTGAATGTTTCAAAATAAGAACAAAACTTAGACTCAATACTACTATAATATAATGTATCTGACTTCAGGCAACATATTTGTTACCTTTTCATGCAGTACTTGTCTGTAGTGCAGCTTTTACAGCAATTGGCTTTGGATGTCTGGTTCCTATTACTAACACTAACATTTTTTTAAACATTTTGCCTTAAAAAGGAAAAGACACATCAAACCACACAGAATTACTTTGCTTAAACCTTAATTTGCTTATACAAAAATGTAGAAAATTTGGTGCACTTGAATTAATGCTGCATGCACTTGAACAGGCATGAACTTCACAAGCTTGTCCACAGCCTCTGATAAGTAGTTTCCAGTCCACCTGAGAGTTAATAAAATATGCTTCAATGGAAGGGTAAAGATTCCAAGATAAAAATAAAAAAATGGCATCTGTACAAAAAAAAAAACTATAGGTTTGTCTATAAATAAATAAACAAATACATTAGAAGCTGCTTTTTAAATGGTGCCTAACAACCATTAAGTACTTAATGCCAACACCAAAAAAGGACTTTTTCTACAATTTACAGTTCTGCGCTAATCACATGATTTCTCAGTACAGTTGTTTTATATGTAAAACACTTTTTTTCAACAAGAAAATGTGTGAATAGGATTATATGTCACAAATCAGTCACACTTTGTTATTCTGATTAAACAATACAATGATATGTGCTTACTGACCCAAACTGTGCTCTGAATTCGTGTTCATGTGGAAAAAACACAGAGCATCCAACAGATGCCTGGGCATGTTCTATATGGCAGCGCAAAGTCAGCTCCAGTTCTACATGAGGAAACTGATAATATGAATAAAAGATTTCCTATAAGAACAGAGCAAAGACTCCAGGAAGTCACAGAAGAACCCACTATGAACTTCAATCCACGCTCACCTCAGATAAGGTCAGCATTCATGATTCCACCATTACATACAGCATCCAAACATAAAGACCCACAAAAAGTAGGCAAACTCAGGAGGGGGTTAGAACTTTTTCACAGCGCTGTACATAAGACATGAAAGAATCCAATAAAACAGACATAAAATGAAAGCTGTACAGTTACATTTCAAGTACTAAAAATAATGCGTATGGCGAACTAAACAAGGATGGAATTGTAGTGTGTGTGTGTGTGTGTGTGTGTGTGTGTATACTGCCTGAAAACCTCTCTTCTCTGTGACATCACCCCATTCCCACAATGCCTTGCAGCCTTACTGGCGCTACTCATCCAATGGGACGGCTGCATTTGAGCGCTGAGCCGCTCATGTTTGTCAATCAATGTATTCATTTATTTCCTTGAAATGGAGTTTCCTTGAGGCTCGTGTGGAAAATGACTGCACACGCTAACGCCTAGCACAGTCACTGAAGTGAGTCATTTATGCCAGCGTTGTTACTCGCTGAACTCTAATTAGTCCATTTTCATCAGTTTGGCATGGGATGAAAAACAGATGGTTGCGATGACAAAGTTAATGTGGATTTAACTAATCCTGCTTCCTTGAGCAGCAGGCCAATTAAAACAACACTGAGCTCACAATGAGAAAAAGAAAAAGGGAGGGAAGAGAGGGAAAACAAATGAGCGACAGATACATTTAATTGAGCCAATATACAATTAGAAAATAAATTGGAAAGCCTGAAGAGAAAGAAAGGGTGGAGAGAAAGAGAGGTGGGGGAAAACATCCACACTACAGAGTTGCATGGGGATGAAATGGGGATGAAAGTTTGTCCCCACCCCAACCATTCCTGACATCTCTGACCCCACCTCATACCCACATTACCCAAAAACGTCCCCATGGCATACCTGCATTACCCAAAACTGTCCCCACTGCATACCTGCATTACCCAAAACTGTCCCCACTGCATACCTGCATTACCCAAAACTGTCCCCACTGCATACCTGCATTACCCAAAACTGTCCCCACTGCATACCTGCATTACCCAAAACTTTCCCCACTGCATACCTGCATTACCCAAAACTGTCCCCACTGCATACCTGCATTACCCAAAACTTTCCCCACTGCATACCTGCATTACCCAAAACTGCCCCCACTGCATACCTGCATTACCCAAAACTGCCCCCACTGCATACCTGCATTACCCAAAACTGTCCCCACTGCATACCTGCATTACCCAAAAACTGTCCCCACTGCATACCTGCATTACCCAAAAACTGTCCCCACTGCATACCTGCATTACCCAAAATTGTCCCCACTGCATACCTGCATTACCCAAAACTGTCCCCACTGCATACCTGCATTACCCAAAACAGTCCCCACTGCATACCTGCATTACCCAAAACTGTCCCCACTGCATACCTGCATTACCCAAAACTGTCCCCACTGCATACCTGCATTACCCAAAACTGTCCCTACTCCATACCTGCATTACCCAAAACTGTCCCCACTGCATACCTGCATTACCCAAAACTGTCCCCACTGCATACCGACATTACCCAAAACTGTCCCCACTGCATACCTGCATTACCCAAAACTGTCCCCACTGCATACCTGCATTACCCAAAACTGCCCCCACTGCATACCTGCATTACCCAAAACGGTCCCCACTGCATACCTGCATTACCCAAAAACGTCTCCACTGCATACCTGCATTACCCAAAACTGTCCCCACTGCATACCTGCATTACCCAAAACTGCCCCCACCGCATACCTGCATTACCCAAAACTGTCCCTACTGCATACCTGCATTACCTAAAACCGTTCCCACTGCATACCTGCATTACCCAAAACTGCCCCCACTTCATACCTGCATTACCCAAAACTGTCCCTACTGCATACCTGCATTACCCAAAACTGTCCCTACTGCATACTTGCATTACCCAAAACTGTCCCTACCACATACCTGCATTACCCAAAACTGTCCCTACGGCATACCTGCATTACACAAAACTGTCCCCACTGCATACCTGCATTACCCAAAACTGTCCCTACTGCATACCTGCATTACCTAAAACCGTTCCCACTGCATACCTGCATTACCCAAAACTGCCCCCACTGCATACTTGCATTACCCAAAACTGCCCCCACTGCATACTTGCATTACCCAAAACTGCCCCTACTGCATACCTGCATTACCTAAAACCGTTCCCACTGCATACCTGCATTACCCAAAACTGTCCCTACTGCATACCTGCATTACCTAAAACCGTTCCCACTGCATACCTGCATTACCCAAAACTGTTCCCACTGCATACCTGCATTACCCAAAACTGCCCCCACTGCATACCTGCATTACCCAAAACTGCCCCTACTGCATACCTGCATTACCTAAAACCGTTCCCACTGCATAACTGCATTACCCAAAACTGCCCCCACTGCATACTTGCATTACCCAAAACTGCCCCCACTGCATACCTGCATTACCCAAAACTGTTCCCACTGCATACCTGCATTACCCAAAACTGCCCCCACTGCATACCTGCATTACCCAAAACTGCCCCTACTGCATACCTGCATTACCTAAAACCGTTCCCACTGCATACCTGCATTACCCAAAACTGCCCCCACTGCATACTTGCATTACCCAAAACTGCCCCCACTGCATACTTGCATTACCCAAAACTGTCCCTACTGCATACCTGCATTACCTAAAACCGTTCCCACTGCATACCTGCATTACCCAAAACTGTCCCCAAACCCATACCCGCATTATCTAACTTCTTTATTACCCAACACTGCCCCCCATGTGATTCAACCATCCCTGATGTTTCTGTCCCCAGCAGCACCCTAATAAGAGCTTCACTTAACACCACCCCCTGCTGAATCCATAATCCTCAACACCATCCTCAACCTATACCCACATTACTGAACCCCCCTCATCACCCCACACTTGCATTACAAAACACCATCCCCATATGCTCCAGCAATGTTACCACCTT
This sequence comes from Pygocentrus nattereri, assembly GCF_015220715.1. Lineage (NCBI taxonomy): Eukaryota > Metazoa > Chordata > Actinopteri > Characiformes > Serrasalmidae > Pygocentrus > Pygocentrus nattereri. The sequence goes on from NC_051226.1 coordinate 10,504,316, forward strand.
ATGCAAACATATCTTCCTACTGTCCCTATACATAGAAATCTTATAAATTATTTTTAGTAGCACTTTGTATGAAGTATATATTCAGCATATATTCATTAGTCATTATAAATGCCTTTATAATGTGCTTTGTCTATAAATTTTAATAATGTTTCAGAAGACTCTTTTAATGAACTCACAAACATGCAACAACACAAGAGCCGCTAATATATAATGCATTTTAAATGGACAATCACCTGTACACAATTCTACAACACCTATAACACGTTTGTTCTTCTGTGCTCAGCTGATCGTGACGTTTACTTCGCAGACTAACTCAAACCTGACGTTTAAAATGATTTTTGAGATTTGAAATGAGTATCTGGAGCTTTACATTCAAACACCCTATATGTCCAAGAGTCTGTGGACACTGGAAGTCCTAACTATTAAACTGAAGTCTTTCAGTCACACCCATTATGAGCAGGTGTATAAAGTCAAGCACAGTCATGCAATCTCTATACACAAGCATTAGCAGTAGTATACGGTGTACCGAAGGGCTCAGTGACTTAAAAAGCAGCACTGTTATAGAGCACCACCTTTGTCACAGGTCAGTTTGTGAAGTTTCTGCTCTGCTAGATCTTTCATGGTCAACTCTAACTACTGATGTTGTGAAAAGTGTCTAGGAGCAACAACAGCTCAGCCATGAAGCAATAAATTCGCAGAGCAGGGTTGCTGAGGATTAAAGTGTGTATCATGTAAAAATCTACTGTTTTCTGTTGCATCACTTACTACAGAGCTCCAAACTGCCTCTGGAAGTAACATCAGAAATAGAAGCTTCATGAAATGGGTTTCCAAGGCTAAACAGCTGCACACAAGATTACTATGCACAATACCCAAAACAAAGTGTCTGCTGAATAGGTGTATAGCAGCAGTTCTCAACATTTTCCACCCCAAAGCCCATCTATTTATACTACTACACAGCAGAGACGAGCACAGAATTTCTTAAGTACAATTTTTTTAAATAAAATTTTTTTCTAAATACTAATTTATTTCACTTTTCTTAAGTGTTGAAACTGAAAACCTGAGAACTGGGGCCTAAAAAACATCAGATCATCCATTTTGATTCAATCACAGACACCACAATTTTCAGTTTTGTTACAAAAATATAACATAACATGTTTAAGGCATTTGGCTGACGCTCTTATCCAGAGCGACTTACAATATGATCACTTTACACAGGTAGGCCAAGGTGATGTTAGGAGTCTTGCCCAAGGACTCTTATTGGTATAGTGTAGGGCACTTGCCCTGGTGGGGGATTGAACCCCAATCTACAGTGTAGAAGGCAGAGGTTAGTACACTAACCAACATGTTAAAACCATATGTTTGTTTGCAGTGAAAAAAGAAAAATATATTTAAATGTACGAGGTAGATGTGGACTGTGGTTGGAGCTGCCGTTTATTGTGTTTTCACTGACAAAAATCTAGTCTAAAATTCTACACTGGAGTAATTGTTTGGTCTCAGGATGTCTTTTTAGTGTTAATGCTTCATTGGAAATATCCAAACCATACATCACTCACTGGGCTTTTGAATTATTGTCATCAAAGCAACAATATTGGTATAAATCAGACATCTGCTTCCCTGTGATTGGCTTAGCAAATTGAATTTAATCACTCCAGTCACTTGCTTAGCCAAAAATACAAAAATCTGCAATCCATGAGCCAAAATCAAAATTGCTTTTTGGCTCTTCTGTCGTTTTTGAAAGCACCTCATGCTGCAGGAATGATATGAGAGAAAATGAGAGTCTATAAAGATTCAGACATTAAAACTTGCAGATTATGCTGACAGTACAGCACTGATGTACTGGTAGAAGAAGATGAAAGCCAGATCTATTGATGAATTCCCTCTTTTTATAATAAAATGCATTCCTGTTAAAGGTGAACTGAACCATATTGCGTTTTTTCAGACCACTGTTCTGCTGTTTGCTGCAGACCTGAATACAGGTTCAGTGGTCACACTTGTTAAAACAGAGCAAACTAAAGAGTGGTATGTGGCCCACACCAAACAAGGAAGGTGTAAAAGCACCATGAGAAACTTCTCCACTTCCATAATGACTAGATAACTGTCTGCATTGTGCCCCGCGGCTGCCTCAAAATTAGCCAGATAACATTTATACTGGTTACAATTTAAAAACATTTCATTCTTCAATTATTAAGTTAATCTTTTTCTACTTATGTTTTTATGACTTGATTTTCTCAACCCCCTACAAACTATTGCCTACCCCTGAATACAGGCCCACAGACCACTTCATGGCCTACTGGTGGTCCCCAGCCCAAAGGTTAAGAAACCCTAGTGTAAAGCATGCCACCACTCCACTGCATTGTGGAGCATTAGAAACATGTTTACTGGAGTGATGAATCACACTTCACTCTCTGGCAGTCTGACGGTAAAATTTGGAAGAGGAGGGATAATGGGGCTGTTTTTCAGGGTATGGGTGATACTCCTTCCACCAAGGTTAATGTTAATGTTAATGCAACATCAAAAAAAGACATTTTACACAGGTATATGCAGTATACATATTGCTGCTGTCAGAACAAAACCTTGTACCTTGAAAATGCATGTTGTCCTTTACATTGTGTGTAAATTTCATGATGAATGGACCAAAAGAAACGGCCCAAAATTATTTGGAAAAAACTCTGGTTCCACTGACTTCCATTAAAAGTAGAGTGTGTTTTTTCCTTCTCCTGCAAAGTCACCGCTTTGGAGATACAAGGTTTTGATCCGACAGCAGCGATATAACAGTCTAGGGAAACCACGTTCCTGTTCCAGTATGACTGTGCCTCGGTGCACAACGCAAGGTCCATAAAGACATGGTTTGACAAGTTTGTTGTGAAGGCAGTCCAGTGGCCTGCACAGAGCCCTGACCTCAACCCCACTCAACACCTTCAATTTTAACTGGATTGTCGATTAGGAGCCAGGTCTTCTTGTCTGTTCAGACTTCAGTGTCTGACCTCAGAAATGCACTTTTGACTGAATGGGCACAAACTTCCACAGACACACTCCGAAATCTTGTGGAAAGTTTTCCTAGAAGAGTAGAGAATGTTATAGCAGCAAGCAAGAGGAGGCAACTCTGTATTTGATGCATATTTTTGGAATGGGGTGCCCAAAAATATGCTCTTGTAGATGTGATAGTTCCATGTACTTTTGGCCATACAGTGTATATACACAGAACTAAAACTTCAAGGTAAATGTGGATTTTAAGCAGGTTGATGGCAACGGTTGCTAGCAGTAATGGAAGAACTAAGAAAATAAATGTATAAGACCAGTATGAAATGAGATGGATCTGTCAAAGTAAGAAGAGCAGATACAGCATATGAAATGACTTTAGCTGCTGTAAAAAAAAACAAACACTGTCATTGCCATTTGTGAGGTGTTGAAAGGCATTCCATTGCTGTTCATATAGGAATACTCTAAAGTTTATCATCCTTCCTGTTGTCACTGCAGGAAAAAGTACATTTTTGTCCTCGTACCCGTAGAAGTCCACTACGTTAATGCTATCCTCATTCTCATGCAGCTCTCTAACAAACACCTTCTGCTGATAAAATCATATTTAAACAGTATACTACTGGCCCATAATAGCAAATAGACCTTTTCATATCAAGCGAATCGGACAGGCCACATTTCTGCCAGTGAGGAGAGTTAGTGGCTCTCACCTAAATCAAAAAGAGAAGCTCCTGCAATTTTCCCAGACAGACAATTTTAATCTGCACCCAAAGACAAGAGCCATTGAGCTGTATCCAGCAAATGAATGACGGACAACGTGAGAGCAAGACTTGGGGACGCTGGATAGGATTAGGCTAGCAGCTGTCTTAGAAATGGCTTTACATAACCTTGCATGAATTGAGAAGAAGTATAAAAGACTCATGAAATGCCACCTACATCAAGAGAAATGCAGCCAAAGTCATAATTCAGTTCAATACTTGCAATTATCAGTCCACTACTGGAGAGCATAAAGCACCATAAATCAATATGTGAAATGATGAAATGTGAAGGTTTTCAGATTCGCAATTTATTAGCACGAAAACAATGTTTACTCAGTCGACGGACGCTTTCTGACTGAGGATTTGCAGTAAAGAATCTGAATAGCTCTTGAAGTGTGGTCATGTGACCTGGAGGGCTCTTCATCTAAATATGAAAAGCCTCACTCCTCTTCATCTCGCTCAGCTATTGGCAAACAGGACTGAATATCAACTGGTGTACAGTAATAAAACAATGCACTTACTGGTGTAGTAACAAAGTCCCAGTCCTCATGATGCATTCATGATGCCCCTACAACAAATCTCTTGTGGAAATTTGCTTAAACAATGGTCCTTAACCTGGGGAGGAGATGAAAAGGACAACGCACTCAGATTGTAACTCACTTGTTTGCCCACTTGGTTTATCTTAAGAGCTGTTAGCAGCAAGTCTTTGAATTTATGCATCAAAAAGACAATTGTTACAAGGGAGGTGGGGGGGGAGCAAGAGGAGGGTTAGAGGGAGGGGTAAGAGGGAGGGAGTAAGGGAGGTAGACAATAAGGTGGTAGGGGAGGGAGGAAGGGAGGTAGGGAGGGAGAGGGGGTGGGAGGGGGTAAGGGATAGAGAAGTAAGGTAAAGTGGAAGGATAGTGGGGATGGGGTAAGAAAGAAGGTGGTGGGGGAGGGAGTAAGGGAGGTAAAAAAAGGAGGGAAGGAGGGTGGAAGGTGGAAGGAGTGGTAAGGAGAGAGGATGGTAGGGGAGGGAAAGGGTGGTAAGGGAGGGAGAGGGAAGAATAGAGGGAGAGGGAGGAAGGGAGGGTGGGTGGCGGGTAGGCAGGGTGTGAGGGAGAGAAGGAGGGGAGAGAAGGAGGGTGGGGTAGGTGGGGAGGGTGAGAGAGATTGGAATAGGAAGAGAGGTAGACTGAACGAGATAGGGATGGGGAGAGAGGGAGGGTGGAGGAGGGAGGAAGGGAGAGAGTGATAGAACAACAGGCGGTGGAGTGAAAGAGAGAGAGAGCAATAAGAAGAGGCAGAGCAAGATTAAGCAAGAGAGAGAAATAGAGAGAGATAAGGCAAAGAGAGGGCATGCAATAGACTGAGAGAGAAAGAAAGAGCTATAAAGTGCAATAGAGGTAGTGCAAGAAACGGAGAAAGCAAAAGACTGAGAAAGACAGAGTAACAGAGAGCAAAACAGACAAAAGAAGGAGAGAGGGAGAGAAATAGAGAGAGAGCAATAGCACAGAAAGTGCACGAAAATAAAAAGAAGAGTCGGAGGCAGAAGGAGGGAAAGAGAATGGAGAGTGCATGAAAAAAGAACAGAGAGAAACCGAAGGCAAACACAGAGAACAGAGTGCGAAAGAAAGAAATCGGCAGAGTGCAAGAAGGAGAGTGAGAAAGAGAGGTAGAAAGACAGTGAGCGAGTAGAGAAAGAGCACAAGAGTGATGGCAATAGAGATCAACAGAGACACAAAGCAACAGAGAACAAGACAGAAGAGAGCATGAGAGAGAGTGAGTGAGTGAGAAAGAGAGAGAGAGAGCAATTTGATTTGTTCTTATGTGAAGAAGCAAGGTCACTGTCACCGAGTAGCTTTCTTGCAGTCTTCTCATGTTGAGAAGCTGCTAAAGACTGATTATTAGCCAATCAAGCCACGATCTAATGGCTACACTTGCTTTAAATGTTAAATCCTGGTCCATCGTTTAGAACATTAACAGCTGAAGAACATCAAAATAGCTTTGGTGAGAAAGCTCCTGTTATAATATCCACTAGCAGTTCCCTGTGGGGACTAATCATTACAGGCAAGGTTTAGTGAACTTCCTACATTGCAAGATCAGCCTCTCAAACGTAATGGTTTAATAGATTTTGTACTCTCAGGAATGAAAGAGGGAATATGCTCATTCTGATCCTCTGGTTCTGTTCATTAGGGTTCGATTGCATTAGCATTTGAAACAAAAACAGTTCCAAGGCTATCAAGCCTCTCTGCTTATCGCCATGAAATGCACCAGCACTGTATGTGATGTACCTGATCCCAGCATGCAGTAGCATGTGTGACAATAGTACTTAATGATAATCACTATTAGTTGGATGCTTTTTGTCTCAGATTTTCCAAACTGAGCTTGAATGTTGAGTGGGAGGAAGAAAAGTAGCGTACAGAACAAATGTCCTTTTCCAGGATTTCATTAACTCATTACTTCCAGCTCTCTCTGCAGCTCATGCCTTACAGCAAAATTGATGATTGCCATTGCTACAAAATTGATGATGCCAAACCATTAATATAACAAGGCAGTGCTTTTTTTCTCTGCTCAGTTTACCCATTTAAACCATGTCACAGGATGTAACTGTGAAATTGTTTCAAAATGCAGCCCTGAATCTCTGCTTCTTCTTCAAAACAGACTCCCTTTTAATGCCTTGTGAAAAATTCGGGATCAGAGACTGCAAGAAAGTCGGATTGCTAAAGGTAGTTAAGGGTCTGTTCAAGAAAGAAAGCGCAGACCAGCCAACCTGCATATTCATATTCAACGCTCTTACATTTATAGCAGTACAAGTCAAGCTGAAGTAACAAAGGTCAGCTTGTAATTCATTCCTCCAACTTGAAATGCCATGAAGCCATACGAGTCCACCCAGTGCTGCAGCCTCTGTGTAAATTACCCAGAACTTTTTTTCCTCGTGGTTATCTGTGGAGCTGATACATGGCCCATAGCTATTTGTTGTATCTTTGGCAGGCTGATCTCTTCTGCTCATTCAGCTACCGGCAAGGTGGGAACTGTTAAGAGCCACTGATTTGCATTTGGCAAAACAGTGTGGTGCTGTTTACGTCAGATTTTTACAACACTTTCCATTTGACTGAGCCAAAGTATTGTGAATTGAGGAATGTGAATACATTGGGCCAAAGCCTGGCAAATAAGCTAGAATAATAACCCAAACAGCTCTTTCCTCTTACATGTTATACTCATACAACACTTGAGACTTGCAACTCTCTCCTGGTTGGTCTTCCTATGTGAGACATCAGGCCATTGCAAAGATCCAGAATGAAGCAGCAAAACTTGTCTTCAAACTTCTTAGGCATCTAGGAAGCTAGCTCTGCTATGGGATTCTAGTATTATGTTAGATGAGGATCTAACATAAGCATTTGTGAAGTGCCAGCCTCTGTGCATCCAGTCCACACAGCCTGTAAATCATCTCTACTGCGTAAAACTTTAGGTGAGAGTATTAGCTAATCACATTAAGGTTTTTTGGCTGTTTGAAGCTTAACATTTGAAGCTTTGTAAAAGACATTCAATGTGATATAAAGCATTTAACAGACATGACATGTATATTATGTTGTAATAATTTTACAGCGACTTTTTCAGTAAAGATTCCTGCCTGTACTTGCAGAGGTTAAATACAATAAGCACGATAATTCCAATAAGTAAGTAAAAATGAACTAAAACTTACTCAGTTAAGCTCACTGTCAGGATTGGCCCCTCCCACTCTTCCATGTGCTTTTGTTTACTTGTCCATGTGCTTCCCAGTTCTGCTCCCTTGTTTCTAGACTCTGCCCTTGATTGTTGCCACCTGTGTTTGCCACCTGTGTCTTGTTGTCCCTCGTCATCCCTGTTGTATTTAAGCCCTGTCTTTTCCAATGTTAGATTGCTGGTCTTTGTTTGATATATTTGATGTATGTTATTATCTTGCTGTTTGGATTGTTTGAAGTGTTTGATGTATGGTATTGTTTGGTGTTTGGATTTCTGTGTTTCTATTTCGTTATGTCTGTCCCTCCTGCTCTCCGTGTTGGCTCTCTGACCCTGGACCATCTTGACCTTGACTCTGGATTTGCACCTAATAAATCTCGCTCTTCTCAGCATATGCGTCCGCCTCCTCATCGCTCCCTGGCGTTACAGAAATCATTAGTAGAAAGCTATCAGGGTTTCCACATTGAAAAATGGACCCATCATATAAGCATCAAGTACGGCTCAGCTTGAAGCACCATCCTTCAAGATGGATGGATGATAAGCATGAAGACTCTTCTTTGTCCTGGCACCCAGATGGTGGAATGAACTTTCCCTCACTGTCTTCAAACACAGACCATCTCTTTAAAAAGCCTTAAATTAATAATTTTGCGCTTATAAAAATGTCTTGTTTTTGCACTTATTAAATATTTTATTTCTATATTGCCTATCTGACTATATAGGTTACAGCACAGACTCTTGTTTCTAGCCATATCTTAGCTCAAGTTTATTTTTGGACTCTAATTCATGGACAACAAAGCCCTTTTGAAAGTCAATCCGGACAAAAGCATCTGTTGAATGCCATCAATATAAATTTAACTTTCAGACCATCTTGGGGAACATATATGTTCAAGCACCGGCAGAAACATTACTCATTACACTGCAGAAGCATAGTGTATGTTAAGCACCATAATCCATGCGTCCAATCCACACTTAAGGTAGAAGTATCAACTCTTTTTTTTGTTCTTGTGAGATAAAATCTTTGTGATCACAATAGCCGCCTCACTTTATTAGTACGGTGCATGAGCTGCTCTGCAATTTTTAGGCCAACAAGATCATCACATTTTAGCAAATTACTACGTTAAAAATAGATTAGAACACTGTAGAAAGTGGGAATGTGTTTTTGAGTAGATCTCTATGGAATTTTGCTCTTCAATCACAAATAAAGAAAACAGAAAACGAGGGTGCATGTCTAGCATAGCCGATGTTCACTGAAACAGTGGAGGTGTATCTGTTCTGTCAGATGAACAACCAAACACTTCAGAAACATGTCTGGTGTGAATTGACCTTTAAATTCTAAAGACCTTTCTATGGTCCCCACTTCATTTTCTTACTTATACCAAAATATCTTATAAACTTACAAATACACATCACAGTAATTACCAAATAATTTGTAGTAGTTATGAAATAATAGGTCTTGAATAACAATATAATTAATTGAATAGTAACGTTTTAAGGGCTTCTTGAGAAGAACATTTTGAAAAAAACGTTCATTTCTGAAAACAAAAAGAAAAATATTGAATTATGCACAGATATATTGTTACAGATGGGTAACAAAAACAGAAGCAACCAAAGAGCTGGAGGAGGAAACGAGGTTGCAAAATATACCTTTGACAGTTGGGACACAACTAATGGTTTAAACTGATAATGATAATTGCATGAATGTGCAATCCAGGGGTGTCCGGAACAGTTGGGCGATTTCCATATTCCAAAACTTGACAATTAAATGTTGATTTGAATCAGATGTGTTTACGCAAGAAAATCTCCAAACAGCCCTGAACACCAGCCCTCCAGGACCAGAGCTGTAATCTCTCGAACTGCAACTGGATTTGCTCAGTAACCATGTCATGCATTGGTTAAATTATGTCTGGACCTTCCAGTTGAAAATAGTTTCTGAGTTGAATTTCTGACGCCAAACTTGACCCGATCTTTTGATCTGAGTCAGTCTTCTCCATTACAAGACGTCAGTGCTTGCAATCTTCTGGCTTCTCAGTACAATCTGCCCTAGAAGCCTGTGCACACTGAGTCATAACCTTTCCGGTTTGCAGCCTCCGTCAAAGCAGACTCTGGCTGAAGCCATGGTATCGACCCACATGCACAATGACCTGAGGATAAAAACAGAGTGCCTCGGCTTACCTGCAGTATTAGCAAGCATGTTTAATAAAATTGTCTGCTATTTCTTATAACATGTATTACTGAGGCTTAAACTAAATGCCAAACTTTGAATCAATGGAATACAATGATTATTTAGTCTGGCTGTGTTGGAGTAACTTTACTGTATTGGAACCAATTCCAGACAAGCATTGTGGAAGCTGATCAAACCAAGTTGACTGCCTTCCATAATAATTAAAGTTTGATGTCTAACCACCATCATGCCCATTGTGTTTATACACGAACAATCAACAATCCAGCTATTCACTGAAGCCTCCAAATTCTGCTATTAAAGGAACTTGGGTCTAATCCCATGAGTCATTTCTCTATTCGGCGCTCCAGTAGGGAAGTAATAATTGATGCATTTTTGTGTCATTACTACTCTCCCCCTTGTGATTCTGAGATGGAACAGAGCCATTTCTTGTTGATGCACAAACTCAGCATAAACAGCCTTGGTTCTGAAATGCAGACGACAAATGTATTTGTGTCTTGAGACGCTCAAACTGAATCCCCAGGGGAGCTGAACACAAGACAGCAGTCTCATGAGAGGCAGTAATTGGGCCATTCTGTGAGCGGTGACGGTGCGTCACTTGACTCACTCGCTCCCTCCCTTTGCCTGCCTCTTTGGGGAACAGAAACCTGAAAGTTTTCCTTTGTAAGCTGTAAGACAGAGGCGCAGGATGGCTCACAGATAGCACCAGTGAGAATTCTCTTCTACCTGGGGAATTTGGCCACAAAGCTTTGTCCACTGACAACAGTTATGTCTGCATGCCAATCTTGGCAGCTTGCTTTGTCTCATGAGTTTCAGCTACGGTGGGAAGAATCATTACAGCAGAGAGTTCATCATGTTTAAACAAGCACCTCAGCACAACAGTCCCATATAAATGAGGGCTGGGGGGCTTTCAAAGCCTATGCAAACCCACAAAATGCCAACAGTGAATCTTTCTTCCTCTTCACTAATTAGCCACTCCACCCAATAAATAGGTTTACAGCATTGTGCTATAAAAAGCAAGAAAAACCTTTGTTGTGGGAGTTGCAAAGAGAATAAAAACAGGCCAAATTATCTGCACAGAAGCAAATTTCTTCAGTTTCAAGTGAAAAGGGTTCCAAGATCCCCGCTACAAAATAAGCTTTGGGAATCAGAACACGTTTCTGCTGGGTGAGAACGTTTAGATCAGTGCCATTTGACAGCATTTCAGAGCTTTTTTTTTTTCATTTTTTAAAACGATTCAATACATATGGCAGAGCCAGACAGGTAGAAACCTCTACAAAAACCTAGATGAAAACACAAACCATTTCCCACTAGCTGGTGTCCTTTTGCAGAGTGAGCTGATCTGTCTGAGCCTGGAATTAAAGCTTCACCTGGTGTGCCAAATAAGCATCTCCTGTGTGGAAGATGGACAGGTTTAGAATTTCTGAACAATGGTGCTGTTTTTGTGGGCCGCTGGGTGCAACGGGGTGGCTGGAGCGTTTCCTCCCCGCAACGGCTGGGCAGCGGAGCTTCAAAGCGGCTCACAGGCCGCGCTCTGTAAAAGCCGTTAAACAATGGTCAGCAAAAAACTCGCAAAGCATCTCCGAGGGCCTGCTTTATGAGGGAAGGAAAATAGATCCATTTCTCTGTCTAATGGGGACCCTACTGCTTGAACATGCCAGTGTGAACAAAAGCCCTGAAAAGGGCTGAGCTGTAGAAGTGCTCGGCTCACAGAGCACTGCGAGTTAAATGTAGGGCACATGGAAGCGCAACTCGCTTCCATTGAAAATAACATTTTAAAAACGTTGTAATTCATTTGAGGGTTATTCAGGAACATGCGTAATGTGCAGTTTGTTTCCTTTGAAAACAACAATGAGCACACAGTGGGCTTACGTCATCACAACACTATAGGGAGGACAACCCCCACGCATCTTTCTGAATGATAGGGTAAAGCTGTGTGCAGTCCTAGCAGACATACTGAGCAGACTTGTTTCTTTGTCTTAAAAGATATTTTTAGCCAACGTCAATAGTACGAAACATAATAGAAGACAACAGCCACTTATTATAAGCACAGATAATAGGTGCTAAGAACGATACAAATTTAGATCTAAACAACACTTCAAAGTGCATTCATCTTTTATAGGCTGTTGTCCCCCATGCTGGCTCTAATTTAAATATAATGTAAGAGTGCCGGGGAGCTGGGACTGTTAGATCCTTAAAGGAAAAGAGTTTACAGGAAATGACAGACGCTGTTCAGAACACACATGAGCGTGTCATTCTACCTCCCTCAGTTCTGAATCAGTCCCATCGGATCTGCTGGGAGTCTTGTGGCCTAGTTGCTAGACAGGTGTGCAAAATTCATGGCTGGTGTGAAACATGCTTCAGTAGAGTTTCCCGTCTATAGTTCTTTCGCCCATGTGGGCTTGATCCAGCTCTGAAAAACACACGGCAGACACGCCACAGAAACAGTACCTCTTTCACACAAGCCACAGAAAAGGCTCATGACAGCCCAGGACGCACACACGCGACCGCTGCCAGCATGTTTGTCCAGGAACATGAACCGTTCATGAATGTCTGCCCTCTAATTAAACAGGATGGGCCCGTTTTAATGGTGCGGCCCAGCTGCCCCGACATGGCTTGGGGCAGAGTTAATTTCAGCCTCCATGTGTATATGCAGACCCTCAAGTGACTTCTCTCTATTCTATGCGCTACAGCCAGTGGAAGAGCATGTTTCTGCAGCCACGTCGCAAAAAGGCGGGGGGGGGGGGGGGGGGGGGGTCATTATATATATTTGCAAGTTCTTCAGTGAAGTTGTAGGAGAGAACTCAGAACTTGGGGTGGAGTTCTGGGTGGCTTCTCATCAAGGGGTAAGATGGGGGGGCCCAATGTACTATACTGTCTTTGGTTCTTCAAGGGTTCTTTAGTAAAGGCAATGGTTATATATGAAGGGCTTAATTCCAATATACATCATAGACCAATGTTTTTTTTCTGTAATGATTTACATTGTCAGTGGTATATTGTGATTAATACGCGCTTTACTAGAGACATTTCCAAATGCACATCAGCTGTCTTTCTTTTCAAAAACGATATCTAAAACGATAACAAATGGATATACAGTATTTTTGAACAAAACCCTTTGAATAAAGCCATAAATGCACAAAGAACACACATAAAGATACATGGTTCAGTGATTCTCTCTAAAGAGGTTTCTAAAAATGGTTCTATATAGCTCTTAAAAGGGTTCTAATATTGTTACAAGTTCATAGCACCTTTTTTGCTAAGAGTGTAAGCCTGGAACTGCAGCAAAGCAGATGCATTCTGGTGGATGAGCCTAAAAATGCAATTTATGGTTAATTTAAAGGTAAAAAAATTAAATGTGCTCCTCATCCTCATGCATATGCATTTACAGGAGGGCTGCGCAAAAACTGAGATGGCCATAAAGACGAGAGGTGATATATGTGCAGCTGATTATTTATTACTTTTAATTAACAAGAATTGTAGCCACAAGCAGCAGCCAGCATTGTGTTGATTTACCCTTCATGTACAACCAGATGCATAGTTATATTGAGGTCTCAAAACACTTGCTTTTAAAATGGCAGCAGATACAATGGCTAGACAAAGGCAAGAGCCCTGAGAATGTGCTGAAAGAATGCTTCCCATCAAAATAACACTGTTTAAACTCTTGGGACCTATACCTTGAGACTCTTGGGACCTTGAGTACTATAGTGAGAGATGCAACACAAAATCTGCTGTGATGCCAGTCCATGTTATTGTTTCACTCTTTTTTTAGCCATGCTTGCAGTTAAATGACACCACTGTAGACTGTTTTGTTGGGGAAAAAACATTTTTAAAATGTTGCTCTCTCTCTCTATGCTTTCATTTTCTGCTTGGTCTTCATCTTGTTGACAGCTCCATTATTTCACTGTCTCTTTTAAACCCTGCAGCTTATGATCAAGCAGTTAGCAGGAAGGGCTACACATAGCTTATGCAATAAGTCTTACAGCCCCAGATCGGGAAATGTTGGGAAAATGCAAAAAAAAAAGAAACAGTGATTTAAAAAATGTAGTTTGACTTGTATTCATTGCAAACAGTATGACTTCAACATATTTCATGTTATTCATTTATAATAATTAACAAAAATAATTTAATAATGATGTGATCTAGAACAGGTGATGCCAATGATGTGATTTAGAACAGGTGATGCCAACAGGTGATTATAATCAAGATTTGCAATATAAATAAATATAAATGCAACACCCAGGAAAGGCCTAGTCCTTTAGGCCATATATTGCAAGTTTGCATATGAAAATTATTGAAATGCTTGAAAACAATGTTACTCAAGAAAAATACAAAGGACTTGGATATTTCACCCGCTATGGTGCATGACATGATAAACAGATTAAAAGATTCAAGGAATCTGAAGGCATTTCAGTGTGTAAGGGGAAAAGGCACAAGCCTGAGCTGAATAACTACTCTCCGACTCCTCTAGACGATCCCTTATAGATAGTCTGTCATCTATAAGTGATATAACTGTACAGACTCAGGATTACCTTGGCAAACCTTTTTCAAGCACTTCAATCTGTAATTACATACACAAATGCCAGTTAAGACTGTGTGGTTCCAAAAGGAAGGGTTATGTTCACCATGTCCAGAAATGCAGTCAACTCCTCTGGGCTTGGAGGCACCTGGGATTGACCAACACACAGTGGAAACGTGTACTGTGGTCAGACGAATCAGTATTTCAGATATTTTTGGAAGAAATTGATGCCGTGTGCTGTGGACCAAAGACAAAAAGGACCATCCAGACAAGTCCAAAAGCCAGGGTCTGTTATGGAAGGGGGATTGTGTCAGTGCCCTTGGCAAAGGCACCGGTAACATTGAGTACATAGAGATTTTGGAGCAACATACTGCCTGCTCTCAGAACAAAACTTGTATCTTTTGCCATTTTTCATTTTTTGATAGAATTTGAAAACACAAGCTGTTCTTTACACTGTATTAGCATTTCATGACGAGCAGTCCGATACAAATGCTCCAAAATGCCTAGGACAAAATCTGGTTCCATTAACTCCAAATCAAAGCTAAGAAAGTTTTTTCTTCTGTTAAGTTACCTTTTTGGAGATATGAAACTTTGTCCCAACAGTGATGATATGCTGCCTTCAAGGCATCTTTTCCAGGGGCGCCCTCACATATTTCAACAAGACAATGCAAAACCACTTTCTGCACATTTTGCAAAGGCATGGCTGCAGAAGAAGAGGGTGCAGGAGCTGGACTGGCCTGCTAGCAGGCCTAACCTGTTTCTAATAGAAAATGTGCAGCATATTTTAAAATGCTGATTGTGTCAACAATGACCATGTAGTGTTGCACCTTAAAACCTGTTTTGAGGGAAAATGGCACAAAATTCCACCTGAAATGCTTCACCAGTTAGTGTCTTCAGTCCCTAGACTTATCTTAAGTGTTGCAAAAAGGAACTGCAACATTACAAAGTGGTACATGCTTTACTGTCTCAACGTCTTTTCACCACATTTAGACCCTTTGAGGAGCTTGTTTGAGATTATCAGGGCTGTTTCTCACATTCTAGGTATTTTGGAAATAGAGAGTTGATGCCAAAGCCTTGGACTTTCCACAGAGTGACTCTCAAGTTAGCTTGCAACTGTGCTTCACAGAGTGAGAGATAATTCTGTTGTCACTGTGTACACAGCCTGTCTGAAAAGTGCATCCTTCCATAACACATATATTGACAGATAGCTGTATTGTTCTTTGGGACAGTTAGAAAAATAGTAAAATGCAAAATATGTAACAAAAAGTGGCCGATGATGGACGTGGTTGTATATCAATGGTAGAATAAAAGCATTGCAGAAACATCCCACTTTCTAAATAGTTATTGTATTGCATTGTAATAACTCTGTAGATTTGAGTTTAGTTCGTCTTGTAATTCACTGTGTTGTCTTGCACAGTTTACTGTCTTGTTTAATGTGTTTGTGCATTGTTGGCTTGTACTATATGATGAATACAGGCCATGTGTGTATGTTGCACTCCTGGAGTAACACTGTTATGTTCACATCTATATGAATAGGGTAAACCTATTATTGACGCTTGCTAATAGAGACAGGCATGGCTATCCAAATAAATGCATATCTGAGCTCTTCTTGGCAATGGTTCACTTAATTGGGTATATTAGTAAGGCATGTATAGCTTGAGATAAAACATTGCATTAACTTTTTTATAAAACAGGGGTTCTAACAACTCCTACAGGTTATTGGTCTTGTTTGTAAAGTTTATATGACATACATATAAAACACACAGATCATGAATCAACCAAACGATCATCTATAGATCACCTTATATGCTAGCTGCTTGCAATAAATGAATTGTCACACATCTGGATAACTCCCGGAATGAGATGGACTTCATTCCCCACTCCACTGGGATATCATATGACGGAGCAACTTCCAACTGACTCGGAGTCCATGACGGACTCCATCGCCCACAATGCTTTGGGGAATCTCATGACTTCTGACACTCTCTCACGCACCTATCAGTGCTCACAATCTCCCAGGTACTAATAGTGTTCATCTATGTATGTTGTCATACAACTAGAACAGTTTAATATTTAAACCACGGCTTTAGTTGGAAACAGTGCGAGGTATTGTTTCTCTGAGAACTTGCTGAGTGTTATTCTTCTGAATGCATTTACCCTGTTTTTTGACCCTTGCTTTGTTTCCCTGGCTCTGTGTTTTGCTTGACCCTTTTTGTACTTTTGCCCATCATGATCTGTGTTTTTGAACCATTTGGCTTGTTTCTTTCGTCTTTTGCTTTATCCCTTTGTATTAGTGCTCTGGACCCCATCCCCGAGTGGATAAATCTGATGAATGTGAGTGTAATGAAAGTGTATTCAAAGAGAACTCAGTCAAAACTTTAGGATGTGAGTGAATTAGCCACTATTATCTGCCATGGCAATCATATCTTCATCAGCATAATGTTAATTTACCATCTGAAACCTAAACATCAAGCCAGATATGTAGAGATGTATGACGTGGTCCAAAAAACCCCAGAGAAAACCCAAGGCCTCTGTCTTTTAAATGATTATTTCAAGCTTTACAGGGTAAAGGCACACCATATAGTTATTCCCCCCCCCCCCCCTCCTGTCTCTTTAGTTTCAGCAAAATATCTTAGTGTGTCTTAAAAAATACAGATTTTCAAATAGCAAAAATGGTCAAATGTCAATCCCTACTACTAGCCAAACAGCACTGAAAGAAGCACTTATCTTTATCTGCACTACAAGCCCATGGAGCAGGTTTTTGCATTTGCCATTTGCAAGCATTCCAAACTGTTCCTGTTATTCCGAGCCCTGTGTGTGTGGGTAGGTGTAATAGGTCATACTATTTCAAACCCTCCATATGGTTTTTTGGTGTGAACATGAGTGGCGGGGCGGCAGCTCGGCTGATTAGGCCCCGCCGGCCTGTGCCGTGTGCAGACAGGTCTTGACCTCTGGTGTTTATTTATTTAAAATGAGGCGAGCGCCTACATGGAAGAGCAGAACCACAGAGGGTAATGGGCAGTGGGCGCGGGGTGGGAGGTGAAACGAGCCTAGAACAGCAGCCTTTTGACAGCGAGCGGATGAAATTCTGTTAAAAAGGGTCTCGCAGGCATGCACTGATTTAGATGAGCTCCTGGCCTGAGGGAAAGAAAGCTGAGATCTGAGGCCAGAGGTCAGCAAGGAACCTCATCCAATAATACATGCTTGTTTCAGACTCCCTGCACTCCCATAATGTCAAAGTTACGATGTAACTCCATAATGAGCCAGTTCGACGCTCATTTTCCAAGGGAGCCGACCACGAGCGTTCTCTACTGTTAAAATTAGATTCACCTGCACTAAGGCAGTGTAATCCACTTAAATGTGCCTAGATTCTGTCTTTCATTCAAGGGCAGGTATACCTTTTCACACAAATCCCTTCATCGTACCTAAGAAACCTCTCAGGAAATATTACACCTGGCTTCTACATCTGGTTGGGAGCTTGAGAAATATCCTCTCCTTCCACTATTTCTATACCCTTGCTCTCCTGCTATAATTACCATTCAAAAATCAGAGAAATCCACTTTAGTGGGGCGCAAAGCATTTACATCACACTACATTTACAATTATGTATTTAGTTCTAGAGCAACTAACTGTTTCATCCTGTTATAGAGATTGCCACATGTAGCAGTCTTGACCAAGTATGCTTGCTGGTATATAGTGATGTCCTTGCCCAGGTGGGGAACCGAATCACAGTCTTCTATGCACATCAGCAGCATTACTGGCAGTAGTGGACAGTAACTAAGTAAATATAATTTGTAACTGTACTTAAGTAGTTTTATTCATGTATCTGTACTTTACTGAACTTTTTCCATTTTGGGTGACTTCACTTTCACTCCAAAATCTGTCACTCCCTCTGGTTTATGTGTGCATAAAAAAGTAATGTCAAATTGAAAGAAGTGTGAAGCAAGAACACCAATCAGGCCACAGTGTGCACTTTTTTTTAACTTGTTTTGATCTGTTGGACAAACTGACTGAGTGCAAGCACATGGTTCAACATCAGTGCAGCGGTGTAAAATTTTAAGTCTATTCAACATAAATGATGGAACTGATTCAACTTTGTGCAAATAGATAGATTTATGTGTATGAACAGAGACCTACAGATGCAATACAGTAAAGGAAATATTTCAGACTGATTACAGACTGCATCAGACTGATTAATGACATTCTATTAAAAGATTTGTTTACCAAGAGTGTTACTGAAGTATTTTCACTTAAAATGAGTTAATGAAGCAAGAGTCTTGTTACTAAAAAATCTTTTAGTACTTTTACTTTTGATACTTAAGTATGTACACACACACACACACACACAGTGTCTAAGCTGCTGCTGCTTCTCCTTCCGGGTTGCGGGGGGTGCTGGAGCCAATCCCAGCTGCCATTGGGTGAAAGGTAGGATACACCCTGGACAGGTTGCCAGTCCATCGCAGAGCTACTTAAGTACATTTGAAGGCAAATACTTTTGTACTTTTACTCAAGTGGAGGTCTAAAGGGAGGAACTTTGACTTTTACTAGAGTAATATTTTACATTGGGTATCTCTACTTTAACTCATGTACATGATTTGTGTAATTCGTCCACCACTGATTACTAGGCATGTGCCAATATAAAAAAAAAATAATGATAATTGACAATGTTTATCACAGTTTACAATACCACAATATTGCATTCAAAGCAACATTATGTAACAAGCTTACCTA
Source organism: Pygocentrus nattereri (assembly GCF_015220715.1). Taxonomy (NCBI): domain Eukaryota; kingdom Metazoa; phylum Chordata; class Actinopteri; order Characiformes; family Serrasalmidae; genus Pygocentrus; species Pygocentrus nattereri. The sequence goes on from NC_051226.1 coordinate 10,523,178, forward strand.
AAAATAACAGCTTCAAAATTATTTTGGTACACAGACTTATAATAGGGAGAATAGCGTTTCTGTCATTGGCAGTCTGGGCCCGGAACGCCTGCTATAGCACTATGTGACTGTGGAGGAGTGGGCACGAGATCATTGTGAGAACTGCATAATGCTTTATGGCAACACATAAGCTGTAGTGATCTGTCTCACAGATAACAGGAAAACAATGAAAACCCAACAGAGTGTACATCCCTGCCAGTGTTATGAAAGACTGTGATGTAAGCGGTAATCTTCTCTGTATTATCTTTTGTAGTGTTTCATGATGCCAAAAATCATCATTTCAGGTCAACGTGCACAGAAATAAATGATCATGTGCCAAAAGGTTTGGTCAGTCTTTGTTAATCTCATGCCAAATAAGCCTTGAACATTTACAACCTCTTGTAATATACTGTAATATTACTCTACCTTGTAAATCGACATGGTTTGTTCTCTTCTGATGTTCTTTGCTTATGTTGTGCCAAATCCCAGCACAATCTGAGTCCTGCATCATGCAGGCATATGGATACTAGAGTACACTCATGACTTCAGTTATTTACACATTAAAACAACTAAAATTGCGAACGCAATCTGTAGCATCTATATGCTTGCATGATGCACGTGCATTCAAAGGGGTCAGTTTCTGTATGCTTCATCTTGTCAACGAATGCACGTGTACAGCTGTTCATCAGAGGGACTCGAACTACTATTTGTATTTATGACAGTGATGTAAAAGTGAAACACAAATCACAACTTTTCCTAAAGACCAAAAAACACCAGCTCTTACACAAGGCTGCCTTGAAAAAGTAATTCATTAACCTTCTGAATCATTTTAAATAGTAGTATGCATGGGTAATATTTACAATAAAATAATCATTAAAAATAAAAAACTACCCACATAATATAGCTGACTGTGTATTCCCATCAAACAGCGCAGTTGTTACTGGACTTGTGTGGTTGTTCCAATGTAAAATACTGCATAAGACATACTACTAGTACCAACATACAATGGCATATAATGTGCTGTATTTTATAATCATCATGTACATGCTATGCCAGACATTTCATGTTTTGGGTGGAACCCTTTACTCTAAAAGTACAATAAAACTTAACAAACAAACAGAAAACCTTGCAACGAAAGTGCAAACAACATTGAAGGTTTTTTCATACTGGGTTCAATACTACATGGAGTCTACATACAGACTTTGGACAAACATTCAGGCAACTTTTAATGTTTCAATATTATTAAAGCCTGACTCTGAATATTATGAGCTTCTCCTGCTGAGAAGCTGGTTAAACAAAACCAGGCTCTTATGTAAGGTTAAGGTATGCAAACTTCATACACGTTTGCGACCGCATACATACATGTATTCTTCAGACTGAGAAAATACCAAATTACAGAATACTGGCATGTCTAAGCGTTACCCATGACACCAGGTTGCCTCAAGTTCATTCCAAGGGATCCCATGTTCTGCATTTTCCTATTCTACCCACCTGAGCCAGCACTCAAAGAGCTTGTTAATTATTTTGAGTTGACTCAGGTGTGCAAGCTTATTACAAAACTATGCATATTTCAAATCATCTAAGGTAGTGAGATCAAATAAAAAAGATAAATACTAAAGAGACGTAGAATTTTAATTGAACGCTAAATCAAAGAGATCTGTTTTCAAATGTTTCTTAAAAGTGAGCACTGAGCTTGACTGTCTAATAAAAGGTGGAACGGAGTTCCACAGTTTAGGAACAGAATGACTGAACAAAGCCTCTCCACATTTCCTGTATTTTACAGAAGGTATTTACAGATGGTCAGTACTTGCAGATCAAAGATCACATGCTGGAACATAAACAGACAAGACATTTTGGGATGTAAGCGGTGCTTTGAGGTCATTCAGAGCTTTAAAAACTAGTAACAGAACTTTAAAAAAGTTCTAAAGTTCTTGAAACTTTATCCCAACTATCCTAAAAGATACAGGCAGGCAGTGCGGTCCTTTCACATCAGGAGTGATATGAGCTCCGTTTTCATTGTTAGGATCCGTGCTGCTGCATTTTGTATGAGCTATAGAGGACATATTGTTTTCTTAGGAGGACCAGTAGGAAGAGCATTACAGTAACCAACTCTGCTTGTAAAAATGTGTGAATAAGTTTCTCTGCATCGCTCTGAGAGAGAAAAAGCAGAATTTCAGCAATATTTCTCAAATGACAGAAAGCTACTTTATCGACTGCGTATGCCGGATAAAACAGAGCTCAGAGACTAAGATCAAACCCAGGCGATCTTATAGGTTAATGCTCTCCATTCTTCATAAAAACATTACTTTCAATTAATAAAGCAAAGACTGTGTAACATGCAGTCTTAGTCAATATTGTTATGTCTCAAATGCTCTCAATGCATATCACTCTACCCAGTTGCTATATAACATTGGGCTAAATACAAATAAACACAAATATAGTAAATATAATGTGTTGTTTGGCAGAGAAGTTATTTATTATGAAGGTTGGATAGATACAGTTAGAAAAACACAGGTTTAATTCCTTACTACTCACTGTACTGCAGCCATCGCAGAGACTTGTTCAGTTCCATCAGCAGCACCTGATTTAAGTTAATGAAGGATGGATTAGATAAAGTAGGTGTTGTATTGTAACTATAAAGACTAGACACCTCAAATCACAATGGATTATTTATTTGTTTATTTGTACTTACTCTAATGATAGTGTTTCAGAAACAAATAAACAATTACTGCCAAGATAAATAACTTTATATATCATTTTCTAAAATGCTTGCAATATTTTCTTTACATTAAGAAGTGATTCCAGACCTAAATTGTACATCATGTGATACTAAATAGCCTGTTGAGTATGATACCCATCCATGAAATATGACAGAACCATAACCGGCTCAGTCACTTAAACACTCCAGGGTAAATAATGCTCCATTCCATTTGATATTTTAAATATTTGGACACATGAAGGGAACGGTATGTGTGTGTGTACATGATTGAAGGCTGTTCTGTCAGTTTCTGATTGTATAAAATCAGTTGCCAGACAAATACACTAGGAAGCAGAACTGTTTTTGTAAGAAATGCTGAACATGTTTTCGTTAATGAATCAATGATCTTGGTTGGTGGTGGATTAATGTGATATTTCCTGACAGAGGGAAACAGGCTGCAGCAGTAGCAGCTAGCTAAGTGGTCAGGTGAGTGGAGGAGGCTACAGACTGACCTGTTGCTGAATTAATTATTCTGAGTACACACTCTCTTTGCCTCTCCTCTCAAGCCAAGTCAAGAGGCTTTTATTATCATTCCATCTATGAACAAGTACACACTGGAGTGAAATTATGTTCCTCCAGGAACAACATGGTGCAACAAGGAACAAAAGTACAAAGTGCGAACGTGCAGACATCGTGTGCAAACAAAAAAATTAGGCAAGAAACAATAAATACAATAAATTGAACAGACATTAGACACAGTAAACAGACAGCACAGTGCAGCACCGACACAGCACTCATTCTGGACATGAGGTAGTGAGAATAAGGTGTAGAGATATTTAACATGCTGTGATCTGTGAGTCATGCAGTCAGATAACAGACATAAACACAGCAGTTACTGAGGTAGAAAAAACCTGAGTATAACGGTGAAAACACAGTGTAGCAGCAATGTTCCGATAGTGCAAGTAGAGCATCAAAAGAGGTGTGTGTGTAGAGTATGTGTGTCAGGGGGCGGGGGGCAAAGCTGCTGCGGAGTCTGGCAGTGACGGCATGGATGCTCCGGTACCTTCTGCCAGACGGCAGCAGTGAAAAAAGTCTGTGTGAGGGATGGATGGGGTCGTCCACAATGCTGGTGGCAGTTCAATTCACCTTTTGCACTACTGATCTGGAAGGTCAAACTGACAGGTGAGGCTACCAGTCAGAAAATCTCCTGTTACGCATGATGGGTAGACCAAGCCTAGAAAGGCCCAATAGGAAAGAAAAATAATAATAACGCCACTGGACACACAATTCGTAAGCTTGTCTACAGTCTTGATTGGAAAATGAAATGGAAATGCATAATTCTGTGCTGTCAGCACAGCTATGAAAATTGATACCATGGTTTCTAATGACATCACCTACAGGTGGCATGTACAAAGAGAGAAGCAAAGGCCCTGAAACTGAACCTTGTGGGACTCCATAAGAATTTTTTTTTGATGAATGATTTTCCAGTTAAACAAAGAACAGTTCATTTAATATGATTTAAACCATAATAAAACTCTACCTGAGAATCTTGTGATCAAAGGTACCAAATGCTGCACTAAAATCCAAAATTGAAGAACTATGTACATCAGTGCTGAGGTCATTTACAACACTTACCAATGCTGCCTCAGTAAAATGATTATAAAAAATTATTTAAATTATTTAAATTTCTCCTCTCCTTGGATCACCTCCTTACCATGGTGGAGAGATTTGCACACCTACATGATCCTAGGAGCTATGTTGTCAGGGGTGAAAGCTCCTGGTAGGGTCTCCCAAGGCAAACAGGTCCTAGGTGATGGGCCAGACAAAGGGTGATCCAAAAACCCCATATGATGAAAAAGAACAGGACCCAGTTTCCCTCACCCGGATCAGGGTTACCAGGGCCTCACTCTGGAGCCAGGCCTGGGGGAGGGGCTCTTTGGCGAGCGCCCGGTGGCCGGGCCCAGCCCGAAGGAGTTACATGGGACCACTCTCCCATGGACTCACCACCCATGGGAGAGGCGCTTATGGGGGTCCAGTGCAACGTGGATTGGGTGGTGGCCGAAGGTGGGGGCCTTGGCGTTCTGATCCTCGGCTACTGAAACTGGCTCTTGGAATATGGAACGTGACCTCTCTGGCAGGGAAAGAGCCCGAGCTAGTGTATGAGGTTGAGAGATACTAACTAGATATAGTTGGGCTCACCTCAACACATGGCAGGGGCTCTGGAACAGACTCTCTCGAGAGGGGTTGGACTTTATTCCACTCTGGAGTTGTCCAGGGTAAGAGGCGTCGGGCAGGAGTGGGCTTACTCATAGCTCCCCGGCTCAGCGCCTGTATGTTGGGGTTTTGTCCAGTGGATGAGAGGGTTGTTTCCCTGTGCCTTCGGGTTGGGGAATGGGCTCTGACTGTTGTCTGTGCCTATGCATCGAATGGCAATTCGGAGTACCCAGCCTTCTTGGAGACCCTGGAGGGGGTACTGGAAAGTGCTGGAAAGAGAGGAGTGGAGCTGTCAACCGATCACCACCTAGTGGTCAGTTGGATCAGACGGTGGGTGAAAATACCAGACAGACCTGGCAGAACCAAAAGAGTTGTGAGGGTTTGTTGGGAATGTCTGTCTTGCAGAGGAACCTACCAGAAAGATCTTCAACTCCCACATCCGACAAAGCTTTGACCGCATACTGAGGGAGGCCAGTGACATTGAGTCCGAGTGGGCCCTGTTCTGTGCCTTCATTGTCAATGCAGCAGATTGGAGCTGGGGCCACAAGGTCATAGGTGCCCGTCATGGCGGCAATGCCCGAACCCGCTGGTGTACACCTTGGGTAAAGGAAGCCATCAAGCTGAAGAAAGAGTCCCATCGGACCTGGTTGGCTTGTGGGACTCTGGAGGCAAAAGATGGGTACCGAAGGGCCAAGCGGGCTGTGGATTTGGCAGTTGCTGAGGCAAAAACAATTGACTGAGATTGCCAAGGTGGTTGTAAAGCTCCTTGGTGGCAGAGCACCGGGGGTGGATGAGAACCGCCCGGAATTTCTGAGGGCTCTGGATGTTGTAGGGCTGTCTTGGCTGACACACCTCTGCAACATCACGTGGACATCTGGGGCGGTTCCCCTGGATGTGCAGTCCGGGGTGGTGGTCCCTATTTTTAAGAAAGGAGACCGGAGGGTATGTTCCAACTACCGGGGGATCACACTTCTCAGCCTACCCGGTAAGGTCTATGCAGGGGTACTGGAGAAGAGAGTCCAACCAATAGTTGATTCTCAGCTACAAAAGCAAAAATGCAGGTTTCGCCCAGGTCATGGAACACTGGACCAGCTTTTTATCCTCACCAGGGTCCTGGAGAGTGCGTGGGAGTTTGCCCAACCAGTCTACATGTGTTTTGTGGATTTGGAGAAGGCATTCGACCGCGTCCCTTGGGGGATCTTGTGGGGAGTGCTCTGGGAGTACAGGGTGAATGGCTCGTTGTTACGGGCCATTCAGTCCCTGTACAAACGGAGCAGGAGCTTGGTTCATATAACCGGCAGTAAGTTGGATTGGTTTAGTCAGGGTTGGACTCTTGTCACCGATTCTGTTCATAACTTTTACGGACAGAATTTCTCGGAACAGCCAAGCGGCGGAGGGTGTCCAGTATGGTGGGCCTCAAGATTTCACGTCTGCTTTTTGTGGAAGATGTGGTCCTGTTGGCGTCATCAGGCCGGGACCTCCAGATCTCTCTGGACCAGTTTGCAGCCAAGTGTGAAGCGGCTGGGATGAAAATCAGCACCTCTAAATCTGAGACCATGGTCCTCAGTCAGAAAAGGGTGAAATGCTCTGTCCAGGTCGGGAGTGAATTCTTGCCCCAAGTGGAGGAGTTTAAATATCTTGGAATTTTGTTCACGAGTGAAGGAAGGATGGAGCAAGAGGTTGACAGGCGGATTGGTGCGGCGTCTGCAGTAATGCAGACCCTATACTGGTCCGTCATGGTGAAGAGAGAGCTGAGCCAGAAGGCGAAGCCGTCAATTTACCGGTCAATCTACGTTCCAACTCTCACCTATGGTCACAAGCTTTGGGTAGTGACTGAAAGAACGAGATTGTGGATATAAGCAGCCGAAATGAGCTTTCTCCGCAGGGTCGCTGGGCTCTCCCTTAGAGATAGGGTGAGAAGATCATCAATTTGGGAGAGGCTCGGAGTACAGCCGCTGCTCCTCCACGTTGAGAGAAGCCAGTTGAGGTGGTTCGGGCATCTGGTAAGGATGGCCTCTGGACGCCTCCCTAGGGACTTCACCTAAAAAGGAAGGTTAGAAATTGGTCTAAAATTATTTTGTTTGTAAGGATTAATGCTATTCTTTTTTTTAGGATTCTCCAAGGCAGTTCTAAAAGCACCTGGAAAAGTACCTGCTGACAAAAAAAAAATTACATTAGTTAAAATATCATTTGAGCAAATGATTACTGATGTAGGTGGCTTATCAGGAAGGTTATAGGAACTGAGACACAGTTTTAGAAGCATTTCTAAAAGGTTCTTTAAAGAACTATATATAACGTTCTCCATACAACCTTCTGTAGACCACAGGTGGCTCCAAAAAATATTTGGACTTTAAATGGTACAACTTTAATGACATTCTTTTGGTTACTTCATGAAATGTTTAACAAAATGAAATTTGTTTCAGAAGCTCAACATCAAACTGATGGTAGACTGAAGTGGAGAAAGAATTCCAATGAAACTGCACTAAGGATACGTTCATACATCAGGTAAAAGTGGCCCAAATCTGATCTCTCACTTCTTATGTGACTTGTTTTTGGTGTGAAATTGTGAAAGGAACTTTGATTTTGATTTGGGCCACTTTCATATGAGACGCTGATGCACCAGTGTGACCTCTGCCTGAACAGTCAGATCAAAAGACGTGACTTTTAACCCTTCTTCATGATTTTACATGAGCTATTAAGACACCTCACGACAACATCATCAAAATGTCTGTTACTATGGTTACGCTTACGTATGTGCTGGAGAAAAGAGACAAGCACAGGCAGTGTAAAGAAATAAGCTTCATAATGAAATAAAACTAGCAGCAATTCAATGTTAATTTCAAGGATATTTTGAAAAAGAAGGAAGCAAAGGACATTCATGCAGATTAAGTCTCTAAGTTCGCAGCTCACACAGCTCATTTTGATGTCACTTGAAAGTAGGTTATTAATCTTAAGGAAAGACAGAGGACAGCTGTGTTTGCTGGATGAGTGTTGTGGGTGGACGGGTGTTCTTGTGCGCCTGTGGACAGTTCAGGAGCATGCTTTGTTCAGACTGAAGGCTGCATTAAAAAGATTATGTGAACTACCAAACAACAAAATCAGGTTTGGGCAACGAGTCATATTTGGGCCATAGCACAGAAGTGGAAAGTCTGGGGTTGTTTTTCTTACAGTGCTGTCAGTCAGCCCGTGTTCATTGATGGGATCATGAACTCAGAAGTGTGCAAAAGCATTTTGGAAGCAAACCCACAGATGTCTGCAAAGGAACTGCTCAGATGATAATGATCTGAAATACCAGCTGCCTTTCGATAGAATATTTTGCCAAAAGGAAAATTACAGTCTTGGAATGGAAGGTTTCTATAAATGTACACATGGTAACTGCAGCATTATTAGAATGGCATACATAAAAAGAAGCATTTTCTGAACGGCAAAGAACCACTTATGCTTTTGAATGGTTCTAGCACATCCATTAACTAAACTTTTCTATAGAGCCCTTGAAGACCTTACTCTGTTGTTTAGGCAGTGACTCTCCATCCTAGTTCCATTGGCCTGTGTGTTGTTGTGTTTAACTCTAAAACATACAAGATAGTGGAACTCCAGTAGACAGAGAACGACTGCTAACAGTGCAGCAGTGCCACTCTGGCCTGGGCAAAGCAGACGGAAGTCATTTGAAGGCAGTTTGATAGATGAAACTTTGAAAACTTAGTGAACGCTGAATACTGAATTCACTGTGCTTAATGTGTTCAGTAACACATTCCGTTACAACACAAAGTAATGATTATAATACAATAGATCTTGGTACAACACATTGATTTATCAGTCTACTCAGGCTTTAGCAGAGCTCAGTAACACAGATAAATCAGTTCAATGATCAATTATTAATCTCTGTGTGTGATAATCAGTTATTAATCAGTCTTATCAGACTTTAGCAGGAATTTCAGTGTTTGTAAAGAAGGCATTAATTGAAGTCCTCTTTAGAATTCGTCTAAAAGTATGTTTGTTACACATGCACTGATTCTAAATTAGTTCATTAACAAGACTGATGATATTTCTCTTGAATATTGCATTTTTCATTTAGAGGGTAAGCTTTTTAAAAGTATTCTCAGATTCCAATACATCCCATGTTATTAAGGCATGATTTGGTCATTCAGTTGCTTTCAATGCATTCAAATGACTAACACAAGAATATTCATTACAGAAGTCCTACCACTTCTCACCTTATTCCTCCTAAACAAACATGAGCTCAGCTGTGTGCATCCCTTCCCAGAGCTCCTTTGGTTTACAGCAGAGAAGCCGAGTACTCTTCATGGATGGCATAAACAACATCAAATGTGCAATTTAAGAGAATTATACTCAAAATGATTAGCCCATAAAAAGGAAGAAAAGGTGTTAAACAAACAATCAAGGAAAATAATAGGAATACAGATTCTATTTGCAGCTGTCTCCTCTCTAATGATGCAGTCAACACAATCTAACCTCTTTTTTCCACAGGCCCAGTGTGTGTTAGCACAGCTGCAGAGTTAGGCATGCTTAAACACCACCCCCACTGTTTATTCTGACAAGGCCTTCATGACCCTCCCTCCCTCTCTATATAACCTCATCAAAAAAAAATTAAAGAAAAGAGCAAAAACTCCCAACAATGGGAAACAAAAAAAAGCTGGAAGAGTCCAGCTGAGACCTTGAGGGAATTTTGCTCTCAAACAAACAGCCGCACACTCCAAACGGAACACAATGGCCAATTAAGCAGAGAGGATTAGTGCACTCTGGCCACTGGCTCTCTCTCTCCCCCTGCTCTGTGGGGACAAACGCTGAGCCATATGGACACCACTGTCCTCGGGGAACATGCTCAAAGTCAGAGAGCAGCTGAAGTCTGACTGTACTGTGCATTCGCATGTACGAGAGCGAGAAAAAGGAAAGTGGGAGTTCAGAAGGCGGCGAGAGAAAGAGTACGAGAAAAAGGAGGAATGGAATTCGTCTCCTCTTGTGGTGGGATTATTTGTTTAATAATATGCCCCTCAGCAAGAATCCGGTGCAAGATAATTAGGTGTGGCTCCCAGAAACGGTGTTTGCCATGAAGGTTTCTAAGTGGATTTAGTTTGAACATTACAATAATTGAGATTAGAAGGAAAAGAAGAAATAATATTTGCGTTCAGACACGCTTGATGCCAGGCTCCATGCTGAGCAACCTTTGAGGCTGCGAAGAGAAAGCTCCATGTTCCTCAGGCACTGAACATGCCACACAATCCTTCACCGTAGCCAATTCCTCTGAGAGAAAGAGAGAAAGAGAGGGAGAGCACGCTGGAGCCGAAACGATTCCCTTCCCGCTGGGCTCAGGCGCAGCAGAATGAGGCCTGTGGAGCTGCTAACTCGATGGCGCTGCACCGACCGGAATTGATGAGGCCATTCTTCTCTCCGATAAAAGGAAGGTGTGTGGCACAGGACGAACACAATGGCACACTTTGCAGGTAAATTATGCCACACACTGCTTCGTAATCATGTTGCAATCACGGCCGCCTCAGATCGCCACACCCAGTGGTGTGATCACTCTCACCAATCCCCACATGGAGCTCCTTTCTGTGACCCTTCTTTAAAGGCAGGATTGGGGCATTATGAGCATGGCTGATTTGTGGGAGAAATTTTGCGATGCCTTTGATCCAGTGCAAGGGCCAGGGCTGGGTAACCTCCACTGTATTTCCCTTACTTCACCAAAACGAGACACAACTTCGTGAAAGCCGGCCAACGCAGATCAAAACCAGATGCCGTGGAGAAGGAGAGGTCAGTGTTTCCCCAGACATGACCCCAATGAAATGCTCTGACTTCACACTTACTATACACAGTGCAGACACCCAGCAGCTTCATTTCAGGCCTCAACAGTGGAAGCAACTCTAACTTTGCCATAATAAATACGACAGATGTATTTTCTTCAAGAGATAGAAGACATTTATGATCTATTATTAACAAAACAGGGTTTAAATGTTGCAGTAGTAGTGTACCACTGATTCTCCTGCAGAGCTTCACTGCAGCTCTAATCACATCCACCTCCATTCTGAAGCTCCTGAAGGCTCTACGAACTGAATCACGATTGGTAGCTTGAGAGTTTGTGAATCACTGAAAACCAGACAATGTAAAGTTGAAAGCTTTTGCCATATAATACATTATAATAATAAACAGCGCTAAAAACTACCAGGCAATTTCAGAAATGCAACCTTTGTTTAACTTTAAAATTATGCAGTAATATTATTGTCACTCTGCTGTACATTTAGTTTTTATTACACAATAATTTAAATGTAATTACATGATTCACACCATGGCAGTTATCAGAGAAGGTCAGAGAAGGACACATGTCACAAAATGATTCACAGTGCAGTACATGTGTCAGGCTCCAGTCCTCATGGGCCAAAACACTGCAGACTTCAGCCTCATTAAACACACCTGATTCAGCTCATGAGATAATTAGCAAGGCCTTCATGACCTCAATACAGAGTTTTAGATGAGGGTCAATGCTGATCCTCTCACCATTTTGTCTCAGAAGGTCCCCAGCTTGATGTGTCTGGTATAGTATCTGAACCGTTGAGAAAATTTCTGCTACGAATGATAAATAACGAATATGTAATTATACGGCAGCTCCAACATCGCAAACATTGGTAAAGAAGTGCTCTACCTGTGATAACATGTTTTTGGTCACAATAACCATCATCCTGCTGAGCACTGGTTGCTAAGGAACAACTCACTTTATTTTGCAGCACACGCTTGCTAAGTTTCTACTTCAGCACATACGAAAACAGGAAATGGACACTTTGGATAGCTTCTAAGATATCATTTGTCTTGCAATCTGTTTTGGTCAGATTTTGTAGAAGAGTGTGACAGCCAGACTACATCAAATCTGAACCTGCCAGAACTCAAATGGAATTAGAGAGTAGCAGAATACAAACAAGGCAAACAAGATGGGCTGTGAAATGCTTTGCAGGCTGACTGGCACAAAACGACGTTCAGCTTAATCTAGAAAACACAGAAAAGGCTGAGCTGAACCTGTATGGCTCTATCGTAACACAAACAGCTACTACTCTCTTAGTGGAAGGCATAGCATGTATTATAGCACATTCAATACAACTATCTTCTTTGATTTATTGTCCTCTTTATTTTGTAGAACTGCTGCATGTGTTATTATGAATAACATGGCTGTGATGATCTTTTGTTTTCACCCCCAGCTCATGCCAAACGGCCAAACCATAGCTGTAGTGTTTTTTTGCGCAATATAACATCATAACGTTCTATTGCTTAATAACGGCATCTAAGGCAATGCTTTCCTGCACTGTCAGAAATAAAGGTTCTGTGCAGGAACATTTTTCCTTTATCAAGGTACCAACAATGTAAATGCACACTCGAAGGTACAGCATTTTTTTTTAGGTCCAATTGTGCACCTTAAATAAGTTTTTCCAGGTGAAGTCCAAATTTGTACCTTGTCATAGCCGAATGTCTTAAAATAGAACAATGAAATGAAAGCCTGGAGACGAGACGGGGTGTGTGGAGTCAATACGTCTTATATAATTTCAATGGATTATGGCAAAATTATGTTCTCTAACTTGAGGGTCCAACCCTAGTGACAAGAGGGGTACAGCCTCAGTAACAGTTTACAACCTTTTCTTCTGAGAGTGTAAGAGTGAACCTGTGACAGGGTCATAGTGGTACTGCTAGGCGATGTTTGGAAGTCACAAAATTTCATTACAATATATAGACATTTAACCTCAACAATTGATCTGGCAAAATGCATGGCCGATGTAACCAACACAGCTAGCTAGATATGTTTTTACACTCTCAGAAATAAAGGTACTACTGTCACTGGGGTGGTACCCTCCATGGTACATCTCAGTAACTTTAGCCAGGGAGCATAACTGTACCATAATCCACTCAAATTATATTGTCTAAGTTGCATTGATTCCACACACCCAGTCTCGTCTCCTGGCTTTTTATTCATTGTTCTGTTTTAAAACATTCAGTTATGAAAAGGCATAAATATCTATTTTTCACCTGGAAAAACTTATATAAGGTGCACAACTGGACCTTAAAACCACTGTTGTACCTTCGAGTGTGCATTTACATTGTTGGTACCCTGACAAAGGAAAAATGTTCCTGCACAGAACCTTCATTTCCAACAGTGTATGTTCAGTGCAAGTCAAAGAAAAATAGTTCTTGATCATCTGGAATTCAGCCACTTTTGATAAATGGCTGCAAACGGAACATCTCAGGATTTCTTTGTTGTTTTTTATATGATACAAAAAGTGAAATTTGAAAGGCTACACCGATTGTGTTCTACATTCTTGTGGGCCACAAGAAGGCTTTGGTGGTCGGTTCCGTGGTCCGGCAGTTCCAAAAGGTTGGGAACGCCTGTTCTTAGGTTAGTCTTGATGTGAAACTTGTTTGATAGCATACTGACTAGACTGGAAAAGAATCCTTACCTGCTTCCACGTTTGACGTACAGTATGTGTATAACAACATTACACCAAACCTGACCCCTCTTGCTGTTCTATAGCACTGAGAGTAATAAAACCCAAAGTACCTAGAAGGTTTGTGATGATTACACTGTGACAGTGCCGTGTCTCCTCATTCCCTGAAAGTTACTGCTGTGGAGATATAAGGTTATCTCATGACAACCGTGAAATGCAGTAGGGGGAAACATAAACAAATGCATTTGTTTCCCGCAATTGCATTATGCTGAGAGGCAGATCCTCAGAGGGGCTTGCGCAGAGACGCTGGATTCAGCAATAATCATATCCATCCCTCACAGCTGAGCTCCACTCTGTTCCCCCCATCCCCTCAAGCTCCCCTCCCTGCAGCCTTCCATCGCTCAGCAGGCCACTAAACAGTGCCTGTTATTGCTGCCTGAAAGTGCTTGTGGGGTCTGAGGTGAGGTGAAGAGCCGGGCAGCTCGCATGGGCCTGGTTTCAGAAGGAAGGAGGAAAAGGCAATCCTTAGCCTCGTCCGCTCCGAGTTGATATCTGCCTGGAGGACTATGGAAAGATGGGCATCAAAGACAGCATTTCACACTCTCTTACTTAATTGCTGCAGACGAGCAGAGCTGCAGAGGGAGAGGAGCTGCAAGCCAAAGTGTGTGATTGGAGCCTCCTGAACCTTCTCTTTCTTTCTCACTCTACCTCTACATCGCTCTCGTTACATAAGCAATACAAAATTAAAGCACACTAAATAGAAAAAAGGTCCTCTCAGGGCGCAGCGGGAGGTCACTGACAAACAAACCAATCGAATGAAAAGTGGATATTTCAGCATGCTGATTGCTCAGAGGAGCCATGAGTGTTTGCGCAAATTCATAAGAACCCAATTACACAAGCATCAACACAAACCTTCTCATTCTGATTGACTATTCAGAGGAGAGCAAGAGGGCTTCTTCTTCCACAGGTGATTGCGCACCCCCTCCCCCCCTTTCCTCTCTTCTCATTTCAACGTTTTTCACCCCCGAGTCACAACAGGAGCGGCTATTAAAGCGTGGTGCTGCAGGATTTATGAGTGCAGGGCGGACGAAGGGGGAAGGCTGGGTGTGAGAGACGCCCATCAGCGCCTGTTTTGATTGAGTCCTCTGAGAGTGCAGGACAGAGCCGGTGGCCATCATTAACCTTCAAGAAGCAGCTGGTTTCTCCGTGGTGTCAGACAGACGATGGTATAACAAGTGCGACAGGGTCCAGTCTGGGTGCGTGAGGGACACGCCGCAAATATGCAGAAAGGAGCCAGGCCTGGACTGACCTCCTGCAGCCACACTGCTTGAGCTATCCGTCACCACACCAATTGTCTTCGCTCTCTATGGGTTTTTAAACCTTTTTTTAGGAAGTGACAATTTAAGTCAGATTTTTCATGGCATCTTAGGCTAGTTAGTTTCAGAGCTGCCCTCTAGGGACTTTCTTCGCTCCTTTTTTACTACATTGGGTGTTTAAATTTGGCTATTTTAACTTTCATTGTGTGGAAAAAGTTGGGATAAATGGTCAAATTTCTCTACAGAGAACTCTTTTTCTACAGAGAACTTTCTCTGCAGAGAACACTTTTTTGCACCTTTTAATGCACAACTACTGTTTATTTACTGAATTTAACATACTGGAAAAACAAACAAAAAAAAAAACAAAACAAAATGTGTCCTGTGCAAAAGTTATGGGACATTTTATACCTTATTTTCCCCCATATGTTAACCTGTTATGTATAACAAATATATAGACTGTGCAGTAAAATTAGCTGAGAAGGGTTATTTAAGTGTGTTCTCTGTAGAGGAAGTGTTAACTTACTTTCATTTAGAAAATCAACAAAATACCATTTGACTGCAGTGTGCAAACGTTTGTGTTCAAAATAGTAGAACGGCCCACTACAATCTGCTCTTTGCAGCTTGTATACTATTGGTGTATACACCATAGAAATATTTCCATTTTAGTCTACTTGCCTTTTTACTGAATATCCTCACATCTTAGCTGTTTAACTCCTGCCTGTCTTACTGATCACTGCTCGAGTCCATATGTCCTCATTTTTTTTTTTACTTGATTTCTTGGAGATGATAACATTATCTCAAAGCCTTTATGCTAAAATGTTACCACATAAATTATTAATGAGATGGTGATTTGCCATTATTTTATGCATCTTTTGACCATTCATGGTTGTTTCTGCTGTTGGCATGGCAACAACAAAGCTGACAGATGGGATGTGTCCAAGCATGACAAACATCAAAATGATTGTTTTCCATTCTGTTGCATGTGGAGATGCAAAGTCAACATTATACCAACATTGATATGATGACAATAGTAGATAGTTCACTTACATCCTCAGAAGACACGTCCTTCACCAAGTTCTGAGTTTTCAATGATGGTGTATAAAATGGTGGATGAATAGTGTATGAGAATTCTGCACTTTTTGCCATTTATGTGTGTTGTGCTTGGCATGTAATAGTCTTAATTCTGAGCAATTGTGATACTGGGAAAGTGTAACTCTCTTAAATATTACATATTTAAATTGTAATACAATCCATAATCTCAAGATCGCATTCTATGCAAGTATATATTTTATCATTTGTACAGATACAGTTTATTATTCAGATTACATACCATTTCAGTGTATCCATACTGGCTCATACCATTACTGTCCAAAGAAATACATGCATCTCTAAAATTGTAACTTTAGAGGGGTGGGGGGGCAATTTACAAATAATAATATGAAGCCCATTTCACACCAGATGGGATGTGGCGCAGAACCATTCTGCAACACTTGTTATTTCACACCAGACACGACAAGCATCACAAGAACAAAGTGGTTTCTGTTTGGGTTGCATTTTCACATCATACAATTGTCTTTGTTGTCCATTTACTGCTTAAATCATTGGTCTCTAACCCTTGTCCTGAAGAACTGCCAGAGTTTACTCCCAACATGTTTCCAATAAGCTGTCCTGTCCCTTCCTTAACTCCAATACATAAGATAGAGCTAATCAGGGACTTGTGGAGAGGTGAAGCAGGTGTGGCAAATTTTGGAACTAGGCTCTGTGTGATGTATAGCTATATGACGAGGAAGACATGCATGTGGTTTCACATTAAAGGCGCACTGAGCGATTTCAGTGGAATACATTTTTGTCAAATTCAGCAAATATCTCCTCACAGTACACTAGCTGTCCGTTCTGTGGGCGTGCTGGGAAAAAAAATCCAGTGTTCATACACAGCACTGCCTCTGTAAATGGGACACAAAGTGGTTTGGGACAAATTACACAACACTTTCCAGCCAGTCAGCAACAGGAGATGTTTATGCTTGTGCACAGGACAGGGGAAGGGGCTATGTGCTGAACACCATGCATCGTCAAGAAGGACAGATCCCTGAGATACAGCCAAAGAGGAGAAGATCTGCAGAATAAAGACAGAGAAGGAAGTTCTTAGATCAAGCGAGGCCGTTTCAGCAGTGGAGACCTCCAAAGGCTGATGGTGAGGCGTTTCAATGGCGGAGAGACCTCCAAAATTTGACAAAGACGAAGTTGGCATCCTTTTTGCATTTTCCAGTTCCACCTTAAATCATGCAGCAGTTCCATTCTGTTGCTTCAATACAACTGCTACACCACTGAAAGTGCAGTGGGAAAATCTGAACAAGAAGTTGAGGCGCCGGAAGGTAGCTGCTGCACCATTTAAGGTGGAACAGGAAAATTCAGCTACATTGAGAGCTGAACGGCATGAAAAGGGATGAGGAGGTTGCTCTGTTTCTGCTTGACAGGAGGGCTACGCTAACATGTGTTTGCTATTTCACAGAACCAATAAGTCAGTTTAGTTTTGGAACTAGGTTTTGTTTATTAGCCTAGATTGTATACTATAGCATAAACACTGCATTTCTTTACTGGTCCTGTCTAGAACCTGCTAGCACGTTTTGGACAGCAAAAAAATATCAGCTGGTTAGCTCCAGTACTGCCTTCTTGATCACTGCTCTTTGGAGTCTTTGATCTATTTGTATGCACTAAACCTTGAAAGAAGTATAGAAGGTCTACAAAGATACAGGGAGTCAATAAGCTGCTCTCAGCAAGCCTGCACTCTATTTGTGTGCAATATATAGCCTAATATACAGCAGACACAGGTATAGGCTGTTCTTTGATCTCAAAGATTTTGGCAACAATTGCAAACTATACCAAGATTTGAAAAACAGCAGTGTAATAGATCAGGTGTTCACTCTGTTTCCAGCACAATAAACACGAACGCTTTCAATGCAGACAAACAATGCAAGTGGTAAACAAAGCCAGAGAGGTGGAGGGGGAAGGGAGAGAGAATGAAGTCAACCTGATAGACTGCTTGGGGGAGTCTTACTTCATCTAGCACTTGCAATTAAACTCTTTTAGGTATTACAGCTGCAAAACAAAGTGCACTAGGTTTGGCAGGGAGTGATGAAGACAGTCTTTTATAAGGCAACATGTCCTCAAAGATAAGCCAGTGCAGACACTTCATCTCTGAGAATGTGCAAGATGTAAGCCCCCAATTCCTTTTGTTTATTTTCACACGTCTAATCTGCTGCATCTAACAGCGGCACCACACCTAAGTTGATGTGCTGTGTTGGAATGAGATAAGAAGAGAGGGACAAGGCTCCAGACTAGCGCACTTAAACATCTCTCCAGCTTCTCACACCCTTCAGGTCCCCTGGCCCCACTCCACATTTGACTTGCAAATGACAGAAGAAGCGGCCTTTTCGACGGCTTTGATAAAATATTCCTTCTCTGTCTCTCAATGCTGCCCCAAACCAGAAGCTGCCGAGCTGCACAAGACAAGCCGGTGTAGGGAGGAAAGGCCTTGACATTGTCTCAGAGGGGATGGGCAGAAAAATAAGGGTGGAAGAGCAACAATGTACAGGCCATACATATATGGAAAATAAGCTGCAAAAACAGCCTATTTTGAATTCAATGTTTATGGTGATGTGTTGCAGTGTACTCAAAGTTCAAAACTCTTTCTGCAATGTAACAATCCACTACTGTTGATACTTTCAGCTATTTATCAACTTAGCTAGCACCAGCTGACAATATATTTTGCCTATAGAACTTAAGGTCCCAGGCAAGAACCATTTAGGAACCTCTAGTTTTAAGAGTCAACTGAGGTCAGCCCATGGATGTAACATGAGTTACAGTTCTGTTTACATAGCGCTTTTTACGACAAACATGGTCACAAAACAGCTTTATAGAAAAATCCGGTTCCGAAGCGCCCCCTGGGTAAGCCAATAGTGATAGTGGCAAGGAAAAAACTCCCTAAGAGCAAGAGGAAGAATCCTGGGGAGGAACCTAGGTTTAAAAAGGGAACCCATCCTCCTCTGGTCAACATTAGACAGCAAACAAGAACAGCAGAGAATGAGATTCGACCATTAGTACAAAATACGTAAAAATGGAAAAGCAGGAGTAGCAATGTCTATACTTAAAAATGCAGTAGTATCATCAGAGGGGTCAGTGGCATACAGGTGGGTTTTACACAGCATTGTACAGCAGGAAGCTCCATGTTGGTCAGACTGGTCCAGAGTGATGGTGGGCAGTGATCAAGGCAGCGTCAATGTAACACTGGTAAAAAGTCCACCCAATTAAGTATATATATATATATATATATATATATATATATATATATATATATATATACACACACACATGTACACACACATATATACATACACACACACACACACATATACATATATACACACATATATATATACATACATGTATATGTATGTACACACACACACCCACAAGAACACATACTACACATTATCATTATCGAAATCAAAAATCTGCCATCATGATAAACCTATTGATGATGCCATAAAAACCAACATATTTACACGTCTGCCAATAAAACACACAACAGTGTAGTTCTGCCCACTGATGGGGTAAAAGAAACATTTCAGCATGAACTGCTTTTTGAATGAGGCACAATACAGGGCAGCCAATCAGAACAGAGCTTATTTACATATATGAACCATTCTACCACAGTGGCTTCATACCTTAATTATGTGTTAATTTTTTAAATAATATCCAAGTTGGCCTCTGAGCGGCTTGAGATCCATCAGAATGAGCTGGAGGAAGTTGTGGGATACAAGGTCATGTGGGATTCTCTGCTTTCCTTTATCTACCGCAATCCTATCTGGTTCAAGTGGTTTAAGAAGATGAATTAATAGATGAATTAATTAAATTATTTTTTATTAAAATACAAAAGTTTACTTCATTTTAGTTAACAGGTGTTTTAGAGGAGATAATTCTCAATGTTGCGCACTGACTTTCAGACTTTGGGGCATTTCCTTTAAAACAATGGGACCTAACTGCTCAACTTATGGCCATAAAGGACAGGGATGTAGTTTCACGTCCAGCTCTAAAACGCAAGGGTGTGGCTAAAATAAGGCTCCAGTTCCACAAAACTCTATATGTTTAGGTAGTGAACTGAAAATGTAAGACACCATTTTTTGAATAAAGTTTTGAAACTCATGAAAAATCTACATCTTTCAACTTCACTTTAAAAGAAATCAAAAAGATCTTCTCTAGATTATCTCTAAATAATTCATCATTCGATTAATTTCAACGAGAGCCACAGGAAGAATCATCTGGCCAAGAGTGACAGTTCTAACAATCAAAGGAAACAGAGGCCTTAAACTGGGATCCTGACATTGGTTATGCAAATTGCCCACATGTGCACCATCATCAGTCTGAAGACAGCTGTTTTGTGTGATCACATCAGTCTTGCAGGTTAGGAGATAAAACGGCACATTTCCATAAGGCTGGGTGGGAGAGCTTTGATGCCGACTTGAACAAGTGCTGATGTGCAAGTGAGCTCAGGGGCTGCATCTCTTAAATCAGGGCACCTTGAAAATCGACACAAACAAAACGGTGTAATTAAGATGAAAGAGGCTTGTAATTTACCGAGCACTCGGAAACACTGAAACCGGAGAAGAGCAATAAACTGAGCAATAAGACTGCTGACCTTCATCAACTGTTTGTAGCTGTTAATGCATGCACACACACAATTCCTGCACATTTTCATTGCACAGCGATCCTCAGCACAGTTCAAGACCCAAAGCCCATCTACTGTTGAACCTCTTCTCCCTCGTGGGAACTTCAAACAGCAAAACCCCACAAGTTGGAAAAGAAAAACTTTCCATCTAAGAACCACATCAAGAAAAGCAAAGCACTACAGCACATGCCGTCTCCAGCCCTTTCATTTGCTCTTTGAACTGATGCCAGACTTGAACTCTACCACTTTGGAGCTTTCGGTCTAGCTGAGTTCCTCTGATGGCATTGGGTGGATGGATATAGAAAGAGAGGTTGGTGAAAAGCCACAACAGACAGCAATCGCGTGCCACCCAGAGTTCTTTTCAGGCCTCCTCTTCTCCTGTCTGACTATTGTCATGTGGCATCAACAGGGTACATCATCCGTGCGCATGGATGCTTTTCTTCGGACGAGCGCCTGCTGATGACAGAGGTAAATAAAGCGAGCGATGAATCACCTCTCAGAGGGATCGCTGAGCCTGTTGCACGGGAAAGGCCGTGATCAGAGGCTGTTCCAGCTAACGCTTCATTTTCCTCTGCGGTCAGATGGGGACCAGGGGACTTTCAAGGCCCAGAGAATGAACAAATCACCTTAACTCTCTCCATGTTCTTCTTCTCAATTACTTTCCTGAGAGACTCCTCCAGCACAGCCCAGGCAAATCGCGTTACTGGCAAAGATTCAGCCAACATGAGGCAATGATCTTTAGTGTGCCGGGCAGCTGCTGGGAACAAAATCAATGCAGATGCTACGAAGCACGTTTAATTGCATATAAATCTTAGACTTAACGCAATGTCAGGCACTCATTATTGCAGGGTCCATCAGAGGCATTATGCCACAAATTTGAGTAAAGCTTTCGCCAAAAATGAATTGTTCAGCATGGCTAAGCAGGTATCTGGGTGAGAGTGGCTGGGTCTCTAGAGGAAGACTGAGTCTCTAGGGATTCTCCCCTAAACAAGCTCCACCAGGTCAGCACTGTTGATGCACAAGTGTCCAACAGCTCTCTAGAGGCTGCCTTCTTGGACGTAAGCCAAACTAAAACCCTTTCACTTAATTGACAATTAGCTTATTAGTCATATATGCCATTTCTGTGAAACTGCCAGCGACAACCATTCGCCAATAAAATATTTTACATGAGGGAAATAAAAGTTGTTTACCAGCGCCATCCGCTCAGACAAAGTCATTTATTTCTTCCTGTGAAAACTGTTTATCTCGCAGAAATGAGTAAGTACACAAGCTTAAAGTCATTAGCGATTAATTCGGGAGGATTATGAGAGAGGCGCACTCTTTAGCATGGGTACTCATGCACACTATGCACAAGCTCGATCCCCACAAAGAGAGCTTTATAAAGTACGGGTCTCTCCTTAAGAAGTCCCTCCTCACTGAATTCCCACATCTATTGAATGCCTTGCAACTCCACTGTGGTCCCTCTCTCCGTGGTAACAACTACACAAACAAAAGCGCTGCTGGACACAACATTCCTTTGTGTTATCAAACGTGCTGCAGCTGTCGGCCTGGACAAAAAAACAAAATTAAAGAAAAAAAAATCGGTGAAGAGGTGTGCATGCTCCACAGAATTTGAAATAAATGTGTCATGAGGATTCATGACATTCAGATGTGAAAATAGAATGAAAGTTCTGTGTCAACTGTGGTCTGAAATTTGTGCTTTTGTGCAGTTAAAGTACAAATAAATAGAAATTCACAGACCAGGCCATTCTGTAATGACATAAATGAACCATCACTTCTGAGGACCTAAGGTTAAACGTTTATTATGCCGTCCTGTGCAAGTTAGAGAAACTGCGTGAAAACAAATGGGTAGGAGTGACTGCTCCAATACAGAAAACCCCTGATCAAGAGAAAGCTTTCGGCTCTGCACAAAGCCCCATTGTTCTGTCAGTAAACCAGATGGACTATAAACATTGTTTGCTTCAAGCAGAATTACTGGAAATTTATTCTACGCTTTTTGCAGTCTACAGAATTTTCGCAGCCAAGTAACACTAGAGTCAAGTGACTCCATCAGCCCCGCAGAGTATAGAAAAGCTAAACTCCGTAAGGGAATAAAGTCATACTGGCCAAGTGGAGCATGGATTACACTGGGTTCCCTTGAGGGTGTGATCTGCACTCCAGGGGAGCACAGGGCTCGTGGGAAACTCATGCTGCCTCTTCCAGAATCCCACTGGATTGTGTGATGCATACCACAAGGCTCTGCAAGCAGGTCCAACCTGTCAGGAGACTCAACAAACCCACAAACCAAGAAAGTTCTATTCATAGTCTTCCTCACTAGAGGACACAAGCCCAAGTTTCTCTCAGCAAGACACAGAACAGACAGGCCTGTGGAAATTAGGGCGTCCAGAAGCCACACAGATTTCACAGGTGCAGGAAATGAGAAAGAATGGAAGGCTGAAGAAACCCAAACCGGATGCTTACATAAAGCGCAGGGAGTCTGGTGACATGTGGAGTTCATAACTCAGAATTTATTACTGTTCAGTGTTTTACAAAGCAGATGCAAAGTAACCCCTGTACAAACTTAGAACATGAAGGCCACATCATTTAAAACTAAATAACAGAGGAAAATGTAGGGCAGCCAAAGGCTGCAGAAAATGAACCTGGCTGCAAGGGAGAGCTCAGACTGGAGAGAAAGAGGAGAGAGGGAGAAAATAAACAACATTATCCTTCACAGAAGGATATAACACTCCCCTCTGGCAGAAGCATTATCACATAAGAAGGAGCTCTGTCATCAATTTGGGTGAAAGGTCGAATTTGTTTTCGTAGAACGCACGTTACTTAATAAATTACTTCCTGTCTTTGATATTCCTTTATGGTGGCACCTTCTGGCAGAAACGAAAAAAAGGAAACAAAAGACAAACAAACAGTTTTTGGAGCAGAAGGATGAATAATCCCGCAGTCTGCTGCCTGGCTCGTCGTACACCTGTTTGGGCTCCAGCATGTCCTCCAGCTTTGCTCTTACAATAATGCGACTCTCCGTGGCTGACGCTCATCTGGTTTGCAAAAAATAAACAACTTGGTAACATAAGATTCAAAATCGCCATACATAAAGGGATAAAAGCACAGCAGTCCAGCCCTGCGTTCGTGAAGGACAGAAGGTGCTCCTGAACGGTCGAGTTTGCAGTGGTGCAGGTTCATTTTGCAGCGTCTGTTCAGTTCGGCCACTCTGTGCCTCTCACGACGGGTTGGACTGCAGACCCTTAGAAGCAGCCAGCATTGCTCTCACTTTAGCCATCAGGTCCTTTAAGGGGGAAAAAGAGAAGAAAAGTCAGTTACACGGGATGAGATTGAGCTGAAAGCCTGTGGAACAGGGAGAGCAGAAAAAGAGGAGAAGAAAGAAAAAGACAGACGAGAGGAAAAAAGGGGCAGACAGAAAGACGACAAGGATTGATGTGCACATGAAAAGATTGCAGACCTTAGCTTCACTCAACTTTCTAGCTGCTCCTTTTTAAATTGAGAATAAAATTCCAATAAGATTTCGTTAAAAAAAAACAAAAAAAAACAGCTACTTGATATAATGTGCATGTTTTGCTTCTGCACTCCAAGTTCATCAAAGGGTATACGAGCAGTTTCCTTCTCTTTGCTTCCCAAATAATGATTTCTTCAAATGCTAATGTCAAACGTATAAAGAAGAACCAAGGGCTGTATGATATGGATAAAAATGTTATGATAAAATTGTTCATTTTGGTAAGTATTGATAATTATGATGATAAAATGTCAAATCATTCATTCTTTCAAGTTTAAACACAAGTGTTTCTCTCCTGAGTAAAATTGGAAGAAACCAGATGGTTAACTGTGGTTTTAAACTATGCTTTACAGTCAGAATATGCAAGAACACTTGCCAAGCAGAGACACATTTTGTAAATCCATCCTGGGATAGTGGGAGAAAGTTTCTCAGCTTAGCTGTTTTTACCAGCTGGTTAAAGCTGCGCTCTTGTGCAGCATGGCTGCAATGTTTGTAAAATTCATAATTTAAAATGAAACATTATATTTAGCCATCTGGTCGCAAAGGCTCTGATTACAGGTGCTAAACTCAACAACTTCAGCTTAGTATGAGCAGGAAACATTAGCTGGCTTGTACGTCAATGATGAATCACACTGCCTTAAAGGTATAAGTCCCGTCACATGTCAGAGCACATTACATTATTACATTATATTACATTCAAATGCGAGCTAGCAGACGTTTGAATTCCTCTATCCTGTTGTAGTTTGACGGAAGAACCGCAATATATTTGGCACTACCTTTGTGAAAGACAGACCTCGGCGGCATTAACTGGTGTGAGTCTTGCACCAGACAAACAACATAGTACCCTAAAAGAAAGACATTGTTTTCTGTCTTTTTTGTCGTTTGATCACCTTAATGTTAGTTCTCTACAGTAACATCACTTTGGCCATGCTGTGCATGCGAGAGAGTGCTGTTTCAAGTTAGTTACTAAAAACAACTAGCCAGGGAAGCTAGTGTCCTCCTACTCTCCCACACCACACATACAGCATCTTCAGTTTGAGAGTCCTCATCCAGTCTCTCGCTGAATCATGTTGAAAAACTTGCGTCCTCTCTTGCCGATAGCAGAGCCGTGCCACTAGAATGTGGAAGTGTGAGAGCCGTCTGTTATATCGAACATTGACTGAACGTTTTTTATATTTCAATTGAAAAAAGTTATCATGATTAAATATTGTTGTTTCATCACCCAACCCTAGAAGAACCATCCACTGAAATGTTCTGTTTTAGGAATTATTCATGTCTATTTTTAACCTTTAGGACAAAATACACAATGATCCAACACCAATTACGGACGTGGAGATCTCAGAATAAACAAAGCAGTGGACCAGGACTGATGACAGTCATGTGGCAGGTCTCAGAACCAATGAAGTAATCACAAGTAGCAACAACTGCAGTCAGGGCAGATCTCGAAACAAACAGCGCAGTGATTAGGACCGATCACAAACTGTAGGAAGTCTGGCAAGAAACAATGAGGAGATGAGCTCTGTAAGCAGCCAATGCACACCAAACTATGAAATCACTGCCATTCTGGCCAAAGACACCCTTTGTTTTGAACCATGTTTTTAGTTTTGAAGTATACTACCAATTTAAGGGTGTATGGCATTGTTCTCAATGCAGCACTCTCACAACTGTGATGCTGTTTTCCGTATAGAAAACCTAGGTAGCTTTTAATATATTCAGTTATTGCAAACCAGTGAAGAAAACTTTTCCACCTGTTCTAAAAGACTGAAAAGCTAGCCATCCATAAACTTTTGACTGGCAGTGTACACTGAAAAAATCCACACAAACATGTTTGGGATTCCAGAGTTGGATGTGCATGATAATCCCTGGCTCTATATGCGGCCGGGGTGGTGATGTTATGGCTGAAAGCATACACAGCACAGAGGCTCTTTCAACAGGTCAGGTGTGGATTCCCATAACCTCCCCCAACGTGCACACCACCCGGTCTAAATCCAGCCTCTGAATGCATACTGCAGGCCATAGGGCACCACAGCTGTTCCTAGACAATCTTTCAAAGCACCACTCAGGCGATGATTTCACTACTTGTTTATTCACTTCTGTCATTTTCACGTACGCAGCACACATATTAAGTTCCAGTTCTGGCTAGCGGACACGCGTATCAGCATACCATCATTACATGATGCTAGACGAGAACAGGCAGCATACTTTAGTACACGCGTTACTGGTTCATTGGTGATGCGCAGCGCTCTGAAGAAAGGCCAGTTCACACACTTGACCCCACAAGGACTAAGGATGTTACAATACATATATTAATATTCTCTAACACGTGGGCTGTAAGATAATATGCAGCTAGATGTAACATTTTTTTAAATATATTTTTGGACTTTTAAAGACACATCGAC
The DNA here is from genome assembly GCF_015220715.1 of Pygocentrus nattereri. NCBI lineage: Eukaryota > Metazoa > Chordata > Actinopteri > Characiformes > Serrasalmidae > Pygocentrus > Pygocentrus nattereri. Next base: position 10,549,494 of record NC_051226.1, read on the forward strand.
ATAAATTGGAATGGTTTACACTGCTTTTTTAAAAAGAAAAACAAAAAAAACTCCAGTCTCCATGACATTCCTAAAACTGGATTGGCTTACATGCTAAACATCCATGCTCAAAGTTGCATAATGCATCCTGCAACTCATTTGCACATTAGCTGCACAAGTTGCCACTGTTTCAACATGAAACAAGTCGAAACAGCTGATCAAAATGCAGATAACATCACATCATGCTAAATGACATTTCAAATTATTGTTCGCATTGGATTTAAGAACAAGAAAGTACAACAGGAGATATGCTGGACAACTGAAAAACGAGATTTTGTCTATGTAAAGTTGGCAGTTTTTCATTTCATTAGTTGTGTGCCATGGTAACAAGCCAATAAGTTTCTTGAAGCTAATATCCTATAACCAGCTGGGATAAATAGTAACAGCTGTTGGAATGGCTGCTTGTATCCTGTGTATTCTTTCTTTGATAGTCTGCTGTTGTCATTTACGCAGTTAGAATATTCTTTCTTAAAAAGTGAAGATTTCTTGAGCCACTTAAACATTATTGTTTAAAGGTTTAACATGCTCAGATAAAAAAATTCAAACATATAGTAAAGAACCCCAGAAAGATAGATAAAGACACTATCCTCAAAAAAAAAAAAAAAACACCAACGAAAAACAAAAAAACAATCCACTGCAAACTCTTCATATCTGTTTATCCTCCAAGAATTTTTTTTTTGTTAATTATACTTTCATAAGGTGCTGTGCTCTTGTTTTGGCAAATGGATTTTCTCTGAAAAAATAAGAGCAAAATGAACACTTTTTCTTGTTTACTTCTGCATTCAAAATTCAAAAACTCCATATTGTGAGATTTGTCTACTGCTACACTGCTAACAAAAACACCACAAAGATTCCCCTTCACTCACAAGCTGATATGGGTTATGTTTGGCTGATGACAGCTTAATTCATCCCCTGCCTGTCTATGAGTGAGGAACCTCCAGCTTCTTTCGCTGGCTTGCCGGAGGCCGACACTCATTAGTCCTGCCGCTCTCAGTTTGAAAACAGTCCAACCTGGAGATTACACATCAAATTGGTAAGATAGTCAATCTCTCAGAGCGGGTGGCCCCACTGCACAGCTGTCATAGGAGCTGAGCTTTGCGCTGCCGTGTCTCTGAGTTAAGCTATTGCCTCTGGTCTGCTCGTCTCGATATGGAGATATTGATCAAGAAATTCCGATAAAGCCCCGGCAAAAAATAATCATAAAACAAACAAACAAGTGAGCAAATGCAAACATCTCTGTCTCACACACACGCGTACATGTTGCCCGCTCATATAAAAAGGCAGTGAGGAGGCGGATGAATATGAGAGCTCTGTGGGGGAGGGCAGTGGAACCAGGCATTAAACCTAAGCACTGCAGCAAAAGTTGCAGTAAAACTGTAAGAGCAAGCAGACAATAGTGGCCCATATGGAGACAATAAGATGAAATAAAACAAAGACAAAAACAAGCATAAGAAGCGGTCCACAGAGAGCCACAAACTCAGTGTGGGCTGCTAGTTAGGTTCCCCTGCACTGGTCTCCCAATTTACTCCTAATGGAATAAAGGAGCAAAGTTCTCCTTCCCTATCATTGTGGCCTGGCTTCCTGCTGTTTCGCACAGTGCGCTACGTCCCTGTAAATGCTTTAACTGCATCCCATCAGCCCCACAGCACTCACAGGCAATCAGTGCACCAGCCATGCGAGAGGAGGCACGATAAACATCTGACTCGCGTCCAAGTGTTAATACTGCCTGGCGTTGATGCTTGTTGGACGAGCAAGGATGTCCTTTGGCTACTGACTGCACGGCAAATTTGCATGGTTAGAATTTGCCAAACAATTAGGAGAAAAAGGCTCTGATATATGAAAGAGACAGACAGTGAGAATGGAGGGAGACATAAACAAAACAAAACGAATAGCAATCAGCTCCACATAAGGAGGCATATAATGCGTCAGTGAGTTAAAAGCCTATGGCTGGTGATGGAGAGCCACAATCACAGCACCTTGATCCCATGCATTAACGCGACAACACTAAGCCCGGATAAAGGGCTCCCCGCGCTACAGTCAGTCATCAAGACTGACCAGAGCAGATTACTGCAATGAGCTGAGGAAATCTTCACTGTGATTGCACTGCATTACAAAAGCACAGCTGGCCACAGCTCAGGCCAGCACAGCTTGAGATGGTCAGAGGATGCAGAAATCTGTTCACACGTTAGCGTATGTGCTCCAGTTGTTTGAGGTTGTTAAGACTGGCAAACAAATGCAATCATGATAAGGCTGGAATTCTTACTCATCACTCTAGTGCTGGACATACTACTAAACACTGCTGAGGCTGAACGATTAATCCTTTTTTATGCTGTAACTGCAATTTGAAAGATTGCAATACTGAAATTGCACAAGCTGCAATTTTTATTTTAGTCTTATAATCTATTATCAACAACATTGACTCACTGCATGTGCAAGAACATGGAGCTTGTGAGCTACTTTAAGATGAATTTGATGATCAGAGACAACCAAACGTGTGTGCAGTGACAACCAAAAATAACTTGCAGGCTAGACACTGTGTTCAGCATTCAAGCCTCAAGCCAGAAAAAATTGATATGTTGACCTTTTTGCTCAAAAAAACCCAAATTACTCACTTTTTAAACAGTTTCAAAACGTACTGTTCACCCCCCAGTCCACATATGGAAACTAATCTGCAAAAATAGCTTGGTTTGATGCCACTGTTTTCATGATATCATTAAAAACAACACATTTACGTATATCCTCCCGTTTAGAATTTGGCAGTTTAGCTCAGCCCACTGATGCTGAAGTTATAAGGAGTGTTTCAGCATAGCTTTCTAATTGAGGTACAATACAGGGCAGCCAATCAAATCAGAGGTAATTACAAATATAAGTCTTAAAAGGCACAGCAACAAAAACTGCAGGTTTAATTCTAAGGGATCTAAGAGAGGTTGGAAAATGACCATGTTAAAACGAAAAAGAGGAATAAAGGCGAAAACATAAAACACAAGAAAAATGAAGGCTATAGCCTTTTTCATAAGCCCTGCCTTCGGTGAACTGGGTGCATTAGCACAGTGAGAACACAAACATGCAGCCCAGGATCAGGATTGAGAACCACTGGTCTTAGTGTGCGCTCCATTTCAACAAAAAGACAAGAAATCCTGTGAAAAACTGGCTTAGACTGTGACAAGCACTTTTTGAGATTTGTTAGGATTTTCGAAGTTTTTGCCCAGCTTTACTGCTTCTAGGAAATACAGCACTCCATCACCACACAGCACATAAGGCATTACCATATTTTCTGATGCTCTCTCATCATATAAGCGGCGAGATTTGTCTTTGAATTGCAAACACTGCACTCAAACATGAGTGGTTATGGTTCAAGTACAATTTAAATTTATCGTGCTTAGGAAAATCCATTTGATCCAGCCTATCTGTGGTTCAAACACTATCCAAAAAGACACAAATGCTATTTTACACTGCTTCCCAAAACGCCAGTATTTGTGTAATGCCTTATGACCTAGTCAGGCAGAGAACACGGTCCTGTCTAACTTAATGCTGTATAACAGAGGATGAGCCACTCCAGTGCCACTGCGAAACTCTTGCTCCTTTGCGCCTGCTCTCCCTCACTCATCCCCCCCAGTCTGCACTGAGTAAACTAATGACAAATTAATAACCTGCTGGGGCATGTTCCACGCTTGCCCATAAACTCCCTCTAATCTAACCATCAGTCACCTGCCACACACTGCACTCCATCCATGTAAAATAAGCCCAAATGAAACAGAAAAAATATCCACTCAATTTCAGTGTGCAAAGGGGTGTGAAAAAAACAGTCCATAACGTCACGACGGCAGACACACACGCATAGCACGTCTGGCTGACAGGCAGTTTTAAAGTTCATAAAATCCCCCCGTGAGCTGCGGGCCGCTGCACACAACGTAAACACGTACTGCATGCTGCAGCTGCCCTGCACGGTCAGCCTTTTCACCAAGCTGTGCTTATATCCCTAAACTAGTGTTTCTCAAACCAATCATCAAACACACCACATTTGTGCTGTATTACAGCTCCGAACACACCTGAACCATTGTATTAAACACACTGAATACCTGAGGTGAGTGTAAAAAAAGTCTACCGTCTGGTCTTAAAAACTGGGTTGAGAAACACTGCTTAAGGATGTTCAGATCAAGGCACATTTCAGACGAGACACTACAGGTTACAAAATAATATGTTATGAATATACACGCACACAGTTTTCATATGGATATATATATATCCATATATATAAGATATATCCTCATATATAAGATATAAGATATATATATATACATATATATACACACACACACACACACACACACACACACACACACCTATTTAAATAAGCATACAATTGCATATTTCTAAACAATAATCTAGCCTTGAGAAGATTCAAATGCTTGTTTCTTTATAAAGACTTTCTTCAGGGAAAGAGCAGATTAGACTGTTTTATAGAAAACACTATGCATCGTAATTCTAAACCACTTTTATCCTCACTCTGTAGCACAAATTCTAGCATAAACCCAGCCATGAGCAATATATTAAAGCAATAAGCCACCAGCAGCCGTGCATTACTGCGATTGCATCATAGGACGGGTGTTCTTAGGCATGACACAAAACCTCTCACAAAACAATGAACATATGATAACAGCACTGTTTAATGTGGAAAAAAACTCTAAAAAGTTTTGCTGTATAAGTATTTTTGGTTGCCAAATTACCATTTCAAGACTTATTTAGCACCAATTCAGTGGTGCCTTCTCCTCATGCTGGAGCTGAATCTCAAATCTCTCCCTGCTCCCTATAGCGCACTTTGTAGGAATTTAAGTATTTGATCCTGCACCCCAGCGGTGCAAAATATACCCAAGAAATGGTAACATTGTTAGGAGGTCACAGGTGAGCGTACATCATGGATTTTGTAGTTATAGTGGTCTGTGACACCAAAATAGAGTGTTTTAGTTTTTTTTAAATAGGTTCTATTAACATTTGAAGCTTTTTTATTTCAAACATGCACACAGGTGGTTGGGAAGAATGTTTTTATCTTCTCTTTATGTGCATATTTATAAATGTAATGTCAGTGAATTATGCTACTGTGAAAATTGTAAGAGTGTAAGAGTGTTTGACTGTGTGTTCAAATATTTGCAAGAATTAATGAACAAACATGAATGGGAAGAAAAAAAATATAGACAAAGAAAAAAAATCTCGGCAAAAATTCATAGGGCCTTGAGGATTACCCTCCTAGGTAACAGCCCTGGTGTTGAGGGGAAAAATAAAAAAACAGCAGCTGAAAAATGGCAACGTGCAGTTTTCATGTTGGATGAGTAATGTAGACTGCTTCTTCAGATGAGCTAAAACTACAGCTAAGTGGTACTACCCTGAACACCGCTGAGAACTTGTCTTACATGACGTATTTTCTCTTCAGTGGAAAATGTGGCAACATGTTATCTGTCAAATATTTTCCACTGTGAAAGTAAATGAATGGTGGTACATTTAAGATTTGTGATGTATTGAATCATTTCTTAAGGAACAGCTCTACCCCCCCAACCCTCCCACTGTGTTCTGGCAGAAGTTGTTAGTGTTAATAATAAGCTTTCTTCCACTGATAGACACTGGCTGCAGAAAAGACCTGTCTGGGTTCAAAGGCATCGGCATGGATTTGGAACATGGCAGGAAAGAAAGTGCAAAGAGCTCGGAAACAACGTGAAAAGCAGGATATTACTGCAGATGGAATAAAGCGGTCTTCAGTGGAGTCACTTCCCTCTCATGCAAGGGATCAGATGGCGATAAGCTTCACTATTGGCAGCCGAATAATGGACAGAGATGGCTCATCATCTGGCAGCGTCATTTACAGACGCAAATAATACTGCATCATAACATATGTTTGGTGTTTATTTACACTGTTTTCATCACTTTCTCTGTATCTCTTTGATAGACCGGTCTGCTCACTCTTCAGAGAAGTACAGTATTAGAATCTTCACAGTATTAGTTGAAGAGAAATAGATAACCACACGACATTTAAAACACAGAGGAGACCAGAGATCAGGAGAAAGCTGTCTAGAGTGACAGCTATGTTGCATCAGCCTGCTAAAATGATACTCTCTTACAAAGACAGACATCCCTCATGCATACACACCATCACAGACACAGGGACAGGATCAAGAGGCACTCACAGCACATACTGACGCTTCACATTCTGTCAGCTTCACTCTGGTGAGACTGACATACAACATAATCTACAGTGAACGAAGTGCAGAAATGCTGCTTACAAGTGCTGATAAATATTTGTGTTCTACATAATTGTTTCTCAGCTTTAAATGGTCCAGTTTACGAACAGACTGTGTTCGTGGTGATTTGGCAGCGTACCTGAGTGATTTTGGTTTGCACTGAAGAAACGATGGTGGAAGAGACTTGCTTGTCTTTTTCCTGTGAACCATCCCTGAGAGAGAGAGAAAAGGGGGGGTGATGGGAAGTGGATGGGGTGAGAGAGAGGTAGTGACAAAAAGAGAGAGAATGAGAGAGAGTGAGTGAGTGAGACAGAGAGATAGGGAGACAGTTAGTAATAGAAAAAAAAGAGCAAGTGAGAAAGATGGAGAGAGCCAGTAAAAGAGAGAGAGAGAGAGAGAGAGAGAGAGAGAGAGAGAGAGAGAGAGAGAGAGAGAGAGAGAGAGAGAGAGAGAGAGAGGTAATGACAGAAAGGGAGAAAAGGAGAGAGAAGGTGTGTGAGCGAGAGAAAGAGAGAGACAGGCAGACGGTGAGTGAGACAGAAAGAGACAGAGTGTGAGCACCACCGAGAGAGAGAGAGAGGGGGGGTGGTGAAAATGAGAGAGAGAGAGAAAGAGAGAGAGAGAGAGACAAAAAGTGAGTGAGCACGAGAGACAGAGAGAGAGAGAGAGATGGATGGGGTGGGTTGAGAGGGACAGGAGGTTGGGGGACAGAGAGGTAATGACCGAAAGGGAGAAAAGGAGAGAGAAGGAGTGTGAACGAGAGAGAGAGAGAGAGACAGGCAGATGGTGAGTGAGAGCGATAGAAAGAGATAGAGAGAGAGGGGGGGGGGGTGAGTGAGTGAGTGCGCGAGAGAGAGGGGGTGGGGGTGGGTTGGGAGTGACAGAGGGATGGAGGGATTAGGAGTGAAAGAGAGAGGTAGTGACAGAAAGGAAGAGATGGAGAGAGGAGGCAGTGAGTGTGGGAAAGAGAGACAGACATTGGCCGAGAGAGAAAAAAGAGCAGGAGAGATAGGTTACTCATCAATAGGCAGCGGCTAATACAGTATTCATGGCAGCTGGTGTGTATTTAAAGCCGTGAGGACAGGAGGAAAGGAGAACGTCCAGATCTCAGACCAGAAACTGGAGGACCAGAGAATGGGCCCATGAAATATTCATCCACCCCCAGAACAGACAACAAACGCACAAATAAAATAAAAAGAAAGGCAAAAAGAGAGAAAAAAAAAGGCCATAGATCTGGAATTTTCCTCATTGAAGCACAGACTTTTTTGCTGAAGCCTGATGAGCTCCGAGAGAATATGCTTCTATTCAAATTCTCTCATTTTCTAGTAAAACAACCAGTACTGTGGAGCACTGTGTTTCTGGATTCCTTCCTTCCTCCGTGCACGAGAGTGTCAAATCACATTCTAAATCAAAAGTCACCGTGGGTGATTCTGTACTTCCAAAGCTTTCATGTTTCATTCAACAGGTCATTAGTCTAGTTGTCAAATCATGCCAAAAGTGCGAATAAGTTTAAAAGAACAGCTGCTGAAAATGCCGTCTTTGTTGTGATGGTAATTTGAGATCCACTAAGAACACGGTGCTAGAAGCACAGCAATATACAATTCCTGTTTAAGCATTCCTAGAGCACAGCCAAGTGCTTTGTAGCTGAGCTTCAGGCTAACATTTATTAGCATTTGATTTTGACAAATCTGAGGTGGACCTTACCTGGACCTGCTGGAGGCGGGGCTAGTGGCAGGGGAGGGGCTTCTGCCAAATCTGGAGCCTTTGTTTGGTGAAGCTGAAGGTGAACAGGAGGAAGCCTGGCGAGATTTCGAGCTCTTCTTTTTCCTCTTTTCATGCGGAGACCTGACAGAAACAAACAGTGTGAGGAGGAAACCTGCAAAGAATGAAATTATAGGAGAGACCGAGACAGGAAACACTCTGCGGGTAGAAATTGCCCCTACCTGCTATGTTTAATTACCCTGCCTCAAAACTCACAGGGGAATTCCACCCAGGATGAAAACATCAGCATCAATCAATCAATCACTAAGATCACAAAGATCATTTAGAGTGATTAGATGTGAGAAGCTCTGTTCTGAAGTAATGTGATAGTTTTATGTGAATGTTCTATGACAGTCTTGTATATTAAATTAGTCATGGCAGAGCGGTACATGCACAGCCAAGTAGTAGAGAATGAAAACATTTTTTTTTCTAGATTCCACTATTTTACCATTATCAAAATTACATATAAAACCTTAGACGCTGTGTAGGTTCACTGATCATTGTGGATCTTAAACAATATAGCTATATTTATGTTGTTGGTAGCACAACTTTGAGCTACCATCACAAATAAATGTTTCTCTGATCAGCCACTAAGCTTCTCTACAACACACTATTTCACACCAAAGGCTGCAAGTCATTTTTGTATTTTTAAAAATGTAACCATGGTTAGGAGCAGCTTAGAGTAAAGCAACCTGTGCTGGTAACTGATCAGCAGAATGATACAAGTATGGTGTATCAGATTTACTCTATATAACAACATGGGTAGAATGCCTTCAATCAATCAAATCAATCAATCAATCAATCAATCAATCAATCAATCTATGACATTTAAAAGGTGACAATATTCTATTGTTATTGCGATAAATTGCCATAATTTGCTTTTATGAACATTAGGGGTAGGAATCTCTAGGCACCTCACGATTCAATGACGATTCAGAGGCTGCGATATGATTATAAAACGATTATCGATGCATCTTTATTTCTATACAGGATTTCTATTTTCTTACTGTCTGAGGACTTAGTAGTTTTAAAGCAAAGTATTTGCAATGATCCAAAATGCATTTACGTCCAATATCTTTCATTAATAAATCAAATGGAAGTGACGTGGCGAGTGAACTGTAAGGCTCTCATTCAGCGCTGTTGTTTGGAGCACATGAGACGCTGCTGCCACTCATCTGAGATAAAATGCGCTGTTACGGTGAAATAAGATCCAGTGATAATGGATGTCCATGCAGCCCACGTTACAGCCGTCCTGCCCGTTGGCTTTAGTGATTTTAAAACTTTTTTTGTTTTGTTCTCGTTGGAGACAGCAGGGGGGATCGCTGTGTCAGTAAAATATCTTCTGAGAGAAGGGACGTGTGCAACATAACGCGAAAGCCCTGGTTCACAACGACTGAAAACTGGTGTGCAGACTGCAGGTCACATAGCAATGAAGCCTCGCCTTGCTAGTAGCAAACAAAAAAGGAAAAGAGGAACACAGACGAACATTTGGAGACGAATGGACTTATTCGCATTTATAAGAAGCGCGGTTGGTTTTCTAGTATGTTAAATCTGCAACGAGAGGCTGTCAAACACTAAAAACTTGCGAAGACGTAGTTAACTTCTCTTTCTAGTTTTCCTGTTCCACCTTAAATAGTGCTGCATTCGGTGCCTCAGTCAGAATTTAAGGTGGAACGGCAAAATTCAAACAAGAAGCTGGAGAATGAAAAGCGACTTCAGCCTCGTAAAACAGTTGAACGATGAGAGACATTTTACAAGAAACGATTCAACTTCTGAGGAAAACTTCTGTTTTCTGGCGGAAATGGAGGAAAGTGGCTACAGCTGAGCTAAAGCTTAAAGCAGAGCATAGTAAGTCTGTTTTCGTTTAGATTTTTTTTAGCCTACACTAGGACATCAGCACATACTGGACATAAATGGCGTTTCTCCTAAGGTGTTCAGATTTTTGTTGAAAGGACAAAAAGGCTCTTCTGAGCATGTGTGTTGTGACTCCTGACCGAACCTGGCTTTAATGCAGAGCAGGTCGGATTTCTCACTCATCCAGTTGTTTTTGTTATGTGCCGCCACAGTTTGTCCTGTACTTCCAAAATCTGCCCATTGCGTTCCGTCAACATTACGATATAAATGAATTATTTATTTATTTTTTGACATTTCTAAGTCAATTTAGAATTGTCCACGTCCACTTCATGCTGCATCTAAGAATACCCCCCCCCCTAATGAACGTACTGTGGCTCCTCACTATTTAAATAACACGGACACTGACAATAAAAATTAGCTGTAATTTATTATTATAGTATTTTTATATGTGGCACTACAAGACCTATTTAGTCTGTTTTAACTTATTAAATCTTAGAAAAACTAAATATCATATACATCATGCATTGTGAAAATGTCTTCAGTATCATGATATAATATTTTGGCCATATCACCCGCCTGTATCTGGTTATTTCAGCATTATATCCAAATAGATTTTTCCAATATAATAATGCAGGTGCAAATGCATCCTAGCATGCAATTTAATACAAATTTAAATCAGATGTTATACAAGTGTTCAGGCATCACTGCTTCTTTATTTCAGCTCTTGATCGTGAGTTTCTTTTGAGTTTCATTTGGTAAGCTACGTTCTCAGGCCTAAAGAACCAGCTTGATTATCTTTGACATTATCTAATCATTTTTTTTAATCATCATCCACACAATACCACACAATACCTCTACATATCGACTAATGGCATAACGACATGAACAGTGCCATCTGAAATTGTTATTTTCTTTTGAATAGAACAGAAAAACAGCACAGGCAACGGCAGTTGTATTCAAGCTGGTTTGCATTTAATGCACCACACAGTAAACACATTTCAATCTGACTAAGAAAAGATGCATTTAACTACCAAGTCTAAATGTATGTGGTTAAAATCTTAAATTATCCAGATACTAGCAACAAAAAATGACCAGGGGTAAATGTGGCCAGATTAAGCCATTTGAAAGTAACTGCTCAATGAGACACCCATTTCTGATGAGCTAAGACTTGTTATTATTTTCACTGAAACATGAACAGTTAGACTGTTAGTCATTTGCTCCATGGCAGGACCTTATTTGCATAACCTACTTTTCTTTCCCCCTTTTCTCCTAAACAGTTATGATGGACATCCTGTTCAGATAGGTTTGATGACCAGGACTCAGAGCTGGGCAAAAAGGCAAAGCTTGCATCAGTGCAAAAAATAAGAGCAAGTGGAAAGGCACAAAGGCAGGGAGCTGTGAAAAGCTGCCTGCTCTGCTCCTCTCCAGGAAGGGAGAACTTGTGGATCTGGGGACAGCAAAGCCTGAGTTACTGTGAGTGAATAACATGCACTGCAGCTTTGTGCAATCAGCATGGAGACATGCAGGGCCAGACTGCACTCACTCTAGCAGATCCGAACCACAACTGCCAAGACGGACTCATGCTGCAGAAATACAGGCCCTGTCAAGAACCTTTCATTTCTGAACATGACGCTAATGGATGTAATTCACTGAAACGCCTTGGTCAAGTTGCACACTTTTTAAAGATCGACATGTCAAGCCATCTGAACTGATCTGTAATTACTTGTGGAAAAGTGAGAAGTACTTTAAAACGGAGTGGGAGGTCAAAGTCATAAGTGTGCATTAAAATCCTGATTCTCTGTCTCTGGTCAAGATGCCACTATTGAAAACAAAACCTCCTAATCTGTCTATATGCTAATTGAGGCATTTCAAAATAGGCACCAATGGAACATGTTTTGATTGAAAGGTATGAAAGCAGACGATTCTCAAACACCATCTCCACTCCTTCTGGCTCAACGGTGTTAGGAAATATCCACAAGAATCTCTATAGAGGAGATACCGCAGAGAAAATGTATGAACAATTGCTGCCAAAAACACATCCCACTGGGTTGAAGTGTAGCACAGTGACACAATTTCAGACCAACAAGCTTAACTTATCCAGATTAGGGTTCCAACAGTGAAACATAGCTAACGATGCTCAAATAACAAGTATACTTTGGCAGCAAACCGTCCATGGAAATAACACAATTAGTGCTGCTGAGTATCTTTTAGCCTAATCAGCACAGGTAGAAATGGACTGCAACGGTCTGAGAGAGGAGAGGGAAATGTAAGCAGCTCTTGGCAGCATCTATGTTCCACGGTTTCAACAGGTTTTATCCGACTAGGTCCCTTATGGCCTGTGTGCAATGAATTATTTCCTGCTCACAGCACATTGAAACAAATTGAGAAATTCTGCCAATTGTGCAGATTCTAAACTTTCAATCAGTGATGCATTTGGGCGTTTAAGTAAATTAGATACCGTACTATCATTTGAATTTGATGAAGTTACTCTGTGTACAGTTTTATTCAGCCAGAAAAAAACACCAGCAGTCACATTTTTGCAGTCGTTTTTCAAAATCAGAACAAACCTACAATGTCCTCAACAACAGAGAATGTTTGGTCATCTAATGCAATTAATTACATTATTTTATTTAATTTTTCAATGAGTTTATTCTTTTTTTTTGGCTTTTTCTCTTTGGCACTGTACTTTGCATTTTTCTCATTACTTCAAAAACTGTGGCTACCAAATGCACTGATGTGCTAGCTGGGGGCTTCCCTTTCTGCTTTTGTTGTTTTGTATTTTGTGTATCAAGCAGCATGCAGTGTTTTCACAACATGTTTTCACCTGTCAAGTGGTATCAAACCTGTAGTGGAGAAGTTCTTGGGTGGTGCAAACCCTCCTGATCCTTGGCATGAAAAGTGATTATGAATCTTTTGTCAAATGAAATTTTCATACAGAGATGCATCCAATTGCTAGACAAAAACAATCTATAATGGGTGTCCCGTCTTATCCACAATGGGCTGGTATGGCTGCAGGTCTTCATTCTAAATGAATGGTCCACACAAACTAACTCCTGCTTGGCGGAAATGAAAACCTGCAGCCACACTGGCCCTTTGTGGATAAGATTAGACACTCCTGGTTTATAAAATGTCACTTTTGGTCTTCTGGTAATATTTTTTCAGTGGGCGAAATTTTTAATGCATCCGTAGATTGGTGGTGCCCAAGCCTGATCCTGGATTTACATTTGATCCTGGAATTACATTTTTGTATTTTCCTGCCACTTCCACTCAAGGAGCATTCATTAATTAGCAGATTAGTTAGATCAGGTGTGATCAGGGCAAACACTAAAACGAGCAGGGCAGGTGGTCCACGATGAGGGTTTGCAACCACTGCCCTGGGTGATACAGAAGGCAACTGGTCATTGTTGGAACCAAAACTTGTATCTCCAACAAAGTAAGGAAAGGAAAGAAGGAAAATAAAACCGCTGTTAATCTTAAACCTTAGTGTAAGAAGATTATTAAACTATGTCCATTCATTATGACATTTTAACACAATGAAAAAGGCAGGTAGCGTTTTCAAATCAGGAAAAAAAACAATCAAAAACAAAAACAAAAACAAATGGAGATTTTTTTTCCTGAAGTGATGAACTATGTATGTAAATATATGTAAATTAGACATGTAATTAGGTACACGTTACCAAGTATGCATTTTTGCACTAATATATGAAGAGTTTTATTCCAAAATATATATCTATATATCTATTTGTAACCATATTGAACATAGCCAGTTTCTGAAAGGAATAATAGATATGATATAGTATTAAGTATGTAAGAATAACTAAGCAGAAACAACCAGTAATAACTTTATACAGCAACAGTCTTATGGTTAGACTCTAGATTCTGCACGATCATCTCCATGACGAAGCTTCTTTCTGAACCAGCCCTGTGTACCATGGACAGGCAGTGCTCCTCCTGCCCCTCTGGGCGTGTCTCAGCTTCACCATACCAACCAGCAACATGTGCTTGGCTCAACACCACTGCTAATCCTCCCCCTCACTTTCACTACACATATGCACAGGCATGGAAATGGATCCTCCAGAGCAGAGAGGAAGTCTCTGTGTGTAATGAAATGTAATGAAGCTTTTCAAAATGAAGCGCTTAAACTGGAGACTGGTTATGAAGAGCCTTCTAGAATGATCCACTCACAGGGCAATAACAGGTATATTAAAGGTGGAAGAAATGCAGACTTGGCATTGGGCTTTGGGAAGTTATCATGAGCGTTTCTCCCTGCCGTTCTTTCACACTTGGGAATTGCTTTTGTGTCAATAGTGAAATAGGCTCCTTGTGAGGAGGTGAGGGAAGAGTCATGGGGAGGCAATCAATTGATGCTGGCATCAGGCAAAATCCCACAGGCTCTTTCAGTAAGGTGGATTAGGCAGAATGAAAGGGCTGGTGCATGCTGTGGAGAAGAATCAGGATAGTACTTTTTCCCCTGCACAGTTCACACTGCCCTGAAAAATAGCCAAACTGCAAGCAGACTTTATGATAATGCTTGGCTGCAGGACTCAGCAATGGGAAAGTCTTATCAGTTCTAGAGTCAATATTCATCGGGTCTCCATTAAAACTCCCCACCACACACTCAGTCCTACTATGACCCCAGTCTGGCAGGCGAACAATACGCATGGAACCTCCTCAGCAGGAAAGAAAAAAATCCATGTCTACTGCTATGAGTGGCTTGCAGATCTGTTTCTAACACTCGAACGGCTGAGATCAGTAATAATTATTCTAAATATTTTCCCAATTAAGAACTGACTGTATGAACGGTTCTGTTTATTATGCAGCACTGGTGTGTTGTGATAAGAGCTAATGGGTATGGTTGTGACAAACACTTATGTTCGCTTAATGTCTGTGTGTTAATTATTCAGAACTATTGTACTAATTGTGCTGTTATATCTGAATGAACACAAGGAGTCTTCAAGTGAACTGAAACACTTCTGTACCAAACCACAAAAGGCTAATCAACAAACGTGTACTCATTTTGTGTGTGTTTTTTAATTGTGTTGATTAACACATGGACACAAAAAAACTAAAAACAAAAGGAAGAGGCCATATCTCTTCAATTATTCACATCTACTAAGGAGCGTGCAAAACCTTCAGTGCATGCTAAAATTTAACAACTGCACCCAGCTTTAGTTTGCCCTCAGATTTACTGCGACCTGCTAGTTTAATTAAAACTGTGGCAGCACTAGCAGACAGACTTAGTGTGTTTTGCCGGAAAGCAGACAGAGAAAGAAGAAATTCTCTCTTGAAAAAGAAATTTTTATGGAAGAGGTACAAAAATATGAGAAAGTTCCCAGTTATGAAAGTTATTAATGGGTGTAATTCTAGCGTGTCTTCTCCCAAACAGTGCTGTAGCCATGGCCCCTTTGCTTCTTAGTGTTAAAAACAATTTATTTTCTGAGTTCATGGAAGCAGTTCAAGTTAGTAATTTGCTTCAGGTTATCTCCTCCCCTGTTTCGCACTTCGACAGTGCCACTCCTTAAAATGCAAATGAATGAAGTCAGGCATGCACAAATCAGCAATGACCTCATTAACATGCAAAGATGTCCCTGCACACAAGTTGACAGACCAGCTGTGATTGCTTTACAGATTATCACCTCTGTAAATTTTTAGTAGATATCAAAGAAAGCGACTCGAGTTGCATTTGATGGGACTTAACCTTGACTTATACTTTGCAATTGACTTGCAATGTACTGATTTGCAACTGGACTCAGACTTGCAATAGACTCGCAACGTGACACGGAATTGCCCTTGACAGTCACAACTCCACTCGAACCCGCCCTTGGCTGACTTGCAACTCTTTGGATTCGCCCTTGACAGATTCTGAACTTGACCTTGACTGACTCACAACTCAACTCACCTTGCCCTAGATTTACCCGCAACTTGATTTCAGACATGCCTTTGGCTGACCTGCAACTCGACCCGGATTTGCAACTTGACTTGGACTTACATTACACTGACTCGCAACTCAACTTGGACTCCTATGACTCTCAACGTGACTCTCAGCTTGATGCGGACTTGCCCTTGACTGACTTACAAACAGACTCGCACTTGCTCTTCAGAGACTTGGAACAGAACATCTTGGCTGCAGCTATAAATACTTCAACTGTTTTCCGTTTTGATGATCCTCTACTCCTACATGAAATGCTCTGTGCGTCTGTACCTGGATCTGGACCTTGAGCGCTTCCTGCCCAGTCCTGGACTGTTGCCAATGCGATAAGATTTGCTTCCATAGCGCTCACACTCTCTTTCCTCTCGCCGTCTCTCTGAAGAGTGAGCATGGCGTTCTCTCCTGTTGGGAGAGCGAGACTGGGACCTGAAAGAGGGGCAGTGGGGAAACAGAACAGGACAGGCCATCAGATAATTTACAGCAGCGGAAATAGAAGGTCCAAGTCCCACCACAGCTGTTTAGCGTTATTCTGCCATTCGCTAATTAAGGATAACATGATTTATTCTTTGCTCTATCTTGATAGTGTTCTTTTGGCCTCAGTAACACATCAAATTTTTTCGTACTCTCTGTAATTATTTAAAGGAAACGGAGAATTGGCAAAAGGGAGCCAGGAAATATATTACCCAGCTCTGAGAGAGACGGATTACAGTAGGTGGCTCACAGCACGGTATTAAAGATAAAGTGCTCCCATCCTTACCTCTACATTATTAAAACAAAGTATGCATATGCCTCAAGCCTGCTTGCCTTTCTCTGACTCATGGGTGGTGTGGTACAAAAACCCACATGGTAAGCTTGCTCTTTTTTGCCACACGTCACTGTTACAAACTTGATCCCTACTTGAACAGCAGAGCATAATTTAAGACATTACACACAGTCTTTAGTCGATAATGAAATTTCCCCAGTGATCAGCAGCGTTTTAGTTTAACTGAATGGCCCATCTACATCATTTAGTGCAGGCATGCGATTTATTACAGAATGATCCTTCACATTTCCCATCAATCGGTTCTATCTTGACTGCGGGATGGCACGGTGAGAACGATCCGTTTTTTGTGCTGTCCCTCCAGGCCATGGTTTCTCATAATAATGCATTTTCTAATGGTGACTAAGTCTTTTTTCCCATTACACATTTCAAGGGCAATAACAGTATGAAATGACCCTTGTTAAACTCTGCAAACTCAATCTAATTTTTCGCCGTGCAGAAGTCATTCGGGCAACAAATGAACATTCCTGCATAACAAGTGAACATCCACATACAGAGAGGAAAATCTCCTGTGCAGTCTGCGCACTCAAGTGGGAATTTAACATCTAATCAGTCACACACTCCTCTTGATCTGTAAAACAATCAGACTGCAAGTAGTCAGGAAAAACTGTGTTTGTGAGGATCAGAAAAAGACGCAAATCACTCCCAAATGTACGCAACACATTACACGGCAAACACGACTGCTAACTGCCAAATGCCTCTAAGCCTGAAAGCCAAGCTGCTCTGGAAACTGAATGCAAACAGCTAACTGTGGCGCTTCATATGTATTCAAGTCATCTAGTCGTAAGGGTCAGGATTTAAAATCTGACCACTTGAACTCAAATTCATGAATGTCTCCGCTAGGCTGAAGCACCTGTCCCCGAATGGATTTTTGTCTCATTTGAAGCAATCTATTACTGGTATTCTGACAGAAGAGGTGCAATCCATGCTGGTCACCTGGTAGCCTGCATTCTCCCTGCATCTCTGCAGTAATCACACAGCCTGGTCAAGGGCGTGAGGGCACCATTAACTAGCATGTAGCACGGCAGGCCTGATAAGAGCAGTGCATGGCTAGGCCTGCTAATGACTGTGCTGGATTGACATGGGCAAAGGTGGGGCCGATGTAGATGAGGCAGTGTTTGGGTGAGGGTGCTGGTGGGGGAGCTGTTGATCTAGGATAGTGCCACAGCCCCAGGCCTCATTAAGGCAGGTCAGATGAGGAGAGATAATAGGAGGGATGGCTCAAGGGTCCAGGGCTGTGTATTGCACAATGGGTTTTTTTTTTTTTTTAAATAAGAATCTTTTAAACAAATCTATTAAAATCTCATATAGGGCTGTTATTAATTAATTAACGAATTCAGATGATTAATTAAGTAATCAGTGTTTTAAAAGGCCAAACAACAAAATGGACTTTGAAAATCAAACCACAGAAAGGTTCAAGTGCCAGAGCCCACCTTTTCATTTCTTTAATTCCCAGTCCAAACAGCCAATAGGTACACGTTATTCATTTGTCAAGAACAGATGAGAAAACTGAAAAGCAGAGAGAAGCCTCAACAACTAAATATAATATTACATTTCTCAGAATTCACTATATCCAACCTTGGTCTTAATTTCAGGTTCAATTCTTTTCATTCTTGCTTTCAGCTTCTCAAATAAATCTGCAGGGACATTTTCCACATCTCCAAAGCCCCACATAAATGTATTAAAGTGTTTATACTGATCATTCATGAAGCCTTAAATCAAAAACAAATCACCAACTCCAGATGTTTTACATCTCTGACCACACTTGACTGATTGTTAGAACAGTCTTTCACTACTTTGGCAGCATTTGCACAGCCTTCTGTTACTTCCAAAGATTTAGACTCACCAGTCTAAAAAAATCTCACAAGTCCAGTTTCAGTGTTCTAATGCACACTTTCATCATTTCCTTTTCTCAGTAGGGGCTTTTTAACAGGTACACATCCTTTCAGACTTATAGCATTGAGCTGTCCTCTTACAGTGGAAGGATGGACAGAAACACCTGTGGATTTTTCAGATCTGAATCAAGAGTGGAGCTGTTTATCTGATAGTGACAGGTGATCTACCAGGTCTTGCACGGTTGTTAGGAGGAGTCTCGTTTTCTCTACATCTTAACAACATTGAACTTGAGTTTTTGAAAATCCATTCACTTTCTATTCACTTCACATTATCTTATGCAAGTGGATACTCAGATCTATCTAATCTCCCCAGAAATATCCCTTTTAGCCAGCTTAGATGTAAAGGGGCAGTCGTGGGCTGGGGGTTAGGGAACCAGCCTCTCGACCAGAAGGGTTGCTGGTTCAATCCCCTGAGCCACCAGTATGTGACTGAGGTGCATGTGAGCAAGGTACCTAACCCCTAACTGCTCCACGGGCGCTGCGGATAGGGCTGCCCACCATTCTGGGCAAGTGTGCTCACTGCCCCTAATGTGTATGTGGTGTTTCACTGCACAGATGGGTTAGACTGCAGAGGTGAAATTTCCCCATTGTGGGACTAATAAGGGTCACTTAATCTTAATCTAAAAGGAGAAATTAATCTGCAGGGCACAGAGTTTTGTAATTTTCTGTAAGACATATTTCCTGCATTTTTCTGATACTGGAAAATGAATAACTGGTATATAATGGCTGTTTTGACCTTTGCACAGTACTGCTGACTTTACTGCAGACTTTATCTGCTTTAAAGCCTTTAAAACACTCTATTTTAAATATTAAAACAATGTGGGAAAATGCATATAAACAAGCACATCCATCATGCTTTTGTATGATAAAAGAAAGGACTATTTAAAATATGAATTAGTATCATGCAATTCGACAGATGTTAATTGGTGATTCAATATATTTTAATTAATTTCTTGTTGACAGAGCAACCGGGGTAATCAAGTAATCATGACTGCCCTAATCCTAATGAGAATACTCTGCATTCTCTTTTAATATTTATAATAATATAAAGATTTAACGTTCGTTTAGCATTAGTTCCAGCAAGCTTAAGAGGTCATCTGTAAATGACTGGCTGATTTTGTGCTTATGTTGTACAACTTCTTCATATTTTCCTTTGGTCTATTTCCATATTTTGCTTGCTGCTGGCATCTCAATGAATTGACACCAGCCAAGTCTTGTACTTGGCTGTATAAGTGCTAGAAAGTGTAGTTACCATCTCTGAGTGAAGGCAGCAGCCAGAATACAAGAGCAAGACAATCTCACAGAGAGAAAGGAGGTAAGCTGAAGACTCGCACTTCTATTGTGCTGTCATAGGATGGCCACAAGGAATAATTTAATACAACTTTGCAGCAGGACTTGAGCAAGGCTGGTGAAGCCAAGCCTCTATCTCTAAAGTCCCACAGAGGCTTGACTGAACCAGATTAGTACCCTAAGAAGCAGTTCCCCAAGGAACAGGTTCCATCTCAGTCACACAGAGACAAGGCTTACGCCAGCAAACAAAAAACTCTGAAAGCCGGATTCTCAGATGCTCCTAATCTGGCATTAGAGGAAGCATTCCAGCCCTCCGATATTTCACTTCAGCAAGTTCATTTGACTTGCTCCCTTCCCCATTGTTACCGCCAAACCCTGAATTTGGCTAGCTTGCACTCTGCAGAAATGTAATCTCCAACACAGGCATGAGTGAGGGAGAGCATGCGGGGGGAGTAAGCAAAGTGAGGGTGGTGGGAGTAGAGAAAGTGAGTGAAACCACAATTTCAGCCTTTAATTTTCACTGTAAGTGATTTCAAACCTGGGGCAGAAATGATTAAATCTACAGAAATTATATTGAGGCATGTCAAAACGACATGATGAGACGAGTGTAATTACTGCAACTTCAGCAGCTGATAATGACAAATTGGCCCTGATTTTGAGTGACGAAGAGGGCGACGCAGGGGGGTTCTGTTTAACAGATTTATTCTCTAATAAATCCCTACTCAGAGAACTCTGCTCAATGACAGATACAGAGACTGCCAGAGATTAGATGTGTAAATCAAAGAAAAAAAAGATTATCCATAAATGCATAAAAAATAGGTACTGGTTACTTTCATATCTTGTTGGACTGTATATTATACTGTGTGGCACAACTTAAATTAAAACAACTGGCCTGTTATTTGTCCTCTTTGACCTTAAGGGGACCTTTGCACTGGATTCATATCACTGCAATGCAATCATTTATAACTCCTTACTGATCAAATGTGAAATATCTGAAGTTTTCATACCAAACAAGTGGTGAAACGATGAAAATTTCCACCCTGAACGAGCAGTTTCCAATCCCAGTATTCTGTGAGAGTAATAGTGGCTGCACACATCTGCATTACATCTTGTGTTCATCTTTGCTGTTACTTTTACTAATTTGCTGGTTGCTGATATATCCTTTGGTTCTCCTGCTAGCACTGTCCAATGTAGCCTGCCAAATTATTAATATTGCCAAATGAGCACTGAGTATTGCTTCGAAACAACATTTCAGATCTGATTTACTTTGGTGATAAGCTAACTCACAGTGTAGCGGCAGCAGTGAATCGAAGTTTCCATTTGAAAGCTGTCTTTGAATGAGAGGGGTACAGTCACAGAGACTTGTTATTAACACATTAACATTAACAGCACTAGCTAATACATAACAAACCGACTCAGTTTTAACTGTTCCGTTGTCCCAGCGACGCACATCTGTGCTCCCTCAAAGATTAATATAAATCTTTGGTGATAATTAAAGCAGTTTATAGCACAATACTGTGCACAGCCTAGCAACCACTGCATCCCTGTGTTATCTACAGCACTGAGTGATTATTTCCAATAAGTTTAACCAAGGTAGCATTTAAGTGAGGGATTCTAACATTAAAACCCTCTTGCCCATTTGATAATCAATCTATTTTAGAAAGAGCACATAAGTAAACAAATAGATGGACAATAAAGCTTGAATAAACAATAACCTGTCAGTATGAAATGGCTCTGGGTGTCTGCAGTAAACACCATTATACAAAGAGTGAATTAGTTCCTGGAATCAAGCAGAAACAGTGAAAACTGGTTTGTACCTGGACCTCCTGTAGGAGCGATACGCGCTGGGTAAAGAGTGCTTGGTTTTGGACCTGGAGCGGGACCGGGACCTGGAGCGAGATCTTCTTTTGTGTTTCTTCTTCTTTTTGTCTCGATCTCTGTCCCTGTCCCTATCTCTGTCCCTGTCTCCATCTCTGTGTCTTTCTCGGTCAAGGCCTCGAGAGGCGGAGGACGAGGATGATGAGGAGATGGGCAGGAAAGAGGCTGGAGGGTCAGCGGTTCTCAGTGGGGCTGCTTCTGGGGCTGGGTAGTCCAAGCTTGGTATCTGGACTGTGTGGGGAGGGATGGTCCCCATGGACAGGAGGGACACTTCTGGCTGTAGAAACACAGAACAGAGAGACATGAGAGCCTATCCTCGGCCTGCTCTCGAGAAGAACAGAAAAAAAAAAAAGAAGAAGAAGAAGAAAAACGAGTAGTAATTGCCAAGATCCAATCAGGGGCTTTCATATGACAACATTAAGGAGTGGACGAGATAAAAGAATTCTTCAAATGCTTTCTGGATTTGTGATCTTCTCAAATCAACAGTGGTGTGACAGGTTTGGAGTGGAGAGTTTCTAATTTACTGTACACATTTAATCAGTGTTTATGCCTGCATGCTTAAGCAGGAGCTGCATATGCATGTAGACACATGCACATACACATGCATACAATATATAAGAGATAAAAGGAAAAAAAAAAAGACATGAGATGCACACAAGCTGGCCCCAGCAGTGGAAAAGCTGGGAGCTTTGTATCTATGTCATTGCGTGGGTCATGATTACTCATCTTTGTTCTTTTGTGAAGACTTTTTTAAGCCTCTAATTAATACTGGATGTTGCTCAACACAATGCGGGCCTGGCACAATATAATTGGCCCTTCTCCTCCAGCTCTAATTGCTTCAATATGCGTGCGTCCGATTTAATGGAATGCCTGTAACATTGGATTCACATCAAAAATGAGCTTTCATCAATCAATGGCGCAGCCCGGCTTGTCAAATCGCATCTCTGTATTTCAGTTTGATGTAATGTGAGAAAATCCATTTTGTTTTGAGGCAGAAAAACAGACAGGCAAAGGCGACCTCCCCCCAGCCCTGTGAGGTCTGCATGGGAGCATTGTGGAAGGTTCTGAGCATGCCAAGTCCTGCTGTCGCCATAGTGCCTGAAATGCAGGGATGCAGAGAGATAAGAGGTCACATGCAGCTCCCACCTGCCTCTACTTAACCAGGACACTAAGGCTTTACTGAGTCTTTATATATGTGGCCCAATTAATTTTACAACACAGTGTGAAACTTCCTCCAGCTAACATGGAAACAGCACACGCCTCTGCTCTGAAACAGATAGCGCTTGCTCTCTGAGGGAACAAGGGGAAGCAGAGAGACAGAGAGGAAAAAGAGAGAGGAAGAGAAAAAGAAAGGAAAAAGCCAAAGATAGAGGGAGTGAAAGAAGCTGGGAAGGAGAACACAAAAGGAGTGCAAGAGAATGACATTACAAAACAGCCACCATAACTGCGCTAGACTAAAAAATTGATCCAATCCAATTATATTGAAAAGCAGAAACAGATAACTGACTGGATATATTTCTCTTTCACTACACACTTAGAAAAGATGGTTTTTCAATGGATCTTTAGTAAAGAAACACTCAAAGAATCCTTTGTATGATTAAATGGTGCTTTGCATGGTAAGTTTTTTTTTAGATTGATGGAGAATGTGTTACATGGTTCTATATCACACCTTTTTTGAAAGGCGTTCTACATAGCACCAAAAACTGCTCTTCTATTATTACAAGCTTGACATAGTAGAACCCTTTCTTGAAGCCCTGTTGGAAACATCAGATTTATGAGATGGATGTAAATAAACGCCACCATGTCAATCGTACAACCTCTATAGTGGTATGTAGGAACTCCCAAGGAGGATTTGAAGATAGCATGAGGCCACCATGAGCCTCTAGAACAGCTTCAATATGCCCTGCCCTGCCATGTCATGTCTCTTGAACTGTACTGGAAAGACTGAACATTATTCTTCCAAATGATATTCCCTCAGTTGGCGTTTTGATGGTCCAATTAGTCCAAAAGGGGCTGATATCTAGTGACTGCAAAAGTCACAGCACGTGAAAACATTTCATAATCATCAATCATTCAGCGACCCCTGTGGATAGAGGCCCGGAAGCGACCACTCCCATCAGTATAGCACTGTTTCATCGTAATATACAGACGACAAGAATAGCTTTGTATTTATTTGTAGTGACTTTCCTTCTAAAAGGAAAAATGGACCCACACCACGCCAGCAAAGTGACCCCACAGTGCCACAGGTCACCATCATAAGGGTCAAGCATTAAGGCTTGTACCAATCTCTTGGTGCATGCCACCACATCTGCTGTTGAAAATACCTGTCCGCTGCATTCAGCTACATAGTGAAACCTTATTAATTTTATAGCACACAGCAGGTCTTGAGGTATACAAGTCTACCTGACCTTAATGAAGAGATCAATGCTGTTCGAGCGAGTTGAGAGATTTGGTGATTTGGTACAGAAATGATTTAGGTGACTACTGACGTTTAGTGTTTGTTAAAAACATTTGCCTCACAGCTTCAGCAATAAATTAAAGACATAAAACTGGACACCAAATATGTTTCTACTGACTATCTAGGCTTAGTGGAAAATAGTGTATTTGATTTTTTTTTTTTGCCAAACCGTTTCTTTAGCTTAAATGAAACCTCTTGTTTGTGCACACATGTGTGAGAGAGCAAAAAAGAGTATTACAGAGGGATACAGCAGGGAGAGAGAGGAAATAGAGAGGAGAGACAGAAAGGGAGATGAAGATGAGCTAGCATATTCAGTTTGATAACTTCTCTCTCTTAACATTTCACAGTGGCCGAGGGCAGATAATGAGAGGCCAGGCCTGGTTTGATTTCAAAGGCTTCAGGTTAAAAATAGGATGACATTTGGGAGGCTAATCCCACAGGGAAAGTGCATAGAGAGTGGCCAGTCTCTCACACCTGCTCTTGTGAGATAGGGAGAAAAGTGCCCTCTAAAAATCACACATTTACCAGAGACCCGCCAGAGTCCACACAGTCACACCAAACACACAATCACACCCCCAGCCAACCATATACATGCAAAAGAGGAGGGGGAAACTGGCCAGGAACGCAAGGTCAGCAGTGCTGCAGAGCTTAGGTCACCCTGGTGTTCAACATAGTGGCCTTAAAATAAAACAGCGTGTGCTCCCATCTTGCCCGCCTCCACTCATGCTGCCTACTGAAGTACTGTCACAGCGAAACTAGAACCCTGACGTGAAAAATGTCTCACTAATAGGGATAAAAACGATGGACTGATTAACTGTCAGTACAGGAGAAAAAAAAACGGTAATTCTGTGCATGAGGGGACAACAGGCAAGTGGTTCTGCTAGATGGGCTTAACAATGAAGCATTTTGGACTTTATGAGAGGATGACAGCACAATTACAACAATGCACCATGTTTACTAGCAATAAAACACAACTATTTGTCCATGTTCTCACAGAAAAAGTGTATACATAGCAGTGGGGGGACACACATTCTACTAGTAATGGGTGATGCTTGTAATGAACTTAAGAACTTTCAGTAGCCCATTATAGTAAATTCCAGTCACTACTCCACTTTTTAGTTCAGTTTAAACAACATGGTTCTTACATACAGTATATTTAATAAGGTGTTGGCCTGTTTACTTATACACGTTTATACACACTTTTATATCTAATCTGTACTGCGTTCTAAGGTCCATACAAGGAAAACTTTTAAATATCTTGGCACATTAATGCAGAATACAGTTGAATTGTGCGCTATTAAGTGCGTATCCACAACGGACTTACAACAGTTTCAAACATGGGTCAGTCGATTAGATTTTAGAAATACAACTACCCATTTACTAATTCACACTCTGATAGGTCACGCTGTTGATTTTAAGCTTGGTGATTAGTGATTGTGAGGTATTCAAAAGAATCAGCATCTCACTAATACAGATTATAAACACAACTGTCAGCTCTTAACTAATCTTCTTCTTCTTCTTCTTTCGGCTGCTCCCTTTAGGGGTCGCCACAGTGGATCATCTGCCTCCATCTTGCCCTATCCACTGCCTCCACTACTTTTACACCAACCATCTCCATGTCCACCTTCACTACATCCATAAACCTTCTCTGAGGTCTACCTCTTCTCCTTCTACCCGGCAGCTCCATCTCCAACATTCTTTGACCAATATATCCACTATTCCTCCTCAACACATGTCCAAACCATCTCAACCTGGCCTCTCTGGCTTTATCTCCAAACTGCTCCACCTTCACTGTCCCTCTGATCTGCTCATTTCTAATCTTGTCCAGCCTCGTCACTCCCAACGAAAATCTCAGCATCTTCATCTGTGCCACCTCCAGCTCAGCCTCCTGTCTTTTAGACAGAGCCACAGTCTCCAAACCATCTATCATAGCAGGACGCACTACTGTCTTGTAAACCTTCCCTTTCACTCTTGCTGCTATCCTTCTGTCACACATCAGCCCTGACACCCGTCTCCACCCACTCCATCCTGCCTGCACCCTCTTCTTCACCTCTTTTCTACACTGTACATTGCTCTGGATGGTATTCCGTCTTGTCTCTACTGACCTTCATTCCTCTCCTCTCCAGTGCAAACCTCCACCTCTCCAGATTCTCTTCCACCTGCTGTCTACTCTCACCACAGATTACAATGTCATCTCCAAACATCATGGTCCATGGAGCCTCCTGCCTGACCTCGTCTGTCAACCTTTCCATCACCATTGCAAACAAGAAGGGGCTCAAAGCTGATCCCTGATGTAGCCCTACCTTCACCTTGAAACCATTTGTCACTCCAACTGCACACCTCACCACAGTCTCACTATCCCCATACATGTCCTACACCACCCTAATATACTTTTCAGCTACACCTGACTTCCTCATACAGTACCACAGTTGCTCTCTTGGCACCCTATCATATGCCTTCTCTAGATCCACAAAAACACAATGTAGCTCCTTCTGACCTTCTCTGTACTTCTCTACCAACACTCTCAACACAAAAATTGCATCTGTGGTACTCTTTCTGGGCATGAAACCAAACTCACTGATCTGAACCCCTCGCCTTAGCCTTGCTTCAACAACTCTTTCCCATACCTTCATGGTGTGGCTCATCAACTTTATGCCTCTGTAGTTACTGCAGCTCTGCACATCACCCTTGTTCTTAAAAATGGGGACCAATACACTACTTCTCCACTCATCAGGCATCCTCTCACTCTCCAGGATTTTGTTAAACATCCTGGTTAAAAAGTCCACTGCCTTCTCTCCTAAACATCTCCATACCTCCACAGGTATGTCATCTGGACCAACTGCCTTTCCATTCTTCATCCTTTTTAAAGCTGCCCTCACTTCCACTTTACTAATTCTCTGCACTTCCTGATTCGCTATCTCTGCCCCCGTTGTCCTCCTCTCTCTCGTTTTCCTCATTCATTAGTTCTTCAAAGTACTCCTTCCATCTACTCAACACTCTCTGTTCACTCACTAGTACATTTCCCTCTCTATCCTTTATCGGCCTAACCTGCTGTACATCCTTTCCAGCTCTATCTCTCTGTTTAGCCAAACGATACAAGTCCTTTACTCCTTCTTTACTGTCCAGCCTCTCATACAGCTCATCATAGGCCTGAGCCTTTGCCTTTGCCACCATTCTTTTCTCTATGCGACTAGCCTCACAGTACTCCTGTCTACTTCCTTCATCTCTCTGGTTATCCCACTTTTTCTTAGCTGCCTTCTTCTTCTGAATACTCTCCTGGACTTCCTCATTCCACCACCAACTTTCCTTGTCTTCTTTCCTCTGACCAGACGAAACACCCAACACATTTTTTGCCAGTTTCTCTCACCACCTTAGCTGTAGTTTCCCAGTCCTCAGGTAGCTCCTTACTGCCCCAAGGGCCTGTTGCAATTTTTCCCTGAACTGCCTGCAACCATCCTCCTCCTTCAGCTTCCACCATCTAATCTTTGGCTCTGTCTTCACTCTCTTCCTCTTCTTTGTTTCTAATCTCATTCTACAGACAACCACCCTATGCTGCCTTGCTACACTTTCCCCTGGCACCACTTTACAATCTCCAATCTCCTTTAGGTGGCATCTCCTGCTAAGGATATAATCCACCTGTGTGCACCTCCCTCCACTCTTGTATGTCACCCTGGGTTGCCTCTTCTGAAAATACGTGTTCACCACAGCCATTTCCATTCTCTTTGCAAAATCTACAACCATCTGACCTTCCACATTCTTTCACACCATACATACCGTGTCTAGGTTTGTATATCTCTGTGTGTGTACAACATGGACAGGCTGCTGACTGGCTACAGCTGCTAAAGGAGAACCCTAGACTGATCACTTGTGATATTTTAAACATCGGTTTTTTTTTTTTGGTTTTTTTTAACATAAATTGCTATGGGTGTATTGGGAAAAAATAATAATAATAAAGCAGTGGGTCCACCAGACTACTGAGTAACAAAAACATGAACACCACACATGGGTTAAATAATGTAAATATTACAGTGGAGGGAGCTTCTAAGCATGCTTAGTGGTTTTGTTGGCTTCTCTAAATGAGCTGATATCAGTCCTACCATAGTCTGTTTCCATCTAATAGGTTGAATTTGGCCTTTAATTCAAATTATACAGTGATTTTTAAAAATATTTATCTGCAAAGCACGCTGAGCTGCTACCTGTACAAGTGCTCTTTAAATCAAGTTTATTATTATGATAAAAAATATGCAGGTGGTGATTCTCTCTTTGAAAACAGGTATGCAAGCTTGGAATTATTAAAGGCTCAGAAGTGCCTATATCAGAGGGGTCTACTTACTATGATATAAGACACAGCAGTAAATATTGATACTTTCTCTGCAGGGTTTTCACCTATATCAATAAACCTGTGGGACCTTGGCCAACAGACTTATCAGCTACACCCTTAGCTAAACGTCTGCTGTGAGAGGGAGGCTGAACCCAAGCTCACTGGGAGTGCCTGATCTCTGATCTCTTACACTTATTAAGCTCCATCTTACACATCTCACTCATCACAGAATAGGATGAAAATCACACCTGAAAATGATGTTTGTGTGCTACACATCAATAAACAGCTCATACTTCTAATTGACTGTTAGACAGGAAAATTGGACAGAATAAACTGCTTTGAAAAGCCTGCGATTCCGAGGGGAGCAGAAATTTGTGAGGTTGGAGCATTTACAGTCAAGATGCATCTAAACGGAAAGACTTAAATGTGTATTACTGTCCAGAAGTCAGAGCCCCCTCTTCATTCCAAGCTAATTACAAATCATCTATTTTCAATGTTAGGATATGAAGCAAATAAACATATTTAACAGAAAATTACAAAGATGTCTCAACAGCTAAACAATATCTTTTTTTTCAGTATTACTGTGCACTCTCAGAAATAAAGGTACTAAACTGTCAGTATGGTGGTACCCTCAAGGGTATATCTCAGTACCTTTAGTCAAGGAACATAATTGTACCATAATCTGTAAAATTATATTGTTTAAGTTGCACTGACTCTACACAATCCAACTCCTCTCCAGATTTTTTATTTTATTGTTCGGTTTTAAAACATTAAGATATGAAATGGTACAAATATGTACTTTTCAACTTCTTTATGGTTCACAATTGGACCTTAAAACCACTGTTGTACCTTTGAGGGTACATTTACAGTGAAATCTGTAGGAATATTTTTCCACATCTCCAAAGGCCTCAGTCTCAGAAGCTGATTGCATTTTCTGCTTCACACAATCCAGTGAAACACATTCAGTGATGAGGAGGTGCGGACTTTGGGGTGGTCAGTCCATTGATCAACATACATCAACATTTTCTTCTTTTTTGCTCTTTCCTTCTCTCAGTAAGGGCTTCTTGACAGCGACACATCTTTTCAGACCTATAGTGCTGAGTTGTCTTCTCATAGTGGAAGGATGGACAGAAACACCCGTGGATCGGAAGCAGAAGTGGAGCTCTCACTCTCACTCTCTCAAAGATGAAAGCTTTTATTACTACACTGTTTATCTGACTGTGACTGCTTGGTGATCTACCAGGTCTTGCACGGTTGAAAAAAGGTACTGTGCAGGTACATTTTTGTTCATTAAGGTACACATAATGCAAATGTTTTATTTCTAAGAGTACAATGGCCTTAAGGTCCAATTAAAGAAAAGGATTTGAGCCTTTTCGTTACCTAATGTTTAAAAACAGAAAGAAATAAAAATAAATAAAAAGCCTGGAGACCAGACAAGGTGTGAGTCACCTTAAAAATGATAATTGTAATGGAATAGGGTAGAATAATGTTTCATAACAAAAGGTACTAAAGACATACCCTCGAGGGTAAATCCCCAGTGAGACATATTTGATATAACCTCCTAACGAAAAAATAAATAACATTTTAAACTGGAAATGAAATAAATGGTCTCTGACTTTTGCCCAGTACTGTACACAGTAAAAGTACACAGTACAGGATTCATTCTGGTCCTGACAACTACAAGGTTTAGAGAAGAGAATCAAAAGAGAAGGTAGCATGGGAGATCACCATGAATCAATGAAGTTCCACGCTGCCATTGCCCGACAGTAGCAAAGAATAACTCGTGCAAATATATGTGTTACTATGAGGATTTCCTTGAAGGGTTCTGGTAGATTCTAGCACATCAGCAGGGAAACCATCAGTGCCTCTCTGAAATTCTGTTTTGGACATTCTTTGTCACAGTGAGAACAAGTTTTTAGCACTGAACAGTTGCTACAGAATCATGGTCCCAGAGTTCACTTTTTTTTTTTATTACAGCAGTGCCGCCAACATACAGAGTTCTGCAGGCTTCAGCATTACCTGTAAATGTATAGAGAAGATCGTAATAGCCCAGTATTGATATTTGTGCTATCTTGAGCTATGGTTCTTGGAAGCCACTTTGGGGGGAAAAAAAAGATGGATTTCTTAGGCTTAGGACCAATTTGGACTATTCTAGCTCTGTTTAAGGTCTACACCAACTATAGCCTTTAAAATCAAAGCAAAGAGAACATATTTGATCCATCTATTGTTCATAACCCTAACAGAAAGTGAATGGATAAATCACGGTTATGAAAGTGAACTGTTCTCTGGAGGAATTCCCAGAAAGTTTATGGTGAAAGTTAAGTTTTATGAATAACTTTATATTAAGCATTTGGACTCCTGGCCAGCAGCAAGAGCAGGAGGGGGGACCCCAGGTGTTGGCTGGCTATTACAGCCACTGGCAATTATCTAAACGATCCATCAGCATCCGTGTGTGCTTGTAGCCCTGTAAGAAATCGGAAACCATCCCCAGCAGAAACATCAGACTTAAGCTGCAACATATCTGCCTCATCATCTCTTCTGTTTAAATCATGTTTGGGGACATCAGTCTATGGGAGTCATTGTAATGCATGTGTGAGAGGCTCAGTCACTGTTCCCCTTCTATCCGTTAGGAAGCTTCACGAAGCCCTCTTTCACTGAATGACGTCTCGACTCACACCTCTTTGATCCTTGCCAGCATTACTGACATTCTCTGGAGGTTTGTTGCATTCAGGGACACAGCAGCTGCCACAGCAGGAGCTGAGCTGACACTTGAGCCACATTAATTAGCATGGGCTTGGTGAATTGTATCTGCGGGAAAACCAGTTATATTCTACCTTACAAAACAAAGGGCAGCTCTTAAGTCATACTCTAGGTTCATGGACAATGCTTTGAAATGTTCATTCAAAAAGTGCAAAAATGAACCACTGTTTTCAGAAGTCAAGCCGAAATAGGCACAAGAGCAATCAGTCATTTATTTTCCAGTGTCAGGAAATAAGTAGAAAATATGAAAGAAAACTGCACAGAGGTTTCGACAATTAAATAAATATCCATTTGTCTTTAGCATTGCTTCCATTCTTTTTAGGAGACTTTCAAGAAAGGAAAGTGCAGGGATACTTTTCCACACCTTCAGACTGTTGTAGTCTGGGCTCAGAGGCTGACAGCCCATTCTTCTGAGAACACCAGTAGTTTCTTCATTTGTTGCGCAATTCCTCTTTTTCTTTGTCCATTTTCCTGTTTCAGTAACATCTAGACAACTAGAAATCCTTTCAGACCCATTCTCTGAGGAAGGATGGACAGAAACACTTCTGAAGCAGATCTGAAGCAAGAGCTGAGATTGATTTTCTTCATGTTCTCAAAGATAAAGCTTTAGACAATTTATCTGTGACAGTTTTAGTGGTGTACAAGGCCTTGCATAGTTCATAGGATATTATTTATTTCATATATATATATATATATATATATATATATATATATATATATATATATATATATATGTAACAACTATATAATGTCTTTTTTCCTCTAATGTGTCACAGGCTTCAAATCACTACCCAATGTTTGAGCATGCCCTCATGCCCTCTCTCTAATCAGAAACCACAGTACCATGGTAGGGCTGGTGTTCAATACTGTAGGAAAGCTTTAATCTATTATAGCTTCAGGCGAAGCACACACCAATGGATTTTAGCCTGAAATGGCCAGTCCTAGGCACATTTTCAAGATCGTAAAGAACTCTCTTGCCTTTAAAACACATTGTCACAAAAAAGTATTTGTGTGAGATGGGACTCTTGTGATTCTGAGTCTGGACTCTGGTCTCGGCTACTGTAGTGGGTTCAACACTGTGACCTTAGGGTGCATCATAATGATACTGCATTCCATATGAAATCGACAACAGCCACTGCGCTCAACACAAAAATCATGTGGGAAAACTTACAAACTTCAGGTCCTTCACAGGGTGTCTTTCACTTGGCAAAACAGCCCCCAGCTAAAGTGCACAAGCATGCTTTTTTAAAGCTATATATTTACTTTTTCACTGAAACGAAATTCTGTTTTGCTTACAAGAGCTCACTTCCACCAATGAATCTCTTCTCAATAACCAGCCTCTTGTTCAGACCCTTTGTTTGATCTATTTCTGTTTTTGCCCACAAAACAATGCACACAGAAGTGCCTCTGCCAGCTGTGCTTCACCTTCTTCCATGCTGGTAACGATGCATATAGTGTTCTTGCAGCAACACAGCACACCACACCAGAAAACCAAAAGTGTGATCCACAGTGATTCATAGGGCTGGCACGAATAATCTGAATAGTCAAGTACTCATTTGTTACAGTGGTATTCAATTCTCGATTTAGCATTTAGAAGCCTTGTCTTTTAGTGTAAATTACAATACATTTCATCTGTAATTGGTGTTTGAAAAGCATGGTTATTGTTGATAAAATGAAGAAAAAAATAAAATAAATGACAGCTGGTTTGACTGAATGCATCATTACATCATGCTATGCCTAAAGCACAGATGATGAAATTGATTTCGGTGTGTGAAATTAAGTGCCAGCCTACCCGTGCCTCATTTACATATTTATATGAAATGCAAGCTAATTCATGTGTGTTCTGCTAGGCAGAATATAAAACGATGGCATTCAGCAACTCATAATCCAAAGGAGGTGCTTATGCCTGCACAGTAAATGCACTGCTCCCCCTACTGACCACTGAAACTTTAGTGTTAAAATTACGTCAAGTGGAAAACTTAAAATACATTTAGTACAATTAAATACTGAAAATCCGTATTATCGCAGTGTACGAGATACTCCAGCAGTTTGAGATTGTTTTACTTTTTGTATGGTGCCAGTCTCAGCAGTTTAAAATAAAAGCAGTGTAATACGTCTAAATGGAACACCGTATAGTTGCAGCATTTGTCTATGTGCAAGTAAAATAAGTACATGAACTTTTGTACTCAACTGTCAAATGCAGAAATTTTAAGAATTTCTATTAGTATTCTTATTATTGGTATTATACACAGATAGATACTGATAATAGTTTCATTATTAAGTTAGTCAACCACAAATTGATCTTCTTTGTCTGAATAACAAAACTGATGCTGAAATTAGTTTGAGCCCATTTAATGAGGCACAACACATTTGATGAATCATCTTGATGTGGATGTATCGTAATATTTATTTGAGTTCCACAAATCGCTGGCAAGGTTGACACTATAAGCCTCAAACTTGTCTACTGTGGTGAGCTTTGGCTATGGATCAGGAGGAGAACACCAACGCTGCTGCTGTGGTGGGTGCTCCCAGCCAGAGGTGTCTGGCAGAGGGTGAAGTACACTCCGGCCAGACCCTTTAGGCTGTGTACAGACATGCGCATTCTGTGGAGTGGAAGTTTCTGTGGTCTCGTTGCCTTACAGCCTATGTACTTTGGTTTCAGCACAGGCTGCAGCAGTCAAGCTGCTTGTAAGGTGGTTGTTCAACTGAGCCTGTAGCATCAAAACATCCTCGACCATCCATCCACTCTTTGTAACCCAGCTATAATTGAGCTTAACTAAACTTGTCAATCTCATAGCTGCTTGTAAAAACAGCGAGTTAGCCAAATAAAATAAATTGATAATGAACTATAACCACTATGTAGAAAAATAAAAAATAATACTAAATTTAGGGGCGTGTAAGCAGCTGGGATGCAGCCTAATAATAAATTGTTGCCGCAGGATATACAGGGTGATTAAAAAGATTAATCTGATTTCAAAATGATTCATTTCACTTGTAAATCATTACAGATCAATGCAGTAAGCTGTAAATGGATTAAGTGAGCATAAAGGTTAGTATTTAACTTTACAAGTGCTCAATATAGCCTCCTCCAGGTGTATGGACAACATCAACATGATGGTCAAATTGACTCAATTGAGCATATCGGGTGTCATTGCACTTACAGCTATTTCAATGCGATTTCGGAGATCATGCAGCATTGTGGAAATGACGAACGCTCTGAGCTGTTGGAGGTTCACTGCACAGTTATGACAGATTCACTCTTAT
The DNA here is from genome assembly GCF_015220715.1 of Pygocentrus nattereri. Taxonomy (NCBI): domain Eukaryota; kingdom Metazoa; phylum Chordata; class Actinopteri; order Characiformes; family Serrasalmidae; genus Pygocentrus; species Pygocentrus nattereri. Next base: position 10,583,993 of record NC_051226.1, read on the forward strand.
TGAAGTGGAGGATGCAAAACGTTTCCTGCTCAGGGGTCATCAGACTGAAGGGCCATCTTTCGGTGATTGTGAGAAACTCTGACACCCTCTTTCAATTGATATGTGGTTGGTTCCAAGGCGCCTAATGGTTGTAAAAATATGGTGGTTTAAAACTGGATGAATCTTTTAAAATCACCCTCTATTTTGAACTGCGGTAACAGACATAATTATGGTGAACTAGAACTAGAAGTGTAAACATGACTGATTTTAAGGAGGATTTTGAGCCTGAGTATTCGAGTACATGTACAGAAATATCGACGAGCAGCCTCCAAAATGCTGTACAGGCCAGCCCTATTGATTATCCATCCCCTGTAAACCGTGCAGTACTACAATTGGAAAAGAAGAAGATGAAGAAAAAAAAAAAAGTTGTTATAAGTGATATGCTCTGCTGCTAGGCTTTGCAAGACCGGTGGTATATGCTCTGCAGTATCACACATTAGGCTGCTTTCCGAACTCTCTCCCTGCCTCCAACTCCCACATGCTCTGTTGATTGGGGTCAGCAGATGATGACGGGATTTGAGAGTTTGCAAAATCTGTCGCGTTAAAGCTCGCCCTTAAACGCATATGGTCTGGTAGCCTCCGCCGACCCTGCAGCCATTGGATAGCGGCAGAGTGAGTGGGAGTGAGAAAAAGGGAGTGAGAGGGTAGAAGGATGAAGAGAGCCAGTCTTTAAGCTTTTATGGTGCAGCTCCAGTGCTCATATAGCAATGCTTTGCAGTATAATTACTAGAATCTTTTGAAGCAGTGAACCAATTTAGTCAATAAAGGCCCGTTGGGCTACTTTCGTGGAACTCTGACAGGGCCACGAGAGGGCCCCCAGAAAATGTGGAAGGCTCCCATGGTGATAAAGCCGGAAATGGATCTCAGAGAGCAGAGCATTGATTATTTAACTGTCGGGTAATCATGGAAGCCATAATCAGAATTAAGCTGGAAAGCCAATTAGAAAGGGGGAGAAAACAAAAAAAATAAAAAAGTGAACTGGTGAGCCAGTTCACAGGCTTAAAATTCCAATTACACTAAATTATATGGGTGAACAGTAAAATCAGTAGCAGCTTTATTTGTGTGAACAAAAGAAGCTGATTGAGGTTCTTGGTTTGTTTGATCGCTCAGCTAGAGAGAAATTAAAGCCATGTGTTTGAAAAATAGAACCAACGAAATAAATCATTTTAAAAACTGCATGTCAGTTAAGAAGAGGTGACTAAAGCTGAGGACTAGGAATCCCTCAGAAGTCAATAGCTGAACTGGCTCTTGCAATAAGTTGCTGCAATCTCAAGCAAGATGAACGAAAGAATGAAGAGAGAAAAAAAAAAGTGCAGACTCTCACCTCTGCACTCCGCTTTTGTCCCTAATCGGTAGGATGCATCCTCAGAGTGTGGCCTGTCTTGTTAAAGCAGACCCTGCTAGAGACACCTCTCCCAGGAGAAAGGCGCTTTTGAACAGAACATGTCAGCTTGGAGACAAAGAGCCCAATCAATTAGAGAGCAAAGTACACATCAGAGGAGGAGAGGCAGCACAGCCCAGGGGCAGAAGTGTGGAACCAGGACAGTGTGTGTATGCACACATGTGCTCACGCACTCCCTTCTGAGTCACAGACACATCAAACGGCACATACAGGTTCAAACACCATGACACTTTTGTGGAGGAGCACTAATGGAAGACACTAGGGGGTACCCTGGTCATAAAGCACCCCACTTAAGCTTGGAGCGACACAAAAGCTCCCGAGCTCAAAGCGGACCTTGTCGCCGCAACTGGCCTCAAAGGAACAGGCGACAGAGAGCTCAGCAAAACTCACAGGCATCAGAAGACAGTCTACACGTTAAAAAACAGTAGACACAGCAATATTTGCGCTCGAAGGCAACAAATAAAGCAACACTGTTTAAAGACAAGGAAACAAAGAGGACAAAGGTGACCAACAGTGGTAAAAATAAAGGTGATAAAAAGGGTTCCTTGGAGTGAAGCTGTACAACAGGAGTCATAAACTATCCTTACATTTATTTCTCTGCAGCGAAATATTTACATCCTATAGATGGATTTGCTTCATCCACTAGACTGTGGATGGTTATCTACCATAAGCTATATAAACTCAGCATAGGCTGATGTGTTCGCTGTTAAAAGCAAATGCATGCAAGAGGAACCATTCAAAGGAAAAACCTGACACAGCATGAACGCTGCACACTGAAAATCTTGTTCTAATTTAAAGCGATAGTTAAATCTGCCTTTGTGGAGTCACTCTGAATAAAGCAATGAACGGAATGCACTGTCAACACAGAGTGAGTCCAGTGGGAACGCCAATGTTCTTATAATCGTACTGCAGAATATTAGCTTACTTGGTTTAAATGAACTAAAATATTTACATTTTTATATTTATATTTACAGCATTTAGCAGATGCTCTTACCCAGAGCAACTTACAAAAGTGCTTTCGTGTCCACTCAAAATGTATCTTTGCTATTTATAAATAAGTTAGAGAGAAAACAAAAAGCTGATGCTGACATCAAGAGAAATAGTATTAAACATAGCGCAACACAATACAATGAGTACTTAACTTGGTGCTCTTAACTTAGTATCATACACTGTATTTACTACCACTACTACTACTACTATCAATAATATTCATCATAATAGAGGTAGTAATAATGGTGACAAACAGATTGCTAATAAAACACTGACCAAGGTGCACTTAAATAAGCGCATATGTTGTGAAGATAAATTTATTCCTGAGAAAAAAAAAAAGAGCTGACTCCTTCTTGGAGAAGACCACCTGGCTAATGGCCCAGAGATAAGTTTAGTATTAGATCCCTGCTGTAGAAGCACTTTTGGTTCCCTTAAGAACTTTTTGATGGATGGTTCTTTAACTATTTTTGTAAATGAGATGTGCATTTGAGTGTGAAGAGTCTCTTTAGAAGCGCCCAACATTTTCCTTGTACTTTACTGTTTTCCTTGAGGTCTAGTTATGATGTTTGTATGTGTTTATTCATTTTTACATGACTATTTTCTAACTTCTCTTTATCCCTTAGAACTAAACAGGTTGTTTTTCTTACTGTGCCTTACCCAAAAAGCAGTCTGGGCTGAAACTCTCCTTATAACTTCAGTGGAGTGAATCAGTAAAGTTAACCTGTTGTAGGCTGAATAGGCAGATGTGTGACATCACAAAATGGGCTGTTCCTACTCTCCTTATACAGATTATATGAACTGAGGAGAGAATAGTTCACTTTAAAACTACAGCAATGTTTACAAACTACATTAAACTCTTACATCAAAACACACTTTTCAGTATACGGGTGTTTTCAAGTTCAAAGAGCCTTCAGACCATGGAAAGGCTCAATACAAGTAAACTAAACCGTACATTGAAGCCAAGAAACATTTAGGAGCCTTTATTTCTAAGACTGAAAGAACACAAAAGGCAGTGAGAAGTTGAGTCACAGATCAGAAAGAGCAGCATTGAGTGACGAGTGTCAGTCACTTCTCAGATTTCTGCTTTTAACAAGCATTTCTTCGGTGCAGGCAGGGGTGTGTGGGAGGAGGAGGAAGACGAGTCCACTGAGAGTAACGGCCCCTATGTATTTGAGTTAATAATGAAAAGCTCATAATGAGAAACGAGACGAAAGCAAAGGCCGTATCAATAAAGGACTTGGTTGAGATTGATGACCGGGGTATATCGATACCCAGGACGCAAGGGCAGCTGGAGGGCCAGCCGTCCACTGTGAACAATTTATGCCTTTAGTCATCAAACCAGAGACCACAAGGCAGCCAGCTGGCACAACCATTTTTGCAGGCACACACTTTCTTTAATTAGACTGAGTACACTCAAGGTGAAAAATATAACTTTAATGATTACATACTGTTTGTTTATTCAGAGCCCAGCATTATTTGTGTCAACAGACTGAGTGGAAGCCTGAGCCGCATCTAAATGTTCATTTCAGTTAATCAGCCAGAGGAAACGCTGCAAAATACGGCTGCTGCTGTGATGAATACCAACGATCTTCATCCTTGCTGAGATGCATGAAGACACGCGCACGCATGCATGCAGATAACTCGAGAGGAAACAGCTCATTGTTCTTAGACCAAGATGAGTACAAACAACTGAGAGTCACCAATACATTTTCTAGCATTCCATACAGTGAGCGGTACTAAGTAGCTCATGTTTTACAGTCTTCTTCTGTAATGGAAGATGAATTTTAGACAGCTGTGCCTTTGGGCAGAAAACACAAAACAATTTAGACTCTGAAAGGGGACGTGACTCACCCTGATGCCAACTGACGACAATTTACCTGACAATTTTTTCAACAGCTTGACCGCTGCATAATAATGGCTACATCCATCTCCATAAAATCTGATGACTCAGATTATAATAGTCATGAAGAAAACCTTTACATGGAAGCTTATGTATGACATGTCTTACTGTTAATTTGGGTACTGGTGCAGGAAAATATAAACTAAAATGCAAGGGTTAGCATTTTGGTTATATCGATATGATCGCCAAGTGGCTTCACTGTGCTGTGTATATCGTGACATCAGCAATCTAGATCTCTCCCTCACTCTGGATCCTAACATGACGTCTCTTCTCCATGTCCTCCCAAAACAGCCCCAGTGCACCAAGTCATGGACCTCTCATCAGGTCCCTCAAACCTTTCCTGAACAGTGCACACAGTGTGGCAGGGTGCACTACCCTGCTGAACGAGACCAGAGACCATTTTTAGTTAGGCACGCTCTCCCCACTGGCATCACTTCCTCAGGTAAATGGTACCCATGTACCCCAGCCATCCACATAGTGTTAAAGTAAACTGAACTTGTGGGACCAGACATCTTTCTTTCATTGCTCCAAGGTCTGATTCTGACACTTGCATGTCCACAGTAGTTATTTTTTTGACAATGGACAGGTCTATCTGACTATGGACAGGCTATCTGACCGGTCTGCAGCTACGCAGCAGGATGCACTGTGCATTGTGACATCATTCCCATAACCATCATTAAAGGTCCGTGTGACTTGTACCACAGTAGAACATCTGTTGATTTGGACTTCGGTTATCCTCCTGCATCAACAAGCCTTTGCAGCCCAACACCCTGTTGCTGGGTTACGGTTTGTCCTTCCTTGGACCACTGTCAGTGGGTACTTACCACTGCTGACCGGGACCACCTTATAAGCCTTGTTGTTTAGGAGGTGCTCTGATGCAGTCATCTGTATTTGGCCCTTGTGATCGCCCCCCACCCCCACCCCCCACCCAGCCAATGTGTCAAACTGACCGTTTTTTACATGTTATTTATATTTATGTATTCCAGACCTTGATGTGCTGTTCTTACAAGACAATCAACGGCTCACTGTTGTAAACACTCCTAAAGCACACAATTTGCAGCAGAGAAGGAAAATACATACACACAGGACAAAGACACACTTTCCCTAGTAAAAATAATACAATGGTGGAATGAGAGTATATTAAAAAACCTCTTTCAGAAAAGAAACGAAAAAAAAAAAAAAAGAAATAATCTAATACTAATATCCACTGCTACTAAGAGAACTTCTTGTCTTCTGCATGACACATAGGACTTGTTCCTCTCATTATAAATGGTCCCTGATGAAAACAATTCCTGGGTTGAGGTCGAATCCTGCTTTTGGCTGAGAACTAATCCGTTCCCAATTTATTCTACTGAGGTCAGGATAAGAGTTATAGAGTGCTCTTAAAGCTTTTGCACGGCTTTATGTATAAACTAATTAGAGGCAGCATGGGTGGGCACGTGACTGAGCACCCCAAACATCTCATTTCACTCAGGGCTGATCCATCCTATTCTCCAATACTTTTCCATTTCACTGGTTGGAGATGAAGGGGCAAAAATTCCTTTTCTAATGGGGGAGAAAAAAAAAAAAAAAAAGTTGACAGAAATCACACCCGTCATTTCACAAAATTTTTATTTCTGCAGCCTGGCATTCATGGCTCTGCTTGCTTTCATTAGCTTTTGGCCTGGTAATAAAAGTCAAATCCCACAATAAAGCATGCAAAAACAAAACAAAAAAAAACAAAAAAAACCGAAACAAGTCAATTCACAGGCGTCTTTGGCTATTGGGGTCTGAAGTAGCCTTTACTCAAACCAGATTTTAAGTTGAGAACATCTGGGGATGTGTTGGTTTTTTGGGTCCATGGCCCACACAGCCATATGGGCAGCTTTCTACAGCCAATCATCAGAGGTGGATATCAGTGGTTAAACTAGAGTAGCAGTCAAAAAGTCTACTTTAAAAAAAAATGGTAATCAGCTTGAACCCATCCATCTGTTAAGCTACACTGATGTGTGGGTCGTAACGGGTAGATTACGTTACAGACCGGAGCCGAGAAGCACAGAGCTCAGCGTGGGCTTGCACACTTAGCAGCAAGCTGCTCTTCCTGTGCGACTGAGCCATCAACTAAACCGGATGCATGGGTGCACATTTATCAGCACTAACACATGTGTGTAAACATGTCACACAGTGACACTTCTGTGCTTGTCTGTGAACTTTCGGAGCATGTGCCGTTAACTGGTTAATGAAAATCAGAGGCATTAAATCAAGTTCTATGCGCTGCACATTTTTGTGTTTATCCTCTCAACTTGGATGGCTTGACATGTATCTGATGATATGAATCACGGCTGCTAGAGGCGGGGAAATGTTTTAATACAGCATCAAAATCTTTTGAGGAAAAAAAACAAACACAAACAAACAAACAAAAATGGAACATTTGAAACACGGCATCAACGATACACCCCTCAGACTTCTCAGGCCACACTTCACGCAAATATGCGAAGACGTACGCTTCGAGTTACTCAAACACGGCTCCGAGCATCACCGCGTTTCAACATAACACAATACATAATGCAACACAAACACAGCTGCATGCTGAGCATTTCAGCAAGGGGAACTCTGGCGATAGCCAAGCTTGAACATGTAAAGCAGCTCAAACTCATTTACAGTCCACATGTTCAGTTGTTGCTATTAGAATAACAGTAGATCCTGTTCACAGATGGCATAATTTGTCCTCCATCAACCCCCTTGAATCTGGGTGTTTTAACCGGCACACATAAGAACAGAGTTTGGAGGGCTGCATGCTTACAATGCGGTGACTGGCTGTCATTTTCACTTGCATACTTGGGTTAAGTATGTTTATGACCTTATTTTCTTCTGTGGAAGCCACTGTCAATTATCCTAGGTATGCATGAGGGCGGAGCTAATACTAAATAAGCCCCGGACAGGGATAAATAAATAAATACACACACACACACACACACACACACACACACACACACACACACACACACATATATATATATATATATACATATATATATATATACATATATATATATATATATATATATATATATATATATATATATATATATATATATGTATATACACACACACACACACACACACACACTCTAAGGGTTGCAATTTTTAGTATTTATTCTGTTACTAAAATCAAACTGAACACCGACCCCCACAATCACTGCAGCAGCCTTGTATTATTTATAGTTATCATCCAATACCTGATATGGATAAGTATGGATTATTACTCTAAGTTAAATCATCTTTGATGGTGGTAATTTTCAACTACTTATTTCAACTACTTATTTAAAAGCAAGAAATTATTGTTACTGCATTAATGCTTGTTTGCATTAATTCTTAAGATATTTGTCTTTTTTCAAGCAGAAACATACCAGATAAACCTTTCTAAACAGTTTGCTAAGGTGCTTAAGACTTTTGCACAGTACTGTATTTTGCAGCGTTTTTTCCCCAAGACTTTTCTAATGTGAAAAACTAACTGAGAACACGTCTAAAATCCATCATAAAACCACAAAAGTGCGAGATTTGACCATTATAATGCTTGCAATTATGATTTATGATTGCATTTAATATAACCCTTTTCTTTAAATTTTAACTGTTAATAAAAACCCAATCTCTCGCAAGCGTGTGACCCTGCACATCATTATTCCTTTAATTACACAGCTAGAATAAATGGTAATGACAAGAAATAAATGAAAAGTAATGACAAAAGCTGCCTACATGTTTTTCTTCCTTGACATTCTTGCTCACCTGACAGAAGATTTTCAGTTAAAAAAATGAAAAGACACATTAAAAACGGGATGATTTAAGGCTAGGACTGAACAATGCACTGAATATTTATGACATATTTGCGATGACCTTTTCTTTTTGAGGCAACACTGTGGATTTGCAGAGGGAATTACAACTTATCTTTGCATAGTTCCATCATTAAGATGAAAAAGACATTCAGAGAGATTTGATGTGAAAGTCTTCATTCTTGAGAAACTTAGAATTGTTCACTATGTCTGAAGTTTTTAATACGTCAAATCTCACTCCCTGAAAACTACTACACGAAACGGTTAAGAACATGATGCCTGATGCCTGGTTTTAACATAAACATAGTTTTATGATAATTTTGAGAAAACATTTTGTCCTAAACATATGTTGCAAATTTATGAATGGCACTGCATTTGTCCACCATATTAATCTACTCTGGATGAGAGGAAACATACTCTGAGAGACCTCAATTATCATCCCCTATAGTGCAAAGGAAATATTTAGTTCATTTTGAATCTACTTTTGAATAACCTTAAATCACTGCATTTAATAAAGGCCATTTAATAATCCAAATTATCGCCATGTCGAAAAAATCCATTTCAAGCCATTTTAGAAAGAATGCATGAGTATCAAGATAAAGCATTTATAGTTGAAAGTCTGCACAATCTCGAGATCATACATTTTTAACAATCTCATCCAGCCCTACTTCAATAACATGCAGAATGCTTATGAGGCTGATGTAAATGAAATGGTTACATGTCTGGATGAAGTCTGAATAGCATCTTAAACACCATGCATCCGTTTCAAAGCTCACACGGAAACAGATTTCTCCAGAAGGGCAATTCTGTCATTCACTGTTTAGAGAGACGCGTATATCACCATATGCCGAAACACATTTCTGTGCTTCTGATCCATTCATTTTAAAAACAACACGACTGCCAGGTCCACTCATCATAAATCTCCACGGGCGACATTCTTGAAAAACACTGACTTCCCACCTCAAATTTACTACTTTTCGAAGAGCAAAAAAAAAAAGTTTTTGAAATATTGAGGTTGACATGACAGATACGAATGAATATTTCTAATACCAGTAATTACAATCCAACCTCTGGGCTTAACGTAGGCGTTCAAGTGTTCGCTTTCTTCTGCTTTAACATCCAAGCCTATGACCTTGGGTCCCTTAAACAAATGAGTGACTCACAGGTTCGTCACTTCATTTTTTTGCCTCATTCTGGAACATGCCTAACTTAAACCACACATACTCTCCTGAGGATTCAATCCTGACTCATCCTTTAATTACGCTCCTGACTGGGTTTCAGGTTTACGTGTCTTTCTTAGGCATAAAAAGAGTTGCACTGTGACACTCATATTTAACTAAGTACAAAGGCTATAAAAAGTGATGTAAAGCCTTTTCTTCTGTCATTACTGTGCTCAGGCCGAGCTGACCGTTAATCCTCGCTGCGTGGATAAGTGCATTTCCACAAAGGTTTGCCACATGCCTGCATTACAGTCCTCTCTGTTCTCATGTAGCGCTTCCACAATGGGCACGGCAGAGGAAATCACAGCAGCGAGCACTCTGTACATCACTACATAAAGCTTTGCAGCCCTCTACAAAGGACACCTATCATCACAGTCACAGAAGAATATGCCACCCTAATGCTTGCTTGGAGGAGCTGCTATAAACACAGATCAGCCATAACATTAAAACCACCTCCTATCTACACTCACTGTCCACTTACCATACAGCTCCAACTTCCATACAGGTGTGCTTTGTTGTTCTACAATTACAGACTGTAGTTCATCTGTTTCTCTGCATACTTTGTTAGCCACCTTTCACCCTGTTCTTCAAATGGTCAGGACCACCACAGAGCAGGTATTATATGGGTGGTGGCTCATTCTCAGCACTGCAGCGATACTGGCACGTTAGTGTTTGCTGTGCTGGTACCAGTCGATCACACACAGCAATGCTGCTGGAGTTTTTAAACACTGTCCTCTCAATGTCCACTCTATTAGACACACCAACCTTGTTGGTCCACCTTGTCAGAGACAGTAGCTTATCTGATGCTGCACAGTTTGTGTTAATCATTGTTTAGTCCTACAAAAGTGATCAAAGGACAATGCCCACAGGACGCTCCAGGCCAGATATTTTTGGTTGGTGGACTACAGTCCCGCCGTGACACTGAGGTGTTTAAAATGTAGCCTATGTAAGTGTCACTGTAGTGCTGATCCATCACCCAGTTAATATCTGCTCTGTGGTGGTCCTGTGAGGGTCCTGACCATTGAAGAACAGAGAGAAAGATGGCTAACAAAGTATGCAGCAAAATTGACTACAGTCTGCATTATATTGTAAGTGGAGCAGAAAAAATCAAAAGTGTAAAACAAGGAGGTGATTTTAATGTAATGGCTGGTCTGTCTATATCAGTCATTTTTGACTCATTTAAACCTTTCCTTCCCCTCCGAAAAAGGACACGCTGACATACTTATCTTCAGGTTCACAAAAGGGATTTTTTCCCAATACATTCTGGAGTGTTTATAAGACTACACAACATCTACAAAAGCTCACAGACACAAACTTACAGAAAAATTTCAAAGGCTTACTTTTTAGAACCATTGTCAAGAAAGCTGGAGATTGTAAAGTGGTACCAGGGGAAAGTGTAGCAAGGCAGCATAGGGTGGTTGTCTGTAGAATGAGATTAGAAACAAAGAAGAGGAAGAGAGTGAAGACAGAGCCAAAGATTAGATGGTGGAAGCTGAAGGAGGAGGATGGTTGCAGGCAGTTCAGGGAAAAATTGCAACAGGCCCTTGGGGCAGTGAGGAGCTACCTGAGGACTGGGAATCTACAGCTAAAGTGGTGAGAGAAACTGGCAAAAATGTGTTGGGTGTTTCATCTGGTCAGAGGAAAGAAGACAAGGAAAGTTGGTGGTGGAATGAGGAAGTTCAGGAGAGTATTCAGAAGAAGAAGGCAGCTAAGAAAAAGTGGGATAACCAGAGAGATGAAGGAAGTAGGCAGGAGTACTGTGAGGCTAGTCGCATAGCAAAAAGAATGGTGGCAAAGGCAAAGGCTCAGGCCTGTGATGAGCTGTATGAGAGGCTGGACAGTAAAGGAGGAGTAAAGGACTTGTATCGTTTGGCTAAACAGAGAGATAGAGCTAGAAATGATGTACAGCAGGTTAGGCTGATAAAGGATAGAGAGGGAAATGTACTAGTGAGTGAACAGAGAGTGTTGAGTAGATGGAAGGAGTACTTTGAAGAACTAATGAATGAGGAAAACGAGAGAGAGGAGGACAACGGGGGGAGAGATAGCGAATCAGGAAGTGCAGAGTATTAGTAAAGTGGAAGTGAGGGCAGCTTTAAAAAGGATGAAGAATGGAAAGGCAGTTGGTCCAGATGAAATACCTGTGGAGGTAAGGAGATGCCTGATGGGTGGAGAAGCGGTGTACTGGTCCCCATTTTTAAGAACAAGGGTGATGTGCAGAGCTGCAGTAACTACAGAGGTATAAAGTTGATGAGCCACACCATGAAGGTATGGGAAAGAGTTGTTGAAGCAAGGCTAAGGCGAGAGGTCCAGATCAGTGAGCAGCAGTTTGGTTTCATGCCCAGAAAGAGTACCACAGATGCAATTTTTGTGTTGAGAGTGTTGGTAGAGAAGTACAGAGAAGGTCAGAAGGAGCTACATTGTGTCTTTGTGGATCTAGAGAAGGCATATAATAGGGTGCCAAGAGAGGAACTGTGGTACTGTATGAGGAAGTCAGGTGTAGCTGAAAAGTATGTTAGGGTGGTGCAGGACATGTATGAGGATAGTGAGACTGTGGTGAGGTGTGCAGTTGGAGTGACAAATGGTTTCAAGGTGAAGGTAGGGTTACATCAGGGATCAGCTTTGAGCCCCTTCTTGTTTGCAATGGTGATGGAAAGGTTGACAGACGAGGTCAGGCAGGAGGCTCCATGGACCATGATGTTTGCAGATGACATTGTAATCTGTGGTGAGAGTAGAGAGCAGGTGGAAGAGAATCTGGAGAGGTGGAGGTTTGCACTGGAGAGGAGAGGAATGAAGGTCAGTAGAGACAAGATGGAATACATGTGTGTGAGAATGAGAGGGAGGCAGGTGGAAAGGTGAAGATGCAAGGAGTAGAGGTCGTAAAGGTGGATGACTTCAAATGTCTTGGGTCAACCATCCAGAGCAATGGACAGTGTAGAAAAGAGGTGAAGAAGAGGGTGCAGACAGGATGGAGTGGGTGGAGACGGCTGTCAGGGCTGATGTGTGACAGGATAGCAGCAAGAGTGAAAGGGAAGGTTTACAAGACAGTAGTGCGTCCTGCTATGATGTATGGTTTGGAGACTGTGGCTCTGTCTAAAAGACAGGAGGCTGAGCTGGAGGTGGCACAGATGAAGATGCTGAGATTTTCGTTGGGAGTGACAAGGCTGGACAAGATTAGAAATGAGCAGATCAGAGGGACAGTGAAGGTGGAGCAGTTTGGAGAGAGAGGCCAGGTTGAGATGGTTTGGACATGTGTTGAGGAGGAATAGTGGATATATTGATCAAAGAATGTTGGAGATGGAGCTGCCGGGTAGAAGGAGAAAAGGTAGACCTCAGAGAAGGTTTATGGATGTAGTGAAGGTGGACATGGAGATAGTTGGTGTAAAAGTAGAGGAGGCAGTGGATAGGGCAAGATGGAGGCAGATGATCCACTGTGGCGACCCCTAAAGGGAGCAGCCGAAAGAAGAAGAAGAAGAAGAAGAAGAAGAAGAAGAAGAAGAAGAAGAAGAAGAAGAAGAAGAAGAAGAAGAAGAAGAAGAAGAAGAAGAAGAAGAAGAAGAAGAAGAAGAAGAAGAAGAAGAAGAAGAAGAAGAAGAAGAAGAAGAAGAAGAAGAAGAAGAAGAAGAAGAAGAAGAAGAAGAAGAAGAGTCAGGAAGCTGCTTTTAAAAATAAGCTGACATTGGTTTGTGTCATGACCCTTTTTCGAGTGAAATGACAGAACACTATAACAATTAACTTTGCAGCATAGTGCATGTCACAGTGACATAATGCTGATAACGCACACTACATGACCAAAGCTAGGAAGGGTCATACTGAAGAGCTAAGTGAATGTAATACGATGCCTGCCTTTACCTCAAGTCACTTTGTGACATTTCTGGATAGATTTTCCCTGGTCAACTGTACATGCTATGAGAGTGAAATGGAAGAAGCCACAAGAGCTCAGCCACAAAGAGGCAGGCCACTCAAACTCATGGAGCAGGGCTGCTGAGTGCTGAAGCACGAAGCGCATGTCTGTCCTGTATTGCATAACTCGCTATTTCAATCTGCTTCTAAAAGCAACATCAGCAGAAGAACTGTATGTCTGGAACTTCTTGAAATGGGTTTTCAATGACAGGAGCTGAACACAGGCCTAAGGTCAGTATATGCAATGCCAAGTGAAAGCTGGAGTGGTGTAAACAACACTGAACCTGGACTCTGGAGAATTAATCTCGCTTTAATTTCTGGCAGCCAGTTTGAACTAATTTGGGTTTGGCAGATAAAAGGAGAACATTACCTAGTGGGATGCATAGTGCCAACAGTAGAGTATGGAGGAGGGGTGCCTATATCAATTCACCTCAGTGAGTGTCATGACCCAACTATTGTCAGGGAAAAAATAAATAAAAAATCAGGCACCTGACACTGGCACAGAGGTTATATCAACCTGACATCAAAACTGAAAATGCAAACTTTATGATATATCGATTTATGTAGGTCTGTCAGTAGAAGGGCTTATGTAGGTGTCATGTAGGCTTATGAGAACTTACCTACAGTACACTACAGAAGATCTACAAAAAGATCTCAGTATTAAGTGCTTGTATACAAAAATCACTGTCTCTCTCCCACACCTGGTCCCTGAGGGCTGCAGGTGTATCTTCTCTGCTTCTCTGCTGTCTGCAGAACACCACCTGGCTATCCAGATGACTCCAAGCCTTCCTTCTATCAGGCTTGGCGACTTCCATTAGAGATGTGCCAAAAACCATTTAGTATGAAGCCAGGCTGCTGCCAAACATCAAACACTTAGCAGCATTGTATTTCCACTTGAAAGTGTATGAGAAGCCTGAGATTGAGGCTTTAGCTGACGATCTTTGGTCCTTTTAACCTGGGTTTTGAGTCCTTTGAGTTTCCCTCGATTTCAGCTACCCCAAGGCCCCTCGTAAAATACTCAGAACAACCGATGAGTCACTCCAAACATCCCCCCACACAATTTCGAGAGCACGCCGTGCAAAAACATACAGCTTCCAGTGCGAGGAAGCACAACTCTCCTTACATTATTAAGCTGCTTCCTGCAGGCTTTGAGGAAGCTACCCAGGGTTGAGGGTCCAATGCCCAGCATGTTGGTGAAAAATGGCCTGTACACCTCTATCAATTGTTGTATAATGGATCAAGGGCGTGACTTTGCATCAAATTGCGTCAAAGGGCGTGAAATTCTTACCAAAACGTAAGACTAAGTCTCTTCACTTAAAGCTGATGAAGAACAAAGTTCAAACACTGCAAGCTTCTTAAATATGAGAACATATGAAAAATGCTAATTTAGTATTCAACTTGAGCTTTTTAAGCCTTCATGGCTATTTGAACATTGGACCTTTGACTCCTCCCTAGCTGAAATTTTGAACTGTATCAGTGATATGCTCTTTTGCATCTTGTAAGAGTTCTCGTTGCTGCTTTTTGATAGAAAACACGCTCATTGATCAGAACAAAGCATCTGGGAGCATCTTATGGGAGGAAAGTGGGATGTTAGAGGGCTGACATTTTATTATATACATGCCTGGATGGATTTTTCCTTAAGTGGCTTGTAAATTCTTTGTAACAATTTTTGGGGCTTATTTTGATAGAAGGCTCTTGCTGCAGGCATTAAAAACTTAGCCAGACTTACCCAAAAGCCAAATCAATATTTTATTGCTGCTCTGAAGAATCAAGACATTTTTAACACATAACCTCAATCAGAAACCACATTGAACATGAAAATGTACACCCCTAGCGAGCGGTCAGGGTTGTGGAGCATTCAAAGACACTCTAGAAGCTCTAGTACACACTTTGTGTGTGTTGTGTCCCTACCACCTGCATCTCTGATCTGAGCATCTTGGGAACGGAGACAGTGTGAAGAAAGCTGAGATTCTTCTAATGAGGGCATACCAGCAGCAGTGGCAGACTTTAAATAATAAAAAAAAAAACCTGGAATCATTACTGCCGCTGACTCAGAGGGAGGAGATGGAGGGAGAGTGAGAGATGGGAAAAGAGATGGAGTAGTCGTGAGGGAGCCTTAAAGGAAGACTGATCGCTCTAAGGAGAAGATTTACATCAGAGACGTGGAGAAGCCTTGAAGCGACACAACATGCGCAGTGCAATCCACTTAGCAGATAAAAGCACCAGACATCCATATTTACAGGCAGGCAAATAAGGTGGCATAAATCAGGCCTTTAGGAGACCGCAGTGGTTGACACTGACACAGCTCACTCACTGGCAGTGCTGTCAGTGGGAGCCAGGACCACTCACTCACTCAGACAAGCGAGTGAAGTTAGACGGGACTGGTTTATATCTGACAGTAATCCTATAAGCAAACAAACTGCATGCCTGGAAAAACAATACACAGAGACTGAAAAGGTATTTTTTGGATTTTCATACAGGACAAAAAAAATCACAGTATGCTAAAATGTAGAACCAAACTTCAGGCAATACATTATCGTTAGGTTATGCAGAACCATGCAGAATCAGTCCTGCTCTTTAAAGAAAGAAAGGTCATTTTTGTAAGACATATATACTAGTGGATCAATGCCACATACAGCCAAAAAAAAAGAAAAAGAAAGAGAAAAATGATGTGCAGATCAAAGCAAGGATTCATGTGTTTGGTAAATGTTCATAACTAATTAATATATTCTACCCACTGGTAATCACGGAAATCAGTGCATTCCTTTTTAACTGACAATCTAATGAATCTTTGAAACCTTGGAAAAGACAGATTCAGACTCATCCTTTAATATCCCTCATTGATTTAAGGATTTGTTATTGCGGTGAGTAGCTATCATACTTGCTATACAAACTCTCTCAAATGGTTTACAGGGTACTTGAGTACCCATGCACATCCCTACTTGAGACTTGACTTGGACTCATCTGAAGCAACTTCTGAACAACAACACAAGCATTTGTGCGTCAGAGCAAAGAGTGAGAGAACAGACACAGCATGTGCTGAAAAGTGGGTCGCAGGTTGCGTTTGAGGGTGTGAAGGCAATGAAATGGGTGGTAAAAGCTAAAGATGATGCAAGTGTAATAGGAGCTGGGTCAAGCTCTTGAGTGTGAAGTGTGTGTGACTCAGGTAAAGGCCCCGAGGAGGCCGGGCTGCAACGGCCAGCTGCAGCTGCTGATTTGCCGCTCCATTGAGCATGTTAATACAGCAGAGAACTGGTTGCCTTTGGAGGGGAGCAGCATGAGTACTTTCACTGCTCTACTTTTCTTCCCTTCTCTCTCTCACATGTAGGCATCCCTGGACACAATGCTGCAAACTTTCCGCTGGAAGAAGAGCAGTGTTATGAGCCTGTAGACACTGCCAAGGGAAATCTGAGCTGCACACTGATGCTGTCACCATTAAAGATGGAGTATGAGCACCAACAACCATCTCAATCCCACCAGACCCAGCAGAAACTTCCACTCACACTAAAAAACACATTCAGAGTCCCTGAGCTGGCCACAAGAGCAGTTAGAAATTCCGGTAACATGACTGCGAGTTCTTGAAGGGATGGATTGGTGAAAAATCAAATGTTCAAAATTTTCCACTTAACACAGACATAGTCCATCAGCCCAGACGTGCTTGGTGTCCAGGTTTTGCTTCTATAGTTTATCACTGGAGCTACAATCCTGAGACTAGTTAGAAAGCAAGAGTCACTCAAATCTTCTCTGTAAATACATCACCAAAACATCTGTCAATCTACAACAAAGGCTTTATTAAATGGGAATGTTATGGTTCCAATTTGATGGTTAAACATTCAAAACAGTTTAATGTCTAATGCATCACTGTAAAGAAACTTACTATTTCTTTACAGCGGTGTTGACAAAAAGAGACCATTTCATTTACAATCCAAAACCACCAGTGAACATGCATGTGTCTACGTTTATGTAATGGAGATAATAGTCAAATTGTGGCAAATCTGCCAAAAAAAAAAAAAAAAAAAGCGTACTTTACACACTATTTTGCCTTTCAGTGACCTTCATGTACCTCTCCACCATCAATGTATTTAAATATATATATATATATATATGCTCCAGGCCACAATCCTACTTCAAAACTACTGTAGAACAATGTCTCAGACACCAGGAAGCATATTCATAATCATTTCATGTAATAACTTTCTGAGAAGGAGCTTTTCAAGATGTAGGTTTTCCTAGAACGGAGCATTTGACATCAAATTACTCTTAATAACTTTGTTTACATCTTAAACACTTAATGATGCAGAAAGTTTGAAAAATCAGTGGAATTTCTGTTTTTAGGTTTTACAGATTTGTCAAATGTACTTTAAGACACAGCATGATTTACTGTGAGCTATAAATATGCCCATAATTTTGATACAGATTCAAAAAATATCGAAAAAGATTTCTCTCTGTCTACACATACACATTCCTTTAGAAAATTAAACTGTTATTTCTAAAAAATAGCAAATCATGAACACAATCTGCAGCACCCCTGTGCCTCTATCGAGTAAAGACACAAGGGCCACTGTTGTCTATAATGGCTGCCTGCGGTGTTGAACTCAAACAGTGTTCAACAGGGGCACAAGTCTGCTGTTGTCTATAATGGCTGCCTGCCGTGTTCACGTACACAATGAAGGTCACACTTAGGGATGAGTATCAAAAACTGATACTAAACAGGTATCAGTTCCTAACTGGTCAGTACTGAAATATCAACAAGCTTCTGGACAAACAGAGCTGCTGCCTCTATTTTTGTAACATTAATTCATTGTACATTGCTGGTTTAAATCAGTGGAATGGACGTTCTGCACGGTGATGAAAGCATTCACATGCCTTAACCATTTCGGATGCTGAGTGTCATTCTGATGGCTGAAAGGGCAAGACACTCAAAAGCATGAGCTAACTTCACTAAATTTAATGATAATGTAGCTAAATGCAACATATGCAAAGCGGTAGTTGCTTGTAAAGCAGGTGACACCAGCAACCTCATGAAACACGAATACAACATTCTATAAATCTGAAGCACTGCAACGTATTTGCTTTAGCAAAGCTGCCACTGCACCTACACTATATTGCCAAAAGTATTCGCTGGCCTGCCTTCACACGCATATGAAATTGAGTGACATCCCATTCTTAATCCGTAGGGTTTAATATGATGTCAGCCCACCCTTTGCAGCTATAACCGCTTCAACTCTTCTGTGAAGGCTGTCAACAAGGTTTAGGAGTGTGTTTATGGGAATTTTTGGCCATTCTTCCAGAAGCACATTTGTGAGGTCAGACACTGATGTTGGACGAGAAGGCCTGGCTCTAATTCGTCCCAAAGGTGTTCTATCAGGTTGAGGTCAGGACTCTGTGCAGGCCAATCAAGTTCTTCCATACCAAACTCGCTCATCCATGTCTTTATGGACTTTGCTTTGTGCACTGGTGCACAGTCATGTTGGAACAGGAATGGGCCGTCTCTAAACTGTTCCCACAAACTTGGGAGCATGAAATTGTCCAAAATCTCTTGGTCTGCTGAAGCATTAAGAGTTCCTCCGAGCTCAACTCCTGAAAAACAACCCCACACCATAATCGCCCCTCCATCAAACTTTACGCTTAAACACAATGCAGTCAGACAAGTACCGTCCTCCTGGCAACCGCCAAACCCAGACTCATCCATCTAATTGCCAGATGGAGAAGCGTGATTCATCACTCGTGTCCACTGCTCCAGAGCTCTTTACACCACTGCATTCGACACTTTGCATTGTGTTTTGTGATGTAAGTTTTGGATGCAGCTGCTCGACCTTGGAAACCCATTGAATGAAGCTCTCCATGCTGTTCTTGAGCTAATCTGAAAGCCACATGAAGTTTGGAGGTCTGTAGCGACTGACTCTGCAGAAAGTTGGCAACCTCTGTGCACTGTGCGCATCAGCATCCACCGAGCCCGCTCTGTCATTTCACATGGCCTACCACTTTGTGGCTTTGTTATAATACCACTGACAGCTGACTGTGGAATATTCAGCAATATTCTTGTTGCACGGTACCATGATGAAATTCACTGAGCTCCTGAGAGCGAACCATTCTTCACAACTGTTTGCAGAAGCAGTCTGCATGCCTGGGTGCTTGGTTTTATTACACTTGTGGCCATGGAAGTGACTAACACCTGAATTCAATGATTTGGATGGGTGAGTGAATACTTTTGCCAATATAGTCTATGCTCTCAGTGATACCTCCTGGCGTTGTGATAATTGTGCTACCTTGATGAAATGTACTATCATAGCATTTTTAGGTAGTCCCCTACATAAATCTCTAGGTAGGATATTTTGCTTCAATAACCTAATCAAAAACGCTACCAGCATTAAAGCCGCAAAGCTGGTCGGCTTCTAGCCCGCCAGCTTTCTGTTCAAATTGACAGCACTTATTATTATAATGCCTGAGATGTCAGCATGTAACTGCTGCACCATTTAAGCTGGCAGATAGGAAGCCAAATTCAGCCTCATGTAAACACAGGTAGGATAGTTTGACAGTGTAAAAATCAGAAAATGTTTTGAGCATTAAAATAATAATTTGGATATATAATTTGAGAGCCTAAATGTGCTTAAAGGTTTAAGCAAAGTTTTGAGGGTGTCCTTACAGAAAAGATTTGGGTGACTACTGACTTCTAGTCTTTGTTAGCAGTGGTATCCTCATGGCTTAAGTTTAAAACCAAAGAGGCATAATATGGCACCAAACATGTCTCTACTGATCAATTACATCTGATGTCATTGGAAAAATGTGATGCTGAAGCAATCCCTGAATATCCAGGCTTCTTCAAGATGTGAAACTGAAGCTCTAAGTAAATCTGAATCTTCATTTTGTTTAGGAGCGTTCTTATTTTTAACATTTCTTGTTCAGCCTCCAGCAGAGATCTTGCCGGGTGGGAGATACAAACACACATACTCGCTCATATGCAGCCTCAGAGACTCCACTGCTGCCAGAAAAGCTAAATCACACACCGCCTGTTTCTCTGTTAAGTTCATAAAAGGGCCTCAGCAGCACAGAGGGGATACACTATGCACAATGCTTTTACACATCTCATCTGTACTGCCGAAAAGGGAAGTGCAATCACTTGCTTGGGGGATGAACACAAAAAAAGACTATAACAATGCATGATGAGTACTGTATTACAGTAATGATTATGTTTTCCCAGATTGATAAGGTTAATTTAAAACGTCTTTTACAGAGGATGTAACCACATAATCCTCAGAGTCTATGTGAAAATGTGATTAAGCCTTTAAAAGTCTTGTTTGGTACAACAATCAATAAAATAATAGGCCAAAGCCAACAACTAAACACTATGCAGAAGAGCCAAGTTCTCAGAAAATCTACGGAATGAAATATTCAGCACTTGGAAATGTGAGCGAAGTGTTCGTACATTTTTTACACATATGTACGCGGAGGGACGTAACTGAACACAACTGGAGCAAAACAGTGTTATAGTGGAGCAAGTGGTTAGGGCAGGACATGCAACCACACTCACCTCAGTGGAAATGGAGGGCTCATCAGCTCGTTTGATCTCAGCCTCAGGGCCACGCAGGGTCTGCAGGAACAGGGCTGCTTTCCTCTTGCGCTCGGCCTGGAGCTGCTTCTCCTTTGACTCTTTAGAGGCCTGAGCCAACTTCTCCCTCGCAGCTGCTGCCAAGCGGTCCTCCAGCTTCTGCTTGGCTGCAGGGGGAAACAGGCAGCAGGGTTAGACACATTTCAAAACTACAATAACCATCACAACATAAGAAAACGTTCTATTGGTGTTCCAAAATATTCCATCCCTTGTCAGCAGAAAGTCCTGTCTATATAACCTAAACCTAACCTATATAACCTTAGCTTCAGCTCACCTGTCACACACAATAAAAGTCAACAATTAACAACTGGACATTAGAGGACCAAATTTAGCCTGTTTTTTCCAAACTTTGAAGTACCGTTTTAATTGAGACACATGTAGACTCTACCTAAACTGCTTATCCTTCTGGGTCGCAGGGGGTGCTGACGCCTCTCTCAGTGGTCATTGTGTGGAAGGCAGGAAACACCCTGGACAGGTCACCAGTCCATCACAGGGCAGAAACTCAGACAAACACAAACGCATTCACATCTAGGGGCAATTTAGCATGTCCTTTTGGCCTGACTGCATGTCTTTGGACTGTGGGAGGAAACCGGAGCACCCAGAGGAAACCCACACAGACACTCTGAGCTCATGCAAGCTCCTGACTGAGACTATGGAATAAAAAGAAAAGGTTTTTGTTTTCAGCTGATAACCAAGTTGAAGATTCCTGAGCTGTGGTCTGGTTATGTTTTGTTTAAAGCTGTTTTTTAATGTTTACCAAAGGGTTGAAACGTCCCACATTGTTGTGTTCAGACTAGGGATGCAAATGTTTGCCAATTCTTCTGACAGATAACTGACCATCATTAACCAGCGAATAATAAGCCTAAAATCAAGGAGCAACCTATCAAAATATCAATTATCAAACAATTCTGAAATCTGACCGGCTGAGCCATGTTTAAAGTCAATGTAAAACACTTGATATTTTGCACACTTATGAGTGCAGAAAAGGTTCGGTATATAGATTTTTGAAAGCGGTACTAATCGGTAGTTTCAGGCATCAGCATGTATTTAAAATCAACAGCTCAAAACTGTAATTAATCAGAATTAATTAAATGTACCCTTTCTTAAAAACATGGCTTTGTTTAAACTGAGGGAAACTGTTGAGGATTATATATCCAAAAAGACAGGAATACATAACAATGTGCTGCTTGAAAGTTCTCAAGTTATATTTTTCACTCATTACTAACCCACATTTTAAAAAACACACCACGACTTGTGAGGCAGGCTGAACCGCAGCTATCCCTAGTAATCACCTTCCTCCATGTCCTTCAGAATTTCACACTCGTTCATCATTGTAGTGTTTTTTGACCATTCTTCCAGAAGCACATTTGTGAGGTTAGACACCGATGTTGGACGACAAGGCCTGGCTCTAATTCGTCCCAAAGGTGTTCTATCAGGTTGAGGTCAGGACTCTGTGCAGGCCAATCAAGTTCTTCCATACCAAACTCGCTCACCCATGTCTTTATGGACTTTGCTTTGTGCACTGGTGCGCAGTCATGTTGGAACAGGAATGGGCCGTCCCCAAACTGTTCCCACAAACTTGGGAGCATGAAATTGTCCAAAATCTCTTGGTCTGCTGACGCATTAAGAGTTCCTTTCACTGGAACTAAGAGACCGAGCTCAACTCCTGAAAAACAACCCCACACCATAATCCCCCCTCCATCAGATCTCATCCTCTGGAATAGTGATCCCGAACATCACTCTTTTTAGCTGCACACTTCATTTTCTAGTAGGCCTGTTTAGCAGAACCAATTATCTATTGCACCCTCATGTTTTTAAACACTCCTCAGCTTGAATGAGAAACCTGCCTATTCAAATAAGAACAGTTGTCCGTTTCCATTTTTTGAAATGTGAAATAATATTTTAAAGGTTTTTTTAACCAATAGCATTGGTCAAGCAGGTGTTTATTAGCTGGTTAATAGTTAATCGATTATTTATTTACATCTCACACTAAACAACTGTGCAACTAGGTGTCATCTGGCAAACACAAGAATCTGTTGAAATCCAACCTCATTTTTCTGTCATGCTCTCTGATTTGTCAGCAGTGTCTTTCCAAACTGGACTAGGTCCTTCAAAAGGAGGGCTGATTCCACAGGGGTGGTTCTATACAACCTGGCGATGATGTTTTGCCTGGAATTTGCGGCTGCACTTAGACATATCAGTGATTACATTTGGTTGTATTTGTCCAGCCATGCAGTTGGTTTAAAACAAATGCAAGTAGTTAAAATAAAACTCCAGCCGTTTTATTGTAAACAGTTGCAGTTAAAGTCAAAGCCTATCCTAAAGAACGTATTACTGTCCATTATGCTTTTAAAGAATAAAATTTTCCCATTTATAGCATGAACTCTGGCACAATTCAGCAGCAGCTCCTGCTAGTGCTGAGGGCTATATGTATTCCAGTGGCAGCAGCTTTTTAGTTTGTTCGGGCTTCATTAAGTTGCTTATGGTGCTGAACGGTTGCCCAGGCTGAGGTATAACAGCCTTAAAAACATCCAACTCTTCAAAAACTCAAAACAAACAGAAAGCACAGCAATGCTGGAATGATGAAAAAAAGAAAATGACAAAGTTTGAGGTTTCATTTCTTTTTAATAACCTCTCAACCAGGAACTATAGAAAGAGTGCAACGGCCGGTTGGTGACCTGCTCCAAGCTTATTAGCATAGAAAACGCACAGTGGGTTTTGATATTAGTACTAAAGCTGGCATGGCAGCTGCAGCGCTTCTTGACTGGGCCTGTAAAGGATGGACTCTAGGTGGAGCTTGAATTTGACAATGGTTCAGCTTTGCTAAGCTCGAGTGGGCAGAGAGTGGGTTTCTGCAGTTTGTTCGGCGGAAGTGCACGTCAAGAGAAAATAAGTCACTACATTACGCAAGCAAAGGAGAACACTGTCCCTATTCTTCTTACTAAAAATAGGCCCCCTGCCACGCAGAATCATATGAAACACTGTGTGAATACTACGGGTGAGAGAACAGGCTTGGTGCTCAGTCTCACTTGCTGAGGAAAAGGGCAAGAAGGAGGAGAGGAGTTGGGAGAAAGGAAACTGAGCAGAGAAACTGAGCAGCAGAAAATGAGGATAAAAAGAGAAAAGGAAAAAAGACGTGTTCGGCAACGTTTGTGCAACTTTTTTTTTTTTTTTTAAGAAAAAAGATAAAAGCTTGGCTATGAAATAAAATCAGGTCTACAGCAGCTATAACTGGTTAACCAGAGAGTAATGATGCATCATGATAACATTACTATGCCAAAATGTGCAAATTGTAGTGACATCACTTAATTAATTATTAATTATGCTATTTACAGTCTTAAAAGTAAAGTTTCATGGAAGGCTCTTAATTTGGATGCTTGGCTCAAGTAAAAACTATTAAAAAAAAGTTTTTCAGTAATACTTTAAACGAACGCTGCCACAAAAACTGTAATGGTATATGCTGTACAGAGTTGTAATAACAGATTTTGTCCAGTCATAAAACAGCATTAAGTTATCATTGTCATGATGTTATAACCTCTAAAGTCATGATTAATAAATACAGCATGTTTAGCAAAATATATCAAGTTGTCATGACAAACGTGACATCTACCATGACGCTTACTGAAAATTTTATCCTTTAATAATATTTTCAGAATATTACAATAAAAAAAAAGTGGAAACTGAAATTTGTTTGAAGTTCATTTTACATTGATAAGAATGACTTAGCCATGCTATATATTAAGAAGAAAATATGTTAACATGCACAACATAACATTAAATAAAATATTTCAAATTATTAGTGGTGGAACTTTGCATTGTAACTTTAGGAAGCAAGTCATTCTGAGATTGTTCTCTGACTTCTCTAAAACATTTAGAATCAGAACCTGAAGTCAACAGCATACATCCATTTTTATTTTTAAAAGAAGGCAGCAATAAAATCATCCTGATCTGCTCTCTGGGTATGTCTGAATTTTGGAACTAATAAACATCGACAAACAAATAATAGTCACCTCAAATAGAGGCAGTGCACTTGACAGGTCCTGAAAACAATTTCTGAGTCCTCCTTAACCAGACACAGAGAAAAGCATGTGTCAAAATGATGTCGAGACCAGTAATATGCTCTCAAGAGCAAGACTGGACTCCAGCACTTAAACACTAGTCTGTAGCACAGCACTGCATCCCTCAGCATCATCAGTTTTTCTGTTTTCATCCATCTACTTTCACTACAATACCCAACATGCACCGCCCAAATACAGGATACAACCACTGGCAATCCTCCCCACAAACATTAAAAAAATGCACTGATGTAGAGGCTAATTAATAGACATGATATTCAGCTGTCAACCAGTGATGTTAACTATCTGGCTTCCTTGTGAATTCATCACTTTGCGCTAAATAAATAAATAAATAAATAAAATAAAAAATTGTATAACAAAAACATTTCAAACAGTCTGGCCTCCTGCATCTGCCCCAAAGAAGTCCCTCACACCTTCAAGAAGCATCATCAAATAGGTTTTCTCATTTATTTATTTACTTTTCCATTTTTTGTCTTTAAACTAGAAAATGTTACTCTCAGTACAGTGTGTCCCAAAAAAAGACATAATTTCGTAGTCTAATCACAGCCAATTCTCCCTCAAATGCTCTGTGTAAAAACTAACCAAGCTTGATTTTTTGTTTTTTTGTGTGTGTGAGAAAATGTTCGAACACAGTTACACAAGAGTGTCCAGCATGCAATTTTGAGGAAATTCAATAAAAATGCACCAACTGGAAAGCAGATTCGGTCATGGCACAAAAAGAAAAAAAAATCAAAGAGGAAGTTGTCTGTGCAGGGCAAAGGGATCTGAACGACCACCAGTATTGGAAGATATTGTCAATCAGGTTCGAGAAACATTTGTGCAAAGCCCTGGAAAGCCTGAAAGAAGAGCATCTCTGGAAGCAAGTGTTTGGCAGGAGCTGGACTACCGGACTTGACGTGTGTTGTGTTTTAGGCGTACTGAACATTTGTGAAGCTGTAAAATGGGTTATAAAATCTACAACCCTCTGAAGTTCTTATTCGAATTTTGATAAATAAATCTGGCTTTGTTCAACATGAAGCCTATTTAATTTTGTTTGCCTATGACATGTAGTTACTCAGATATTCACATCTCAAACGATGCGATTTTTTGGGTCACCCTGTACTACTGTAGTACTGAATGTAAGAGGCATGTATACAACACATGGTCACAGTGATGGTTGTGTGGTTCATTTTGGCCAGAGAGCCCCTTCAAGAGTGCAACTGTAAAGTGAGAACACCAAAGGCTGCAGTCGACACATTCCCAGCTCCAGCCTATGGGGCATGATAGACTCTACATTACTCTTCATTTGATTTTTGTTCAAACACTTGAAAAAATATCAAATCATGAACCCAGTACTGTAAACCACACTGAAATGTGAGCTGGCTGTACAGCTTAAAACCGAATGCTTCGTTCTCGTACATGCCTGCGCACTCGCCTTAATGAAGCCGTCCACAAACAAGAAGCCAATACCAGAAAGCTACAGTTCTTAGGGCGATACTGATTTCCTTAACAAATCAAGAGTCACAGTTTGGCCCATGATCAAACATATATGCTCCCTGGCCAAATAAGCTAATGAAGAGAGCACACATACGCACTTCACTAAATGGCCCTGATTCATTCAATTAAAGCAATGGGCTCATTCAACATCAGCACTGCTAAAACGTCTCAGCAGTTTAGTCTTCGATATATGCAGAAGTACAGCCACCAGCATTCCACCTCCCTCAGTCTCTGTTTCTCTGAAGCACACTCACTTTATTCAGTCACAGTGAGCGGCGGGGTAATTTAATATGAGATATTAAGATGACAAATAAAGCAGGCAAGCACAATATCAAACACAGGAGTTGAGAATAGGACATTACGTCTATTTCAGATGGACTGATAGAGAATTTCTGGTCCAATAAAATAATTTACACTTTATTGGGGCCATTACTGATAATATTTTTTTATTTAATGTTTTACATTATGTACATACTGTACATAAACAAGTAAACCTCTTATTGGGGCAGTCATGGGCTGGAGGCTAGGGAACTGAGCCTGTGAGCGGAAGGTTGCCGGTTCAATCCCCAGCACCGACAGTCCATTACTGAGGTGTCCTTGAGCACCTAACCCCCAACTGCTCCCTGGGCGCTGTGGATAGGGCTGCCCACCGCTCCGGGCAAGTGTGTTCACTGCCCCCTTGTGTGTGTGTGCGCTCACTAGTGTGCATGTGGTATTACTTCACGGATGGGTCAAATGCGGAGGTGAAATTTCCCCGTTTGTGGGATTAAAAAGTATCACTTACATAAAGTTATTCACCACAGAAGGTGATTTTAAAGTATGAATTCCTAAACAGAAAATGGAAAAAAAAAAGAATATGGATTTGACTCACTACAACAGTTAGCTAACAATAAATAATCATGATTGGCAACGATGAACATGACACGATGAAAAGTAAAAATTAACAATAGCAACAAACAAAATGCATACCTATGTAATCAAGGCTGCACAATAGAAACACCTACAGCTAAGACTTGTAACATATATATCTTAATAAAAATATAATGAGCCCCTTGCAACTTCATTTGTTTAGCTCATTTTGACTGTTGAACAACATTCAAAATGAAGCTCAGAATGTCCCCAGTCGCTCATTTTGTCAAATATTTACTGATAGCCACATATTAAACTTGGCTCCATATCAGTGCTGCTAAGTTGGTCAACAGAAATCCTGCCACTAATCTGTCTCTTTATTTGAAATAAGCTGCTTACAGTTGAATGCAAAGGAATTAACACAGCCAGTCAAACAACATGCTTTGTTGATTTTCTAAGTGAAAATAAGCCAACACATTCTCTACAGGGAACAAAGTTAAATATTGCATTTTCCTGCAAATGTTAGAGCACAATTTTTATTTATTTGCTGAGTTTAACATAGTGGAAAAAAGAACATGAAATACTAAATATGCTATAACTTTTGCACAGACTATTGTGTGTTTTATAGGACTGTATGAACAGGACACCTGAAATACTGTATGTTTCGCCTTTTTTGAGAATTAGTCATAAAAAGCGGTTTAAAATATACAATTTCAAAAAAAAAAAAAAAAAAAAAACTTTGAATATAACGTGTGTTGTTAGTAGATGTTACAGGGAGCTGTTGTAGAGTCATGAAGGGAAATTCCCACCACTGGTGACTATACAGCCCTAATTTCTATGGTACAAGATATGGTACTACAACCCCAATTCCAGTGAAGTTGGGACATTGTGTAAAACAAATAAAAACAGAATACGATGATTTGCAAATCCTTTTCAACAAATATTCAACTCAATACACTACAAAGACAAGATATTTAATGTTCAAACGGATAAACTTTGTTTTTTGCAAATATTCACTCATTTTGAATTTGATGCCTGCAACACGTTCCAAAGAAGTTGGGACAGGGGCAACAAAAGACTGGGAAAGTTGAGTAATGCTCAAAAAACACCTGTTTGGAACATTCCACAGGTGAACAGGTGAACATTGGAAACAGGTGAGTGTCATGATTAGGTATAAAGGGAGCATCCCTGAAAGGCTCAGTCGTTCACAAGCAAGGATGGGATGAGGTTCATCACTTTGTGAACAACTGCGTGAGCAAATAGTCCAACAGTTTAAGAACAACTGTGGTCTGAGTCCATATTTCAAATTGTTTTTGGAAATCATGGACGTCGTGTCCTCCGGACCAAAGAGGAAAAGGACTGTCTGGATTGTTATCAGTGCAAAGTTCAAAGGCCAGCATCTCTGATGGTGTGGGGGTGTGTTAGTGCCCATGGCATGGGTAACTTGCACATCTGTGAAGGCCCCATTAATGCTGAAAGGTACATGCAGGTTTTGGAGCAACATATGCTGCCATCCAAGCAACGTCTTTTTCAGGGACGTCCTGCTTATTTCAGCAAGACATTGCCAAGCCACATTCTGCACGTGTTACAACAGCGTGGCTTCATAGTAAAAGGGTACGGGTACTAGACTGGCCTGCCTGCAGTCCAGACCTGTCTCCCACTGAAAATGTGTGGCACATTATGAAGCGCAAAATACGACAACGGAGACCCCGGACTGGTGAGCAACTGAAGTTGTACATCAAGCAAGAATGGGAAAGAATTCCACCTACAAAGCTTCAACAATTAGTGTCCTCAGTTCCCAAACGCTTATTGAGTGCTGTTAAAAGGAAAGGTGATGTAACACAGTGGTAAACAGGCCCCTGTCCCAACTTCTTTGGAACATGTTGCAGGCATCAAATTGTGCGAATATTTCCAAAAAAACAATAAATTTTATCTGTTTGAACATTAAATATCTTGTCTTGTATCTTGTATTCAATTGAATATAGGTTGAAAAGGATTTGCAAATCATCATATTCTGTTTTTATTTATGTTTTACACAATGTCCCAACTTTTGGAAGTGGGGTTGTACATCAGGCTAAACCACACCAAAGAAATTTAGCTTTAATAAGATCGGCTCAAATTTTCAAGACTGCCTTTAATGCACGCTTTTCAACAACATTTATATAAAGAGAGCTGAGCAGAGAGTCTTGTGATCATAGTCTGGATTATTGGTTAGATTTTATTTAAAATCTTTAGCCTTGTGGCAGTGAGTGCTAAACACTTGACTGCATGTTGATGGTGCACTTTTCCTTATGAAACTGCAAGGAGCCACTGAAGGTGCAGAGGACAGTCTCAAGGGAAAGTGCACCTGCATGTTTTGTTATGTACATGCTTTACCCTTTCATAGAAAGTAAGTCCTTCTAGCGTACAAACACTCATGCCCACCTCTAGCTCTTTCTGAAGGCTGCTCACACTGTAGCACCTACTGTTTTCAATACCAATGAATAAAAAATGAATGAACACCGTCAGATGTGCATTACCTTTGGCCAATTTTTCAATTTTCAAATAAAACAAAGTAGCATGTAAGACTTTTTATTTTCAGGATTTATTATTAACTCCCCAATTCATGACACTCATATATAGCAATTAATCTGCAAAGCAGCCCATTTTGAACGCAGTTTCTGTTTTTTTGTTTCCTGTTATCACAAAAAGAGTCGTGTGCATACATCCACCTATTCAGTCTATAGCAGTTTAGCCCCGCCCATTCACGCTGAAGTTAAGTTTTTTGGCCTAGACTGCTTTGTGAATAAGGTACAAAACAGAGCAGCCAATCAGAAGTCATTAACATCAGCCCTAAGCAGACAGTCACAGATTGTGTAATACTAAGGCATAAAGAAAATAGTCACGTAATAATTTATTATTATGGTCTGTAGTACATAATCCCAGAGAGTAAAATAAAACACAATAGCCCATTTAATACATGCAATAACTCAGAACTGAACGAATCCCAAAATAGGCAGTCCCTCAAGATCACCCGTCCTTCCTAAATTGTGTTGCAAGTGCCCTACTAAAACAGAAAGGGAGTTATAAAGCATGTGATGCTCTCCCTTGCAAGGATACTGAATGTCCTCTGGTGTATGCTCAGCCTTGTTGACTTTCAAAGATTTCCTGAAAACAAAGCGTCTTACACAGCATCTGATACTCTACCTATGCCAGTTCCTGAACCAGGAATCTTCCTTTAAACTCCTCCAAGTTTCATCTCCTCTCTGACAGACCACAACAAATACGGTCCTGCGTTCTACAGTGCTGCATGAAATGAATTATAATGGTCAGGCACTGCATGAAACCCCTGTGTGCATAGAGCAAATGTCAACTGAGCACAACATTTCAACTGCAGGTACTACTAAAGGTTAAACAAGTAAGTAAGTAGAGTTGTATGCAAAAGTTTGGGCATTCTTTGCCCATTTTGTTGTTTTATTAGCATCTGTGAGCCTATAAGCATGCTTGTCCCAAACTCTAGACTGCTGACTGGCTGTCTAAATTACATTCTGTATGCATGTTATTAATATCTGTGCTACTTGATTAATCTGCACTTCATTATGGTTTGTAGATACAGCCACTCCGGCACCTCACATTCATTTTGTAATAACACATTATTTCTTCTATTCTTGTTTCCTCTAGTTCTGCAATATTCTTCAGCAATCTTGCTTGCCACATGTTTAAGATGTACCTAGAGATTTTCAATGTTTAAGTGTCATTATGATGGCCATTCCAACAGTTTCAGCTTGCGTTTCTTGAAGTATTGATGATCAATGATTTTGAAGTGTGATTTGGATTACCACCATGCCGTAGATGATGGGCTATTTCTTCTTTCATATGGGGGTTTTGCTTTGCCTATCTTGCCAGAATAATAGCAACTCTATCTCAAAGTTTCTTTGGTCTTCCAGATCTTGCCTTTACTTCCACAGTTCCTCACAGTTCTTAAAGACATTTCAGGCAGTGTAAAATTGTTTTTATAGCCTTCCTTGTAGGCATCAATTGGCCCAGCCAGCTGCTTAGAGAAGCCCACAGTTGTTAAGTGTCGGCACATAGTTAGGAGAATCAAAGAATTTACTATGCTCTGGAATGCTCTGGAATGGTCATTGGCCTATCCAGTCAACTTGCCTATCCAGTCTTAATGTGTCAATTATGTCCTAACTAGTTCATGATTTCACAGATGGGCATCCAAACCTTTGCACATGCTGCATTTTTTTTTAGGTTAATCAACTATAAAATAATTGTCCATTAAAATCTGCTGACATTTTTTTAATGGTTTGCTATCGATGTCATTCACTTCTTTTCACTTTAAAAATCAAACTTTTGCGTACAACTGTAAAAATACTAAAGTGCATGACTTTTTTTGTCCAGTCTTTTTCACTCCAAAACAACACTTTCTTTGGTGATGGAAAGGGTTTGTGCCAGCAATTCACATATTCCAGGTAAAAATGATAGCAAAAGGTAAAAGTTAAAAGGTACTATTTTCACTCTTTGCACACACAAGTGTGTGATGCAGTTGGGGCTTTAAGCTGAGCTAGGAGAGGGACATTTACTCCTCTGTTCAGTCAGACAGAACTGCATGCAAAGTCGTAACAAAGTCACAGGCAAAATGTGCATCAATCTGCACTGTAACCGCTACTTTTGACAACTGAACTAAATTAGAGCAGCAGCAGAGCTGCCTAGGGTTGGATCCCGCTGCACGGTTAAAAAGTAGGTTTTTTGGAATCAGCCAGACCACACAACACTTGTGTCCCATTTCAGACGACAGAGCGGCTTATAATCTCGCCAGAAATCACTTCGATATTCTATAGATTCCTATAGCAAGTTCTGTGGTGATTTGCCAAAAGCCTATTTACACTCACTTCTGGACTTGAGATGCACTTGAGACGCATGTTGACTGACTCGCAACTTGAATCAGAGACTTCTGACTTATGAAATTTCAAATTGGAGTAGAACCTTGATGTGGTAAATGAATGACAACTTTTATTTCCAATTTTAAATCTTAAAACTATTTTTTTAGCTATCGTGCTAGCTAACTACCTTATGTACTACTACAATACTGTCTTTACTGAGTGTAGCGCTTCAGTTCTGTCAGTCAGACTGAAGGTTCTTATATAATGAAAGGCTCATAACTTGAAGCAGTCTTTAACCTGACATGTTTTCAGTAGGGTTCTCTTTTGTACAAAGCAATGCCTGCAGCTAATAACAAGACCAAAGTAAAAATCTCGACTAGACTCGAGACTCGACTCATAACCAAGACAGTCTAGACCCTGGAAATCACTTGGAAATGAAGTGACTTGTAAACATCTCCCTCCTAACACCAGGTAGAAATAAGGTATATGACAGGATTCTATGCAAATTCGACACCACAGCATATCTTCACGGGACAACACAGTGCCACAGGGTCAGCAGTGCAGCCAATACTGCCTCGACTTTAATGCAATATATTAAAAAAATAAATAAAAAAATAAAAAAAATCTAAAACTGTACCACAATGTTAATCATCTAAGACATGATCACCAGCATTAGCTAATCAGCTAATATTCTCAGAGAGCGGGAGAAAAAGAAATATGTTTAATTCTCTTGTGCCAGCCATCCAAACGTCAGCGTTATTTTTTTAAAAAGGAACGTAATTTGGTCTTACATTATGAAATAAAATATATATAACCAAGTCTTGAAGAGGCTGCATAATTACATGCTACGTACATTATTAAAACATTAATTATTTTCAGCTCAAAAACTACAATTAATCAAATTAAATGTCTTTTGTAAAGTTAAAAAAACAGCAGATAAGCCTAAATTACAGCCTCCTAGTCTGCCCCCAGCGTGCTCTGAGTTTGGTAAACAGTGCAAAACCCCAGAAAGAAGATACAAGTGCAGGGGGGGGGGATTGGTAGCTGAATCCAGGCATTGGTAATCACAGCATGCGACTGTGATCCTTTTACAGTCCATCGATACAGATTAGGCAGCTCCAGGCCAATCAATAGCCCTGCAGTCTAAGCCCATGTGCCACTGACTGAGGGGTGCCTTACCGCAGTGCCATTTGTTTTACTTTCTCCAAGCTACTTTACTCCGTGGCACTGGTCTTATTATGCTAATACGCCCAACGTTCCGCTGCTTAACGGATCTTCTGCTGCAGTCGCTGTCAGGCTGATCCAGTCTAAACTGCATGATGGAACATTTTGGAGTCTGCAAGGGATGGCACGCTCTGTGCCGGTGGGTTATAGAATTAGTCAGATAAGATCAACTTTAAAATGCCTAATTCATTATGGAAAATAACAGGATCTGCATGCTAGGCATTAAAAGTGTAGCATATCTGAGCTCACGTGGGCTTTTGTCCCTAGACTGAACTGTGGTGAACGATGAGCTGGAAGCAAGGCTCATTCTCCAGGGAGGGAGCGCATGCATGCGTTTGACTGAGAGGTGTCCTTCTCTCATGTTAACCCCACAACAAACTCCCACTTGATTAAAGAGGACAGTTGGTGCTGCTGGTGAGGATGCCATTTAGCTATATCCATAAGGTCACAGCTCACTCTTCCAATGCATATAACTTAATGTGACAAGACAGTCAGCTGGTCAACATCTCCACTGAAGAGTAATTAATAAACTGTACACAGAGATGTGCCGATGCTTCTTTAGTTAATGTGATCATTATTAGCACTTATTTGTGTGTCACTGGCAACTTGAATCTTTCGTAATAGACTATTTACAGTTTGGATGCCAAATAAAAGAAAATATCAAACTACAATGAAAACATTTACTGAACTATGTTATCATTCTAGTGTCATCACTGTGCTTGCTCCTGCACCCACTTTAGTGTTAGTGGCAGTTAGTTTTTGGGGGGGGGGGGGGGGGGGGGGGGGGGGGGGGGGGTTGGTCTAACCAAACAAAATAACAAAAACAAGTAGTCGGTTTACTGCTGTTATTTTCCACATGGTTAGCTAAATAAGAGGATTCTGTTACAGTGCAGGCTTTTTATGAACACTTTATTCCAAGTCATTCAGGACTATTTCTTCTGGTCCATTCATCATAAAATATTTACACAGCTTAAAGGGCAGCTGGCATTTTCTCTCTCTCTCTCACACACACACACACCCACACACACACCCATTATATATATATAAACACACACACACACACACACACACACACACACACATATATATATATATATATATATATATAATATATATATGAAAAAAAAGCATTGACAATAGAACAGGACGGTCTGAAGCAGCTGCACACAAGTCTAAGGTCACAATTTCCAAAGCCAAGTGTAGAATAGAGGAGTATGAAGCCCCCCAGCACTGCACGTGGAGCAGTAGAACTGCATTTTCTAGTGGAGCATCAACCAGTACTATTGGGATGACCCAACCCTAACTACAACCCTAGTCCTACCACTGCTGAATGCAATCAAATCCTCAAGGCAAATGCTCTAACATTTAGTGTAAAACACACACACACACACAATTTCTTTATTCTGCTATGGTCAATAGGGTTTACCTAATAGGCCCATTTTATGTACCCACAGGGCACGCATGCAGGAAAAAAAGAAAAACATAACTAATGCCCATTGAAATAATGCAAATAAAGTCACTGCTCTATTTCTAAACTTACACAAAGATGTATTATAACCCTACTTCCAATTATTTGTGTTTAAAACTATTAATTATTTATTATTAATTCGTTTACAGTGCCCTCCAGAATAAATAGCACCCTGGTAAAAATTAACAAAAAAGGCTGCAAAAATAAAAGCAAAAAAAAAAAAACCCAAAACAAAACAAAAAAAAAGCCCGTTTGTTTGATCATCAGTTTGATCTTACAAAGGAAAAGTGAAAGGACTCGAACACTTCAGTAACTTAAGATGAACAGCAAATCTCATTATATAAAGTCCTCAAAACCATATGAATTATTTAGCATCCTGGAAATTCTTGTTTCACAAAAGGTATAAATGCGAAATGTCGCAGACCAAACACCACTAATCATCAATCAACATGCAAATTTAGTGAGATAAAAGGTTGCTGCCTTCAATGAATCAGGCGGCGAGTATAAAAGAATGGTTTCAAACCTGAAAATACCTATCTACACAACAAAAGGTCAATTTCAATCTACTGGAGCTTTGGGACCCTGCAAGTGGAAGCAAGTGCATGCCGCACCCCCCCCCCCCTCACAAAAAGGAGGAGGCAAAACTTTGACAAAATTGCAATCCAGTTATTTATTATAATTAAGATTTATTTAATTGTCTTTGTCATAATGCTGAAGAATATGTGCTGATTTCATCCTGAAGGCACCAACTCTCCAAATCGAAGATTAAAAGCCACCTCAATGTCAATAAACTATCTGGAAAGGTTGTCAAAATAATGCCACTAGTATTGTCAAAACAACAAGTGTATGCACCTCAAGTCGACTGCACGGAGCTCTGATTGGAAGTGGGTAATGTAATCAGATGAGACAAATAAGCCTTTTCGCAACAAACTACAGTGTCAAGGTCATGTAGAAAATAAACCAATCCCAATGTGAAGTATGGTGGTGGATCACTCATGTTGCCAAGCTATTTCAATTCCAAGAACCCCATCTTATTAGCAAACATGGAATCGAGGATTGTTTTGAGATGCATAAAACTAATAATTTGACCAAAATAAGCGCAGAGATTAAGGTGTGTATAGCAGGCCAAAGATCCGAAGCATACCTCCAGAAAAATAGTTCACTAACCACATACTCAAGCTTTTGCAGGACAACCAAAATCCCCTCATCTAAACTTCTCTAATATTTTCACTGTAAGATCAAAGTGGCTAAGTAACTAAAAAATAGCTTTACCTCAGGTCAACAACTTTGAAGTGCACTGTAGTAGTAACAATTGCAGGAATGGGGGCATCAAAAAACTGTTCTGTGTTCTGCAAAACAATGTGCTTAAATGTAAAAAGGTGTAATAAATTCTAATAATTTAAATTTAATATTTCTATTCTGCTAAACTTTTTTAGAATATTTTGATGCTTAATTGTTAAAAGTTGCTTAAAATATCTGAATAAATGTCTTTACAGAGTGATGAGTGATTCATGTTTTTATATAAATTTTATCCAAATTTATTTGAATGTTTTTTTTCTTTCTTTTGGAGGGCAGTTATTTCCTCTGTGGTATTCTCCCCAGAACACCACTTTCATTCCTTGTTTTTCTTAAAGCAGACTCATGATCAAGTGTAAGAGATGCCTGCAGATCCTTAGCTGTGACCCTAAGGCTTCTTTATCACTTGTTTACGCTTACTACAGTATGCCCTTGCACTGATCTTTGTAGGACGCCCACTCCTAAGGAGAATTTCAACAGCGGTGAATGTCTTCCAAGTCCGTTAAAATACTTTTGTAACCCTTTCTAGTCTCTACAGCTTTTCTTGTTTGATTAGGAGCTTGAGCAGAAATATGTTCTGTTGAGCAGCGCAGAACAAAATTTGGTATTTTGTATATGGAAGAGCAGGTCAAACCCACTTCTGAAGAGCCCAGAGCACCTGATTCCTAGTTGACATGCTTTTTCCTACAGTGACCTGCTCTTTTTTTGTTTTTTTTTTAAAACAGTATGACAATATGCTTGTAAGCACACTTTTAGTAGCAAAAGGCTGCAACTGCTGCTAATTCTAGATAATTCTTTAGCAAAGTAATTCATCACTCAGAGTGATTTTCATAACGTTCAACAAATTGCGTCTTGTCCCTTTCAACCTACACAGTGCTTCATAGCAGTTTGCTGAGAATAGCCTTGTAGCTCCTCAATAAGGTGTGATTAAATAAATGAGGAGTTGATTATGTAACTCCTAGGTTGACTTCTTTGTATTCCTTGTGCACGGTGGAAATACAAAAGGCAGTAAACTGGCACCTGAATGAAGGCGTACAGGCTGGTATTCACCAAGACCTCAGCTAGAAGCTTCAGCTGACAGAACGAGCTAATGTACCGTGCAAGTATTAGGCCGAGTGCTTTTACAGAACAATCGATACGAAGTGGAAAGTGTAACATTTCACATTTTCTTCTACATGATGTTACCTCAGGATAACAGTTTGAGGTCACCCACCAACGTGCACATATGTGAGAGGGGGATACTCTACCTTGCTTAGCCTCCAGCTCCTCCAGAGATAGCGTGGGCTTTTTCTCCTCAGGCTGTGGGGGAGGCGCAACCTCTCTCTGCACCTCCATTCCTGGCATGGCCTGCTCCGCCCCGTCCTGCTCATACTCTTTTTCCTTATCCTCGTCGGAGTCGTCGTCTAGCCGAACCCGGTTCTTCTCCAGAGGCAGCATGTCGTTCTCTTTGGACTTTATGGCAAAACAGATGGGCGCAAAGGACGCTGGGAAGTGAGACACAGAGGTACAGTATTATTACTAAATCTGTCTCATTTAGGCATGGCCATTAACCTTCCTCGCTGGGCTGAAAATGGGCCCAGCACTGATGGCCATTAGGACCAAAGACAGGATCATTACAGCCTGGCTCATATCTCAGCAGAATGAGTGTTAACACAGTGACAACCTTGCAATGACACTCTGCTCTCTGAGTAGCAGTATTAAATTTGGAGATATTCAGGACAACAACCCCAATTAACAGAAAGAGGGAGAGCCTAACTGCGTCTGGGCAGGAGGAGTTTTTGGTCATTTGAGCCAGGCTGGTGGTCTGGCTCTGGAGGCCAGATCTATTGAGGCGTGCGTCCCAATCTTACCTTTAATGAGTTTGCCCTCGTTATTCTGTTTGTCTGAGGAACAGTTAGCTGTGCTGCCTCCATCACTGGTCCGCACGCCAGAGCCCTGAAAGAGAACAAGAGATTGAAAGAATAAAGTGCAAGACAAATGGACATCGAATAATAGGTAAGCAAGCCAAAAGGACAGGAAATGAGAGGGCTGCATGATGCACATCTTTTTCAAAATTCTGAACGACTCCTTTGTACATCTGCCCTTTTGGTACTGTTTCTGCTTTTGGCCAACATAAGCTATGATGAATTTTCCGAGCAACCTAAGTGGTACAGTAAAAAGAGCACATAAAAGGCCAACTGGGACAGAAAGAGAATATGATTTTAATGCAGTGGAACCTTCGCATCCACCTTCTTGTTCTTTCTGAGAATGCAGGAAGAAGACAGAAGAGGAAGAAGATATGGATTCTGCGAGTAACAGCGACAGTCCATGTATCATTTTTCTTCTAAGCATTTCAATGAAAAAAGGCTAACAGTATGCCACACTTTCCAGGGATGAACAAACAAGCATACATGTAGAAAAACAAACAAATAAACAAAACAAAAAAAACAGCTTTAAAAACAGTTTTGTGCTATGGAGCATTTCAGCCCCATATTTCACTTCTTTAAAGGAATAGTCCGGAAAAAATCATTTACACAACTTTCCACTTATCCCAGATTTAGTCAATCGGCCAATACAAGTTTGGAGTCCACAACTTAAAATTACCCAGTCCTTTCCTGTAAAAATACCTTTTCAAAACTTCTCTCAAACCACATTCAGGCCTTCATTAACGGTCAGTGTGGTTGTAAGCATGACTTACAGTGAATGAACAGAACTTCACAGTACAGCTGAACGCTGCGGGCAGCCTTTTTTGTGTGAAGATACACAGAGAAGGGATATACGGGGAAAGAGTAATTTGCAGAGGCTGACAGAGGCCTTGATGTCCACACTTCCAAAACCTCAACTACATGCTGTGCGAATCTGTGAAGGTGTCTGTCAAAGTAAATGTTGACTGGCTCTCCAGTAGCACTGAGGGCAGGAAGGGACACAAACAATACTTGACCTGAACCAGAACTACCACAAAATTAAAATGCACCTGACAGATGTGCAGACATTAGAGAGGAATCTGATGCAATCAATCCTCTCCATAGTGGTCAGACTGTTCTTTTAATGTCCAGCTTAATTGTCAAATTAGTCCAGCTTAAATGTCAAATTCGAGTTCAATTCCACAGCCTGCGAAATACTGCACTGTTATTCTAAAACATGTGTGGCAGTGAGACAGGCAGAAAAAGCAACAGATTCGAATAGGAGAAGAGAGGAAGATGGAGACAGAAAGGGGAGACAGAAAGGGGGGAGAGAGACAGAGAGACAGAGAGAGAGAGACAGAGAGAGAGAGAGAGAGAGAGAGAGAGAGAGAGAGAGAGAGAGAGAGAGAGAGGGGATGGCACAAAGGTAATGGAAAGTGGAGCTAAAGTTATGTCACTAATAGAAGTTTTTCAATATTTTACAGTTCTATTAAGGAAGTGTCAGAGGCTCGTCTGCACAGCCCGGTGTAAGATGAGAGGTCACGAGGCCATTAGCCTGCCAAAAAATCTCTGTCCCAGCAGTGGTGAAAGATGATGGGACAGCTGATGGGAGAGAAACCAGAAGAGATGAGATCTGGGACAGGCCAACTCACTCGAAATAGTGAGGAATACAAGGGAGAAAAAGGAAACCAGGCCGGATAAGAAAGTACTTAACTACATGTTCCAACACCTTAAACAAAGAGCTATTCTGCTGCTCTAAATTATGAAAGCTCTTTACAGCTGCTCGCTGTTTGTTTCTGCCTTGTTGCTTGGCCCCGTATGGACGAGTGTTTTCATTAATGTTTTAATTCATTGTGCTTGTGTCATCCTACCCTGGTGCATTAATATCAAATGCACATTAATATCAGAGTGGGACTCTTCTATAGCTTTGCGTATGAGCAGTGCTTCCTGCATAGGGGAGTCCAGTTAATTTATATGCTGGAATGCAGCATAAAGAAGCAGAAATCTTGCAAATCCTGTTTATGTGGGGAGTGCCAACCGAAGAAAAACACAGATGGAGCATGACGTGGAAGCAGTTTTGTCCAAATGCAGCTTTAGGAGATTTTCCATAAGAAAGTGGTGCACGGTCAAC
This sequence comes from Pygocentrus nattereri, assembly GCF_015220715.1. Classification (NCBI taxonomy): domain Eukaryota; kingdom Metazoa; phylum Chordata; class Actinopteri; order Characiformes; family Serrasalmidae; genus Pygocentrus; species Pygocentrus nattereri. Next base: position 10,624,133 of record NC_051226.1, read on the forward strand.
ATGTACAGCATCTCATGCATGAGTTCAGCTAAGCCGGATCAAAGCAAGGGAATAAGGAGACTTAGCCTGAAGAATACATGGAAGTGAGGGCAGAGGCCACTCGAGGGGATTTCAGTAAAGACTAGTTTTCTCAGTGCAGCAGGTTAGCTAAGCTTCACGTAAGCGCCTCTCAGACACGAAGACTCATACCCTTCTTATACATGGGTCAATGACATGCATTTTTGGTGCCCAAGTCCATTATATTCCTAGGAAATAAATAATCTAATACATACACAAAGTAGTAGCACAACATTGTACAACGCTTCCTTTATGTAAATGCATTTTCAGTGCACCAAAGTAATAAAGGCATTAAGAGGATGTAATTTCTGATGTGTTCCAATCTCCTGTGGCACAACAAAGTACTATTATTCTGACACATTTTCAAGAAAGAGTGGGCAAGGTATTAATCGTAAAGAAAACCTCAAGTGACTCTTACACTCCTCAATATTTTGATTAGGGGACAATCACTGTTAGGCTGGTTCAGTTTACCTGTCAGCCGGCGACCACAGTAAAGCCATAAAATATGTTACCATTATAATGCTGTTTATTTGAAGAAAAAATAAGAAATAAGAAAGAAATAAGAAAGTATAACACTTTAGACAAAGATTTATATGGGTGTCCATGTACAAGGACTATCTTGAAGACACCATCAGTAGTTGTAAATAACTTCATTTCTTTTGATAAATGTGTGTCAGCACATTTACAGTTTCTGGCTGGTAAAATTGATTATTCTGTTTAAAAATGAATTTCTACCATTATAAAATCTTGTAAACAAATATCAATACTTTCATCAAATTTTTGCAGATACAAAATGCACATCATATCCTTTTTAAGAAGAATATTTTTATTATTAGTGTATGAAAACATGTATTAAACTTTCAATTTTAAAAGCTTTGCTTTCATTGAAATACCGGCATACCTATAACTGTCCTTTTTGCTGGGAACATGGTCCACTCTACTGCAAAGGACTAAGCTCCGATGTCACTACTTCACTATATTTCCTTGGATAATTCCTTAAGAAGCTTAATCTTTGGTGACTAAGTAAAAACAAGAGCATTTCTATCAATTTTGGAACATGGAAGACTCATTGGTTTCAAAGTGACTGTGACTTAGAGGGCTGTGGAGCGAGGGGATCCAGATGACAATTCTGAGGCAGAAGAATTTCTCTTCCAGACTGTTCATGTGGCAGACAGCATATGTGGAAACAATGAGTGAAATCCAACAAAAGGAGGAAAAATAATACAAGCCCAAACACTGAAGTCCCTGGTCCCTGTCATGTGGGATAAAAGTCAGTCAAATACTAGTCAAAATACTTGTAAAGGAAACATTAGTATGTGTGTATATATATATATGAGAGAGAGAGAGAGAGAGAGAGAGACTTAGTGACTTTGCTATTCTGCCCATGTTTCTGTAACTAATAACTCTAAATTAGTTGCTGGAGGCCTTGTGTACAGTGTGATTATTTACACTAATCAAGTCATCAGTGCGGTGGCCCATGGCTGCTCGCTACATGAGGCGGTTTGTTCAGCCCTGACACCCCCCCCCCCCAAAAAAAAACGGCTCTGGCATCCTGCTGGGGCCACCCTCACCCACACACACAGCACAGTGAGGCAGCCGGAGGACAGAGGAACATACCAGAGTAAGAGCACCCGATTCCTCCTGGCTAGAGCTACGTAATCTATCGTGTGTTGATCGTTATCATGACAATGTCCTTAGAAAAAAACTGTTACCACAAGAGGCTGCAATATACAAACGAGCCATTTATTAAGTCAAAAAGATGCTGGGCTTTGAGCAGCAATGCAATCAACCCACATTTCTGAATGAGAACCAGTTCTAGATTGGTAAATACCAGAGTATCAATGTAAACAATTCTGTGATCAGCGGTGGAGAAACTGGAATTTTTGTAAACACTAATCTGGTCCCTCTCTCTCTCTCTCTCCCTCCCTCCCTCCCCTACACTTCTTTCTGCAAGAGGGTGGGGCTGTCCTTACTCGGGTTATATAAATGATTAACCGATTAAGTCGATCTGAATTGGAAATCAGAATGCATTTTCCTGTGTGACATATTTCCAAGTGAAACAGGCTACTCGTGTCGGACCAAATTGGGGGTGGTACATGATTTTAGGATTTGACTGCATCGCAAAAAGTGGGCGCTCCTAAACAAACACAGTCTGACTCCGAAAAAGGAAATCAATACTTAAAATAATTGTTTTGATGACATCTGGTTAAGTACTACAATATTTTGAGGCGCCTTTTCTGTAGTTTCTGAAATATAAATCATTAATCATTGAAAGCTTGATTTTAATATGTATTTGTGTGTGTGTGTGTGTGTGTGTGTGTGTGTGTGTGTGTGTGTGTGTGTGTGTGTGTGTGTGTGTGTATATATAGACACACACACATACACACACTTTTTACTTTTCAAGCCACCGACTAGGCAAAACGCGGGTTATCAGGCCACCTTATTGGCATCCACAGTGCTCTTGCTTTTCTAACACTTTCACAGCAAGAGCTCGAGGAAAAGACTTCAGGATAAAAAGAAGTCGAGTAAAATAAGTCGGTGTATGAGTGCAATTACCTACTTTTGAGGCATGAGATGGACTGCGCGTATCTATCCACATTGCTCCTTCACAAGCTGACTGCCCTTACAGCCTCTCAGCATCACAGTGCAGCAAAAACTGTCCGGTATCTAACTGACCTCTTGTATACAACTGTGTTTTACAATAGCTTTGAAAGTGGGTCAGACAATCAGACCTCAGAACCAGAATTATGTTTTCTAACTGATCATTTGAGGCTGCATCCTTGATTTTAGGTGTGTCAGTTATGAACTAATCAAGAAATCATGATCAAGCATGATAAGCAGTATTAATGAGAGTAAAAGTATCGATAAAATCTCAATATCTAAAGATGTGAGTAACCTAATCACTTAGATTCCATTGAGGATAAAGGCTTTCATATTAACAAACAAATGTTTAAAAAAACTGATTTAAGTAATAAAAGCTAATCTTTAACCACATCCCATCAAGGGTTCGCTGATGTTTTTATTACACTGCATGGCTAATTGCAACTGTAATGTGTTATTTTTGTCTATACTTCACAGCCTTACTCCTGGGACAAAAAAATCCAGAGCGGCCATAAGCAAGCAGCTGGAGGAGGAGTGGACGTGATGTTGTAAAGAGAATGCCACAGTATAAAAATAAGAGGAAAGTGATAACTGAAGTGAAAAGGAAAGACGAGGTAGAGGAGAATAGATAAAGGAAGAAAACAGAACGACAAGGAGAAGGACAGGACAGGAGATGAAGATGGAGAGGAGAGAGAAAGGGGAACAGAAGGAGAAGCCGTAAAGCAGAAAGACAGGAACAAAGGAGAAGGTAAAAAAGCAAGGAGAGGCAGTGAGAGAGAGGCATAACAAGAACAGACTCTGAAAAGAGAGGAGTTAAACGTGAAGGAGGTTTTGGTGCCTCTCATGAGAAACAAACACGATGAGAGACGACAAATACAACCGTGTTCAAGGATCCAGAAAAACAGAATTCTCTGCTTCCCTCACTTCTTCAGAAGGTACACTAAGGCATAGTGATGTACAAAAATGCAGATTCAAGGAACAACCGTCTGGGCTGTTTTACTAGATGAGCAGCTTTATTACATTCAACTCATAATAAGATCCACTTTCATATAATAATAAAATACCTCCTGCTTTACTTACAAATCTCAATGTGGTCTTGACTGAATGTTTAGAATCCAGACATTTACTTTCTTGAATGTGCTACAGGTGAGAAATAATTAGTCAAATTAACAAAATTAGAGATATAAAAAGTAAAAAAAGGATATGATCTGTCACGGCCTGTAATAACTTCAACATTGTAGGCTTGAATTGGGCATATTGAACTGGGCTATTCTACTATAGATGCTATTTTGAGGTTATATATTTTGTAACATTAACTGATTTTATTAAATCTTTAATGAACCTCTCACATTATGACATAAAACCAGGTCATATTGTACTTTTTAATGTTTCAAAGGCTGTAACTCATGCATTCATCGGACCTTGCTAGACTTATGTTCCCTTTAAATGATGCACGAAAGAGCCACTAGCTCCCTCTTGTGGAGAAACGTTATTAGAGTGCTAAACATGTGCAAGAGAGTGAATGAGTTCCAAAGCCATGTGCACATAGTGGAGATGGTCTGAAAGTCGACTACAGATGCCTGAGGGAAATCATAAAATATTATTTTCATAACTTTACAATCAGTACAATCAGAACCATCAGTACACTTATGCTATACAAAAATAAAAGTTCAGAAACTTCCTTAGATGGTCTCTCTCAACCACAGCCCAAAAATATAATTATTTAATATAATAATTATTAATAATTTTTAATTCAATATTTAATAATTAATCATTACATTTTTAGAAAAGCCGCTTTAAAGTACTGTCTAGCTCTCGAACAATTCAATTTCCCAACATAGCATCGCCATCAGGTTACATGTCCCTTATCTCCAATTTCATTGGATCACCCAGACCCACTGGAAGGTTTTAATAGAGGACACTACAAAGACAAAGCTGAGAAGTTCTAGAGTCTAAGACAGAAGAACAAGTGCACTACTGACAGGCAGACGAGTAACATAACCGCAGTGAAACAAAAACATTCGTTCTAATGTTATAATGAACCCGAGCTGTGTTAAACAGATTCAATTAACGATGTTAATTTGTCAGTGAATGTCGAATCCTGACAACAGTCTGGAAGATGCTAAAGAGTAAGAAAGTATGCAGCATTGGGGAAGCTGAGGGAAGCTAGAGCACTCATTGCAATGTGTTGGCCCTGAGGTAAACCATTACAGCCACGTTTCCAGCCTTGAAAGACACCAGACACAGCCCCGCAGGCCAGCAACTGGCCAGAACGGAGATGCTTCCGCAGTGTGTGTGTGTGCCTGTGCATATATTTACAGAACATCTTTGAGGCTAGGCCCAAGGACTGACACACAGTGTTGAGCCCCAGGGAAAGGCTTGTCAATCTTCAAGCAGCCATGCATCATAATGTGTATATCTGTTAGCATGCATGGGCCTTCATCTGGCAGAGCAGTTGTGGGATTTAAAAGGCAGAAATATTCTAATTCAAGTCACCACGGTCAGGCACTCTGAGCACAGACACAGGTTTTCTGGTCATTGTTTCACTTTATTTAGCAGCCAGGCAATCTCTTATTAACCGTTTATTTGATTATTGATCATCAAACTGGGTATTCCAGTAAGCATCTAATTAGAAATAACAGACTTCAATTCTCACATTTTTCTTACTAGCTGTAGGCTAGCAAGATGATCGCTCATCTGATAAACAGTACTGATATGTTATACCTTTAAGAGAGGAGGAAATCAAGCTCCACTCTTGCTTCAGATCTAAAAAAAAAAAAAAAAAACCCACAGGACTTTGTCCATTCTTCCACTGAGAGAAGATAGCTCAACACTAAGGGCTTGAAAGAATGTGTAGCTGTCAGAGAAGCAAAAGAAAATAAGACAAAAAAAAACTAAATAAGGAAGTTGATGGTCTTCTCAGTAGGGATTGACCACCTCGGAGTCCAGATTGCAACATCACTGAACTACTCAAATTACTCAAAGAATTACTCGGGACTGCGAGAAGCAGAAAAAAAAAAAACCCAACTAACAACTGAACATACTATATACTAAAAAGTTTAATATATTCAGTTGTTGAGATATCAATGATTTGCTGTTAAGTATACATATGAACTTGTGACAAATTTCCCAAACCCAAGCCCTTTTGGTGACCGGTGATAAAACACCCCAGTGACCATCTACCCTATGCTGTGGTCTAACTAGATGCTCAATTTTATTTAAATGCACAGATTTAACTCCTCCATCGGAAAACCAATTGATCAAAAATGTGATGAAAACCATGAAGCTGAAGAAAATCAGATGTAACCTTTATGGATTTTACAAAACCTGGGACCCACTGATGAACTATGTGAACAGTTTACCTGTCCTGCAAAAAAATTTCTCTACTGTTGATGTGTCCTATCTATACTTAAATAGACTACGATGCAGGGTTTTGGTAGTTTTTTGTGATCCGTTTCTGCTGTGATCACTTGCTATTGGTTTTGTTTCTTGTCTCTTTTTGATGTTCCTTAATCTTCTATACACAGCTGTCCCTTGAGATATTTTAAATTTACAAAATAAAGTGTTTACCAAATATATGTGCTCCTTTTTCCCCCTCTGATGCTGAAAAACTAATGGCTTGTACAGAAGAGCTGGAAATTATATTACTGAAGTGTAGTCTAACTTTTGCACAGCTATATACACACACACACACAAAGTTAGGGATATTTGGATTCCGGGAAAATTGGCTGCTGGAGACTGGGGTACCTCAAATGCAGTGGCCTGCACTTTCTCCAGACCTGAATCCCATAGAAAACCTATGGGATCAGATGAGTTGCCGTGTAGGCCTGTAACTCTGTACCCCAGAACGTCAATGACCTGAGGGCCGACCTTCAAGAAGAGCGGGATGCCATGCCTCAGCAGACAATAAGTCGACTTGTGAATAGCATGAGACGTTATCAAGCTGTAATTGATGCTCAAGGGCACATGACAAGTTATTGAGACACTGACATTTTTTGTTGTGGTATACCCACCACTGTTGTTGGCTTTTGTTTGAATAAATTGTTTGAGATGAGGAAACCACCACTGCATGCTTCTACTTAAATGCCCTACTTTCATGATATTTCATGAACTTTTTACATTTTCCATAAATTTCACCCAAAAGCCAAATATCCTTAACTTTTTTATATATATATATACATATATATACACACACACACACACGTATGTACATCTGTGTGTGTGTGTGTGTGTGTGTCTGACCTATGAAAAGGCACTCTTAAGGAGTTGGTCTAATAATATTCCTGTGAAAATTAGTCTAGAGCCTTGCAGCGTTGCTGTGCCCACACATACCTGCCTCATAATGTCATGTCTCAGTGCTCTCCACACATACAGCTGGTGTGCATCCAAATACAAAAAAAAGAAATCTGATCATGAAGCACAGCTTCTCACATTTTTAGTTGTCACTTGTAATTTTAAGGGTCACTGTTATTTTATATTTATTGTCATTCATTTTAACCTATGCATTTTTTTCATTTGGAGCAGCAGAAACATTAAATTAAAAGCATTATACTGTAATTACTTATTAATAGTCACCATCTGATAAGCCTATCTGCAAGACATTTAATTAATACAATTACGTCTTTTCAAATACCAGGTGCTCTGGATGTTGCATAACTTAATTCTCAAGGTTAAACGGCTTTCTCACTTATCAAGGAATCATCTACAGCTGTTTATCATTCTGTACAAATCTAACATTCCTTACTCAGATGAATTAGTTGGTATGTACTACGTTATAAAATTGTGCCATCATAATAAAACCGTTGCATACCTTTAATTGCCTTTTTTACCTGACAGTGTTCCCAAACTTTGGAATTGTGATTCCATTTTGAACAATTAATGCATACATTTACAGAAATGGCAAACGTACATGTTCATCTACATGCATATTCTGTGTGGCATTTCTCTTGATTTTAGTAAGACCAAAATAAATCTGCAAGGACAAAAACATGAATAAACACATGGATTTGCCCCTCGCTGATAATTACTACCTAACAGCAGTTTAATTCTAGGCTAGAGGGAACAAAGTGCACAGCTCACAGGATATAGGCCATCGTGGACTGTTATTACTGACAGAAAGGAATATAAGGCATGCGAATACATTTGACAACAAATAGGAAAATATATTAATTATAAAAGAACTTTAAACGTCATTGCCCGTCTCCTTCCTTTCATGTTTATGCCAATCCTCAGGATTAGAAAAGAATGAGGCAACCACACCTGAGGGTGAAAAACAAAACAGTTCTAAAATGACTGTTTTAATTACCAAAAGCTAAAGAAGTGCTTTAAAGAAAGGCAGAGCAAAGACATCCCTGGTGTGAGATGAAGCAAAAAAGCAGTAGACTCAATAGCCTCAGAATGAAGAAGGCCAGAATCATAAAAATGAGCATTAACATTTAAAACGTGTTAACAGCGTTAAGGGCTCTGACCTGATCTGAAAGGTCTGCCAATCTGAATTTCTCCATTAGATCTTGACAAAACATGTAGAAACAAGGATATTACTTAATGGTACTTGGCATTAAGTGTAGAGTGAAGATGAGAAACGATGACAGTCATTTCTAAGATGGAGAAAACATTTCTCTTAGTAATTCCCTTATTTTTCTTTGCCCTCCTCCCCAAACTGGGTGAGAACACAGAATAATTAGAGCATATGTCTGATTCCTATATGCAGCTATATCAGTGATTGGATGCCTGCTAGGACAAAAGCAGTGCCAAGATAAAGAGATAAAAGAACTTTATCATATTTATCTGAACAAGTAAGTCCAGTCAAACTCATACCACCATATCCACTTATGGAAATGAGTTACGTGAGGAAAGTGAAAGCTGAATTCATCGTTAGCTTACACTTGCCGGAAGATAAAAACATTCCTTGCGTTTCATGTGATGGTCACAGAGTACAAACACTGCCATTCTGAGGACTGAAAAGGCTTCTGACTGCACTTGCTGTTGAAATGCTTTCCTAATTGTGCTGATGTTGGTTACAACAGCCATAAAGGGAGAGAAGAATTAGAACTTTTCATGAATTCTGTTGCTTTTTCTTATCAATTTAACTGCAAAATAGATTCAGAATAAACATTAGGTAATTCTAAGATCAGAACAATCTATCTGACCACAAGAAGCCTCCTTCATTCCTGTGTGGTGTGATCAAATCCCTATCCCAAATCCCTGTGTAAAAATGATCAAATTGTAAGTCGCTCTGGATAAGAGCGTCAGCCAAAGGCCATAAATGTGAATGTAAATCAAATGAAAAAGTCTTTAAAATACATACAACAAACCAAACACTTTTCCTGCCTAAAAACAGCATTTTCTACCAAAATAAATAAATAAACCAAAACAAATAATCATATGCCGGCAGCAATGACTCACCAGCAGGTTGCAGAAGTCACTGACAGGCTGCCCTCTTTATTGGCATATCCCACTCAAGCTGGCATGTGCCAGTGGTAAATGCCACACACTATTCCACAGAATCTTCCTGCCACAAATCACTTTTCTTCATATTAACATATCTGGCTAAGTATTTAAGCACATCACCAGGATCACAGTCTATTTGTCTTGGGGGCCAAACCGCAATGCTGGTGGTGGGAACACACCTTAAGCAGCCCTGATCTAGGCCTTGTAGTGAACACTGAAATCTATTTACTTGCTAAACAAAATGTGAGCTAATGAAGTACAGACTGCATGTATACTTCAGAGTTTGCAAAATATAACCTCTTACACAACATGTACTTCGCTCACAGCCTCCGGCAACAGTCATCGGCATGTTAAACATGATTTTTTAATGCGTTATGTTTTACACATGCCTTCGACATTACTCATTATTTTAATAATTTATATGAGGAAAATCAATGAGGTTCTACTTGTGATTGGCATATTCTATTACATACTGGCACATTCCACTGCAGCACATTAAATGTCACTTCTTACATGCCAGTGGCAAAAAACCTAAAATACCAGTCCACAGATCTTCCACCCCCAGGAAATGACAGATTATTTTGTCTTTTCTGAAATACGGTTGCTTCTTCTTCTAAAGGAATTAATTTTTTCCCCCACATCTCGTTACATTGTGCAAAAGTCAGAGACTAAAATTCATTTACTTTTTTGCAGTAAAATACCAATTAAATTCATTTTTCAGTGTTGATAAAAAATGAAAATATGTTCAACAAAAAGAAAAAGACAGAAGCCTCAACAAGTAAACAAAGTCAAATTTGTCCGTTTTCAATGTGCCCGCATTTTGGCTTTATTCCAATTTCCATTCAGAAGACCTGGTTTTAGTTTTTCAAAGAATTCTGCAGATATTTTTCCACAGTTCAGTCTTAGGTTGCATTTTCTAATCCCCACACAGACACACGCACATTTAAACCGTTTATTCTTTTGGGGGGAGCTGGAGTCTATCCTAGCAGTCCTAGGGCCGAAGGCAAGAAACATCCCTGACAGGTCGCCAGTCCATCGCAGGACATACAGTAAAACAGACAGAGAAACATATACATCCACACAGACACACTTTCAACCTAGGGGCAATTTGGCATGTCCAACTGGCCTGACTGCTATGGGAGGAAACCCACACAGACACAGGGAGAACATTTAAACTCCACACCATGGTCACCTGGCTGGGAACTGAACTTGCTGTGAGGCGACGGCTCTACCCACCACACCACCGTGCCAATCATCCCAAAAAAATTCAATGGGGGATCTGGGCTCTGGGGAGGTCACTCCACTGATCTGAGAACACCAGCAGCTTCTTGTTTGATTTCCAAATGTTTCCCAGCGAGGCTTCTTGACACTTACACATCCTCCTTCTTATCGTCAAACTTTTTCAGACCTGAGACAAGAGTGGAGCTTGATTTATCCCCCTCTCCAAAAGATTAAAGCTATAAGTTTTGTTTATCAGGAGGTGACAGTTTTTGTGGTCTGTCAGGTCTTGCACAATTGTTCCAATTGGTCTGTATCTTTGAGTCGTATATTCTTTCACTCGTTTTCTTTTGATTTTCCCCTTCCATTAGGCAAACGGATTACCTCATCTTTGTCCTCAGAAATATCTCCTAAAAAAATAATAACTTTTACTTCATGGCTGTTTTACAATAATGAGAAGTCTCTGCTTTTCACACAGTATTGTACATTCATAGTGTAATGTCAGAAACCAGGTCCTAAATATGGTGGCCACGATAGATCATGTGATGAAACAGAAGAATGTTATCTGGAAGAATGAAAACAATAACTGAGCCAAAATCTGAGAAAACTCCCAAAAATGCAATTCCACTTTTCATTAAAAGTGACTATGCCAGGGATTTCATTCAAACATACATGCCAAACCCCAAAGCTGAAACTATAAGCCTTGAAGCACGGGAATTTATTCCTAACTCTGAGATCCAAAAAGATGCAGTGCAAAACCATATTGATGATTTATTGAGCACAGGGGGTTTGCCAGACAGCTTGATTATATGATGCAAAGATGATCAACAATGGCACAGCTGAGGAAACGGAAGACGAAGCCCTCTTCATGAAACTTTATGAGTGGAACGCACAAGAAACGCTGTTCTCACATTTCAAAATAACTCAAAGTTATCAAGGATGGCAAATAAGGATAAAAAGCAAATGTCTCTTCTCTCAGCTCTAGGCTTGACATCATGCCAGGATCCACAACCTGATTGTTTTCTGGGTGATTGCTTGTTTACTGCTCTCCAGCAATAAAATGAGACATCTGGTTATTAAAGCCTCTCTCTCCAGGGCACAAGCACACCCAGACTTTATGTGGTCATTGATTGGGCAGACTCATGTGGTGGATGCTGGTCTTCATTTACTTGCAAACTGGCTTTCCTGTCCATATACGAAATAGAGGATGTCTTCAGCTGAACTTTAATTCAATATGTCATGAGGTTGCCATATCCTTGTTTTTGCATTACTGAGTGTTGCTATGAATAGACACTCTACTGCTTAGCCATTCCAGAATGAAAGAAATAATAAAAACACGCCTCTGTAGCTGAAGCAGAGAAAAGCCTGAGCGCTTAGACCATTGATTTTATTCTATAGCATTCAAATGCTATGACTGAGCTTTGAGTAAATTTATTTTGCTGAAAAGAGTGATTATGGTATACAAAGGCCTTAATCTTTCAACTTTGAGAATACAAAAGAGCCAAGAGCTCCATTTCATGCTGATTAGCAATAAAAGCTAATTAAACTTTGGTTCACTTGTCATTTTATATTATCCACAGCTAGTAAATCAAACAGAACTGCTGTGCCAGAGACTGACTCAACTTATCCAACTGTCACAAATAGCATCACAAACAATAGAAACATGACGATCCAGGAAAGAAAAAAAAAAAAAAAAAAAAAAAAAACCACATAAAATTAAAAAATAAATCGGTTCCAAAATAGATCCAGATGCAAGCTTTGAAGTTTAAAAGCTTCCACTGAACACACGCAAGCCACACTCTCCCACCTCCCATAGACATAATAAAAATAACACTATTCATAAACTAGGCCATCAGCTTCGTGCTTGTAAACTGGTTTGTAAAGATGTAAAGTACACATAAAAGCAAATACTCTGAAAAAAGAGAGAAAAAAAAGGCAGAAAATTGCCAAAAGTCTTTATAACTAAGACTTTTTTAGAAGGTTACATGTTCTTCTGCTTCTAATTCCATAATAGCTGCTAATGGACACTTCAGAACAATTGAACACCTCAAAAGTAATCAACCAACCAAGACATGCCGAGTGCGGAGCTACAAGACTAATGTGGCTAACAAGTAATGGCCTTAATGTCACCAATTAGCGCTAGAGGTGCACTAATTACGGACGCAACTAAATTTTAGCAACCCAAAGAGAAAAAGGGGTCGAAAAAAACAAAGCCTACAACCAAGTATCAAAATCTAACACAGTGGTAAGAAATGCTCCATGTTCCCTTTTCTTTCCAGTCCTGGTCAGGACAGGCTCTTTGAAACAGTTTGTATGAGGAACACTGGACAAGCGACACAATCTCTGCTCATCGCAAGTGTCAGGAGGGGGTTCAACATTCAAGAAGTTCCACTGCAGGTTTGAAAACACAACATTCTGTTAACCATATATAATACAAACAAATACACACAACACAGGAGAAGGGAAGTCCCTGCTAGGATGCTGTAGCTATCTGCAGCCATAGATTTTTCACAAAAAAAGTGCAAACTATAACAAAAAAATAATAATAACTCCTTGCTTAGGATAACTATCCATATAAAATGGTTTAGTAAAGCATTCAAATGAGCTTTTACACCATACACCATTACGTAATAAACTGGAACAGTCAGTCAGTAATCTTAATCTAATCACGATATAAATTGTTGGCCACACCAGCCACCACCGCTGCTACTCCCACTACTGTTTTAGCTACGCAATTAACTTGTGCATTTTTATAGTTAACAGTATGTCAGTGTCAAAAACCCTGTGATCTCTATATTTTAGTTGCGGTGCACAACTGAAGAAGCAAACTTGGTACACCCAATATGTCCTTCCTGACGGACTAAACTAGGGGTATGGATAAAAATGTCTAAATTTGATTTTTTGCCAAACTATCGCTTTAAATGACTCGGCTTCCCCTTAGTGAAAGCAGGCAAGTCTGCGGTAAAGAGGCTAGACTGCAATTAAAGGCAAGGGCAAAGTTTTATAGCCTACTTAACTTTCAGGTCACTGTAATAAGTTAAAATAAAATTGATTTTCAACTCACAAGGTATGCCTAAATCTTATTGAAAAAAAATTAATCCACCTTGGGGCCACTGCACCCTTTAAAAGGGTGCACGCTAATGCCACCCTATAAAAGACTTTATGGTGGAGGTGACGGAAAAAATACACACTCAACAAAAATAAAAATGAGGTTCAGCTGGAGCCGACAGGCTCAGCTGAGACAAAGTGAAATCTGAACCAAATGTCTTTTTCTCTGGAGTGGCACCCAGAGCAGTAAAGCTTTAAACACCCAGACAAATTAACACATACATACTCAACTCTAAATAAGCCAAGTGTTCTTTGATGATCGTAAGTTGGTGGAAAGACTCGGACAAGCACCTACCGCAGAAGGAATACTGTCAGAAAAGGACGTCCCGAACCGTGACATAGACTGAAATGAGACTTTTTAAGCAAGTCAAGTGCCGAGTCAGGAAATCCAGCATGCTCATCCATTTTACATCAAGACTTCACAGCTGTACTGGATGACAGCTATGAGACAGGAGGATGGAGGATTAATGGAGAGTAGGCTGTTGCGCTTGGCAAGCAGTGTGTTGACAACACGCACCCGGTCTTGAGCTGCATTCTGAGACAGGAGTGTGCTTGAAGCGCATAGAGAACTAATTGATTGCTGTCAGCTCAGGGCTCTCTGTGTCCTTTCTCTGAACTTGCAGCTCTGCCTTTACCAAACTCAAACTCAAAACTGGCCCGAACTGACTCAGCAGGAGAGCTGAACATCGCCGACAAAAGCCCTGTTTAACGGTCAAACAGCATGAATGATTTTTCTGCCTCCACTCCGATCATGCAGAGCCTGAGAGCCTGAGGAGAGAACCGATACTACTTTAAAGCTGCTTCACATGCATACAGAAGACCACAATGCACAGAGACAGTACAGAGGTTTACAATGATAGAGTAAACACAACACAATGATATGGTTTGATGGCCCAAGTCTGTACAAGGCTGGGGTAAAGGGAATCTAGCCTAATAGGGATTTGCCCATACACGTTGGATAATTAATATCAATACTTCTGTCAAGGGGTGCAAATTTGGTCTGAGAAGTTGGGGGAGGGGGGGAGGGGGGGGGAAATCAATGTCAGAAGTCTAAAGCTCACATACAGAAATTTAAACATAAAACTGCATAAAACAATGTCTACATTTACACTTATATTGATCACATGCCTTATATGTCAATGTTAAAAGCAAACAACACTTTATTTGGATGATCCACTGGAGATTCTTTGTTAATGTTCAATATATATTTAAGCAACATTCAACTGAATAGTCATTAAGTGCCACTGAACTTGAAGTTGAATGTAACGGAGATGGTTCACTGTAGATGCTTTGCAAATGCTCAGTCTGCCTTTCAGTAACAATCACCTAAATAGCCATTAAATTCAACTGAACTTGAAGTTCAGTGTGAAAAGGTTTCTTAAATCTATCCCTAAACCCTAAACCTAATGTTGCTGATAATCAACTGAGGATCACCAGAAAGTTTGTTAGTGATTTAAGTAGCAGTAGAGCATCTATAGGGGACCATCCAAATAAAGTGGGGCTGCAAATAATAATATGTACAGGACTAAAAATATCATGCACATCCTGTGTAGAGATTCAGCTGTGTTGCATTTTTTTTCTTTCCATTGTCACCAAAATTCTCAGTCTGACCTGCAGGTTGTTATAAGTCTTCTTCTTCTTCTTTCGGCTGCTCCCTTTAGGGGTTGCCACAGCAGATCATCTGCCTCCATCTTGCCCTATCCATTGCCTCCTCTACTTTCACACCAACAACCTCTATGTCCACCTTCACTACATCCATAAACCTTCTCTGAGGTCTACCTCTTCTCCTTCTACCCGGCAACTCCATCTCCAACATTCTTTGGCCAATATATCCACTATTCCTCCTCAACACATGTCCAAACCATCTCAACCTGGCCTCTCTGGCTTTATCTCCAAACTGCTCCACCTTCACTGTCCCTCTGATCTGCTCATTTCTAATCTTGTCCATCCTTGTCATCTTCATCTCCGCCACCTCCAGCTCAGCCTCCTGTCTTTTAGACAGAGCCACAGTCTCCAAACCATACGTCATAGCAGGACGCACTACTGTCTTGTAAACCTTCCCTTTCACTCTTGCTGCCATCCTTCTGTCACACATCAGCCCTGACACCCGTCTCCACCCACTCCATCCTGCCTGCACCCTCTTCTTCACCTCTTTTCTGCACTCTCCATTGCTCTGGATGGTTGACCCAAGATATTTGAAGTGATACACCTTTAAGACTTCTACTCCTTGCATCTTCACCTTTCCACCTGCCTCCCTCTCATTCACACACATGTATTCTGTCTTGTCTCTACTGACCTTGGACATTACCACACTAGGAAAAAAAAATAAGCCTTTGAAATATCTCTCGCCAGAAATGAAAAAACGCAGAGGGACGAAGGTTGTCAAGTGCATAGAAGTGTAGTTGCTGTGTCCCGTGCAACATGAGGATGCATTATGCATAGATATTATATTATCTAACTTTGCACTTTATACTACAAAAGACATTTAAGTCTTTCAGCTCATTGCTTGTGTGTGTGGTTTTAACTGTGCAAGAGAGACTTTTTAATCTGTTGAAATTACAAATGAAGTAAAAAAATACATCTTTTAATTTTTATGAAGTAATTAGCATGATTACCAGAAGACTACATCACAGGAAAGAAATTAAAACTGGATACACTGCTGTTGCTAATGATTCTTTGGAAATGTACTAAATGGGTATCAGTTAATGTGCACAGTTTGGAAGCTGTGAACATCAGTTACTGTCTCTACAGGTTGAAAATTGAATTTTTTTAATTAGTAAACATGTGTGACATTTTTAAAGTTTGAAAAGGGAAACATGCCAGGTCTCAATGATTTCAACGACGTTCTACTGCCATAGTAGACCATTTAAACTTGAGCCGATTAGGTAACTGAATGCCCTTTAAGATGGTGTCAGGGATTCCACTGAAAGGTAAAAAGTGAAACCAAGTGGATGAGGCCACATTAAAACAGGTATTAAAACTGGTTTTAAAACATGTAAAGCGTTTTGTTTAGACAACAATGGCAAAGTCACCAGCGAAAGTTGGCTTTTAAACTCAGAAAGGTCATAAATAAGCAAAGCCAAAAATCTAGTCATTTTCTTTTTTGTGCTCTGGAGAATTAGGCAGTGAATACGTTCACCCCTCTGTTAACACAGTGCTTAATCATGCTGGGTGTCTAAGGTTGGGAGGCACAGAAAATAATTTAGCCAACTGCCAGATTAAGTTTCCTGAACAGGTGAGGAAATTAGCCAAAACAGTAGCGCTGGAGAGACAACGCAACAAGTCTAAAAGAGAAATTACAAGGCCGGGCAACAAATAAAACCAGACATAGCCGCTGCTCCTACACTGCTGCCCCAGGAAGAACGGGCCATTTCTCCCAATTCTCTCTCTAATACTCCTCAAATTCATTCCCCCTCTCCTTTACTCTTCATTTCTTTTTCTCCACCTCCATAACCCCTGAATTTCTTAGGTTAATCTCTTCACTCTTACTTTCTTCCACACTCTTTCTATTTGGGGAGTTGCAGGCTGCAGGTCTCATGTCTCCTCAGGAGGGCTGAAGGTAAAAGCTATATCTAGGAAGACTTATCCCCACCTTTGTGTTCTCTGGATTACAGAGCAGGGGGCGGTAGAGCTGGTCTGCTGAAAGATCTGAGAGCAGTCCTGCTTTTAGGTTACAATGATCCAGCTGCCTCTCATTCCACATCGATCCAGGATCAGCTAACTTTACCCAAATTCTAGTTTCTGGAGCAGACGCCTTAGTTCAGCAGTTATGTCTTGTAACACTAAATTTTGACTTGGAATTGAATAGACAGGCATATGATTGTGTGTGACAGCTCCCATCAGTTTCAACCAAATTCCATTTTCTTGCTGTAAATGGACATTAAACAGATTGAAGTTTCTCGTGTTTGTCCCCAGATGTTTTTGTTACGAGGTCACATGTGGCTTCACAAAACTACAAGCAATCTAGCAACACTTGCTGTGCTGTTTGAATGTGACCGTAACGAGTCATGCGGGAGAGAAGACCGTGTTCAAATACTCATTTTTAGTGCGCAATACCAGCAGGTGCAGACTGAGTACATTTCCCACTGCTTGTCAGCTAGCTAGGTTGCATGCTATCACATATTCTTGGAAATAAAGGCAAGAGAGCACCACTACAGTGCATAAGCAATGGCAAACATATTTGGAACGCACCTGGTATTAAATACTGTTGCCTCAAATTAGAACTCTATAAGCCCTTCTTCTGACTTTGGCCAGAGGCTATGTCGGTTTTTGTTGCTTAACTTGTCCAAGAACCATCTACTTTGACAGAATGAGGCTATTCGACTGACATGCGAAATTGTTTTTGTGAGAAAAGCTCAGTTTCAGGTTTCAGACAGTACGCTAATGAAAAACAGTGCTGAACTGCATGGCTGTATAGAAGACGCAAATGTTTTCAAATATTTCTATGATTGAATCAAATTTTAGCAAATACTTGTCCTAGCCCTAATGCTAATCTGAGGCCTCATTGCCAAATTACACCTAAGATTAATGAAAATGGGTTGCATCTGGCCACACCTCATAGTCACAAGCCAACGACTCCGAGTGGACGAATAAAGTGTCCATTCTGGGAGCAGGAATGGAGACACTCACTAAACACTTGAGCATCTGCTTCAGAGTGGCACAACAGCATTAGACAGCCAGAGCTAGCAGGACTGAGATTACTGCCGCTGCGAGAAAAGGATTCTATTTGAACTCGGCCCCGCTAAGCCCGTCTTTAGCCTGGGATGAAAAGAAAGGTGTGCTCAATGCCCCCTGGGCCAAGCTTCACATCTCAGACATGAACACACCAATACACTCACAGACAAGACTGACATTACAGCCTCAAAGCATATGGTTACTTCAGCCCATATTCTCTCGCTCAAACACACAACAAAGCAAACACTTCAAAAGAATACATGTCAATAAATACTGACCCAGTGCTTCTCATCATAAAAAAGGGCATTTTTTTGTTTTCTGTCAATTCAGTAGCCGTAAACATTTCCGAATCTACTAACAGAAAATCGATGTAGACCCATGAAAGGCCACATTGGACTAAATTCAACTGCAGGCTCCATGCACAATCAATTATATAAGGTAAGTCTTCAAAAACAAACATCAGAAGACCAAATGAACACTGCAAAAAAACAGGAAAAGCAACGCCCTTCCAGTTTGCTCATATCCTATGTTCACCATAATGTTATTTGCTCTGGCTAACACTCATGAGGAATACAAATGGGGCACTTAGTGCACTTAAAGCAAACGGCTTTATAAATCTCTCTCCTTCTGTGTCACTTAACCCTTAATATTTGGTTTTATAATGTGGTGCCATGCAGTTAAGTCCATCTTCCCTCTCCATTAAGAGTGACTGGTGAGCTGATAGTCGCTAATGAAAGGAAAATGACCAGTAGACGGAGTATAATGGATTCATAATGTCATACTCGCCAGGACGCATAATGCTAACATCTAATAAATAAACAGATGCAGAATGTAAATGCAGAAACACACAGAACATGCAGCAGAGCAGTGTGGTGTCCTGGCTTCACATAGCCCCTATTCCAAAGTTCATCTATCAGCTGGAATCAAAGCACCAGGAAATGTGTATTAGCCATCCTCTGTAAGGAAGATTTCCAGTAGTCCTATTATCTCCTTTGGATAAACTGCAGTAACTGCACTAGCTTGACTTAAAACACAAATATAGATGTAAATACTGTTGTCACTTAAATGTCATCTCACAACGCAGATAATGCTTCACTTACAATTCAGACTGGAACTGAGCTCAGGCATCACTAAAGAGCACAGCTTCTGTAGTAGATTCTAGTTTTTACCCCCCTAAAGCTCAAATGGCTTTATGTTTTACCTAAAGAGGAGGGCAATGTCATTTTTACTGGTGTTTCTCGGTAATTTTAGTAGTTTGATTTTATGTGGTAAGGTTGATTGTTCGCTGTGAATTCCCAAGCTAACAGCAATGCTAGTAACAGTGCATTCACTTAGGAAAGAAAGATAGATGCTTAGGGTTAAAAAAATAACAGCGAAATTAAACATTTTAATGTTTTTTTTCACATTTCTTGAGGAAAGGCACTGCATAAATATAGCAGCCATTCTTATCGCTGTCATTTACACCAACTTATTTGAATCAGTCATAAACATTACAGATGTCCTGTGGTAAACTGGCATCAACCCACCACCCATTGAAAAACTAATCCAGTCCGAACATCACTCAAAACATTGTTTTCCTTTGGACAAACAAGCCTGCCAACAGACTAATGAAAAAAGAGTATATTTCTGTGTGGGCAATCTGAAACCCAAAGTCACCATCTGGTGACCATGGTGAGTGATTTGTTAGGTCAGTAGACTGTACACACAGTGGGGATTTGTGATTGACAAACACTTGTCAGAAACCAACTAGCAACCTGTTTGCAGTGTCATAACGGGGCTCTGAAATACTGTTAGCGGGTGTAAAACAGAACATGAACATTTTGCCATCTCAAGTTTAGCTACAGGTCAGAACAAAGGGTTGCAGCATCAGCAACACAGTTCAAAGGTTAGCCGTGCTCTACAACAGGGCCCAGTTGATGTACCGGTTGCCCGCCAATGTTAGCTGGCTGCAAATTTATCTGTACAATTCCCACCAACAAAGCTCTGATGATCAGTGTCTTCTTTCATATTGTACTAGACGTCCAACACAGAGAAAATCACTTTCACTGATCTAATGCAGGCCTTAAATTCAGTTTCCATTCCTGGATTTCGTTCTTAATGGTAGTTGATGGAACTAACTGGCCACCCTGTGTTATCCCAACTAGAGACGAGTCATGAAAGTTAAATAAATAAATAATTCATACTAACTTAGGATTTTTTTGATGCAAATGAGCTCTAACACTACACATAGAACCAGGTCATAAAACTGAGATGTCTCAAGACTCCCTTCACCATCAGAGGGAACTGAAGAGCAAGTGCCTCACATTTTGGTTTCTTATGTATACTTCAAAGAGGAAAGCAATGAAAGACTATTAAAGCTGGCTGAAGGTTACTGCTCACCAGACGATAAGGTCCGTGCCTTGCTCACTCTGGCACCACGCAGCAAAGAGAGCAATAGCAAATAAGAAGTGTCATAGAAAAGTAGAAAAAAAAAAACATCAAGGACAAGATCATTTGGCGCTTTACTCACACAGATACAACAAAATAAAATTGTCAATGTTGTTTAATAAATTTGTTATGTTTGTTATCAGCTAAATAACTTGTCACAAAGACTAAAAGGTATAAGGTGAAATTCAATATGACTAAACTAATAATAGTATCTGAGAAGAAAGCAGATTATTCGAATTTGTCTGTTGATATCTAAAGCTTTAGACTGATTCCCTTCTTGGTGAAAATATCAAACCACATCACCTACCATAGATGTGTGAACTGGGTTTAATATGGGTCAGAAGTTTTTTTTTTTTGGTGGCGGGGGTTTATTACCTGAATATTTTCAAAAAAATGCTGTAAAAATAAAAATATCAAATTTGACTAAAATGCTCATACCCAATTCTACCTAGCAATGACAAAATCTAGAAGCATGAACTGGATTCTAGGTGTGTATTTTAACCTCTGATCTAATGATGCCTTTATAGTGACAGTGCCTCTGTTCGCATCATAGCAATACATGCTGTATCGAAATTCAGTACCTTCACGGCATCAAAAAAAATTACTTTAATATTTCAGAGCATCAAAAAACTTCAAACACATTCAATACCAAATCTCAGTACTCAAGTAGTGAATCTTTTTCTAGTTCAAGATTTCTATTTTTTTTTCAAGGCTCTTCCAATCAGAAAGATCTTTCTAATATAGCTAAGAAAATGCAGCCCACATTCAAGGACACTAGTGAAGCATCCTTCTCACTCTTCTGTCGCCCTTTTTCTTTTATACACACATTTGACCGTATGACAGTTCAAGGGAAATACAGGTGGATTAACCCAACTACTGCAAGTTGTTTAAAAAAAAAAAAAAAAAAAAAAAAAAAAGGCAGTAAAATCTGTGTAAGAGGTTGTAAACTGAATGCTGGATTTGAAATGCACCTGCTTTTAGTGAGTTTAACAGCTTATTTATTTTAGTGTGACAAACATTTTGCATGATGTAACACAAACAAACACCCTTCATAATACAGTGCTACCGAGGACCCACCTTTATCGCATTAAGAGTGGCTGTTGGCTTTTAAATGACTTTAATATGTATGATATTAAAGTCAGCATTTTGATCTGAGTTACAGTTACAAAATGTACCCACGTACACCACATTATGCTCATTTGTTTAAACCACACCCACTTCTGGCTTGAAATTTAAAAGAAGGTATAGAAAAAAAATACTGCTCAATAATGTATTAATATTGGTACTGAAAAATTCTGAACAATACTCAGCTCTCAAATGATCAATATTGTGAAAATAACCCAAACATAGCTGTTAAAACTATTGAGGTGTAAAATTTAAATTCTAAATATAAAACTATATCTGCCAATATTGGTTATTATAAACTCAGTCACACCGTTTTCATATTGGCTGGGGCCTACTCTACATATCCAGAGATCCTAATCAGTGTAATCTGGTGGAAGATCAATTTTAAAATTGCTCACACAGTGGCAAAACATACATTAAGGTACTCATATTTAAGATAAAAAGAGCATAAAGAGCTGAAGGTTGCTTAGCTTACATCAACACTTCATCATGGCCTTGCATCATAAAGGGCCAGCAGAGCAGCCTTGAGATTTTGCAGCAAGTAAGTGAGAGTACAAAAAAAAAAAAAGCAGACCAAGGTCACAGGAAAAGTTGTATTAAGCTCAAATTTTAAATCAACCCCATGTGCAAAGAAATCTGCCTTGGTGAGCTGCACCTCGATAGTCCGCATGAGCACACTACGTGTTCTAGTGTGTTCAAGATAGGAGCTGTTCACACAGTAGAGATAAACTAACCGGCGAATCGGAGGCACAATGAGAGCTCCACAGCACTAATGGAATCCTAAGTATCTGCTGCATGAACAAAAGAGCTGATTTCTCAACAAAAGAAGCATATCTGACAGGCCAGGACACGACGATACCTATCCATATCCAGTTATCAACCTGAATGGAAAAGGAGTAATGGAGGAGGAGCGGGAAGACAGGCAAGAAATGGGTAAGATGCAATTGAGTAAGCGAAAAAAAAAGTAGGATAAAGGCTCTGGGACTGACAATACCTCTGGCAGGCTTAGGCCTTCTTTCTGCATGAAGTAGTGCTTTTTGAACTCGTAGTAAGTGTTGTACTGGTGCCAAGACTGCAGAAAGTCGAACCTTTGGGATACAAAAAAAAAAAAAAAAAAAGAAGACACAATCCAGCTTAGAATGGTTAGACTTATGAATGTTATTATTATAATACAGCTACTCTAAGCTCTGAGAAAAGACTTAACAGGGAATTTTAACACTTATGCTTAGATATAAACAAAATCATGCAGTTTCATGTGGAACGGTGCACTGTACAGAAATGTACTGACCTGGATTTCTTTACAGTGGTGGAACCACTAGTATGATGTCTATGCCTCAAATACAAGCACCTTATACACTCACCGGCCACTTTTTTTTTTTTTTTTAGGTACACCTTGCTAGTAAAAGGTTGGACCCCCTTTTGCCTTCAGAACTGCCTTAATTCTTTGTGGCATACTTTCAACAAGGTGTTGGAAACGTTCCTCAGAGATTTTGGTTGGTTATTTGAGTTACTGTTGCCTTTATATCATCTGGAACCAGTCTGCCCGTTCTCCTCTGACCTCTCACATCAACAAGGCATTTTCATCCACACAACTGCTCACTGGATATCTCCTCTTTTTCGGAGCATTCTCCATAAACCCTAGAGATGGTTGTGTGTGAAAATCCCAGTAGATCAGCAGTTTCTGAAATACTCAGACCAGCCCGTCTGGCACCAACAACCACGCCACGTTCAAAGTCTCTTAAATCCCCTTTCTTCCCCATTCTGATGCTCGGTCTGCACTTCAGCGGGTTGTTTTGACCGCCTCTACATGCCTAAATGCACTGAGTTGCGGCCATGTGATTGGCTGATTAGCTATTTGCTTTAACAAGCAATTGAACAGGTGGCTGGTGAGTGTATATTATCCAAAGCCTACATCTGTATGCACTGTATGTAATGTTAATGATAGTAAAAGAGAGACAAAATCTGAAAATAATTGGAGAAAACATGTTAAAATATGTTTTAGCCCTTTCAAATAATAAATGTGAGGTAGCTTGAAGAGGCAGTAAATGCCTTGGATGTCTGGTTCCCATCAGCACTCTAAACAATTCTAACTACATACGTATCTCTAGAACGGAGCATTTTACATCAAACCATTCTGAATGACTTTGTTCACATCTTAATCATTTAATTACACAGAAACTTTGAAAATGGTGGAATTCCACATTATGTTGGTACTAGGGTTTTAACTGGGCCTGAACTATTCATCCAAACCAGACTGTAAGCCAACAAAATTCTGTCTGAACTCAAGGTCCGATAACCGGAGACTAAATAAAACTTCACATTCTGAATGACATGTTAAGTTACCTCAACAACAATAACAGCCGTCTTTGGATTAACAGTAAAGAAAACAAACAAAAACTGAATATTAGCTAGCCATAATCCACTTCAACCAAGTTATTCTTCAATAAGTGCCTTTACTTAATGTCCCAAGTCTGGTTAACTCTACATAATGCTTTGTTCTTACGCTGACCTCAGAGACTATAGTGGCTGCCAACAACTTGAGCGACTGCAGTGTGCCAGACTAAAAAGTGCTTAAGGTAATAAAGAGTGGAACAAAAAAAGACAGAAACACTTAAAAAGGGGTAAATGCGGGTCAAAATCTGTTTAAGAGGGGAGAACCTCCGACAGACTGTGAGAAACCCTGATGTGAAATTTGAACCCGACCCAGACACAACAACATCAGGTTGTAGTTGGCGCAGACACTGGCAACTTACCGTGGGTCATTCTTAGCACGTACGCTGCTCTCAAACTTAACTCCATTTCGAGCCACATACTCAGCCAGCTTGTCAATAACGGGCTGGATGTCTGGTGGTGGGGGGATGATGGCTGCAGCAGGAGCTGAAACTGGCTGACAAACGCTAGCCTGAGGAAGGTGAGAGCTAAAGGGTAAGAGAAAGAAAAAGAAGCCATTAGTAGCTTGGGACCTTTTATCACTAGAAACCAGCTGCTATCTTGGGAGTAAGGTGATATGCTGTCAGATACACACCTGGTGCTGGGAAGACCAGCAGGGGCAGAATGAGAGACTGCAGTAGACACAGGGGCCAGGGCTGGGGCAGTGACAGCAGCAGGGGCTGACGGGAGAGCAGCCATGGGTTCAGGAGGAGGAGGAGTGGTGCCTGGTGGTGGAGGCGCTCCAGATGCTGAGTGTGCAGGTATCATGCCAGCAGGCATTGTGCCATAGTAGGCGCTGGCATCAATCCCAGGTGGTGGTGGGGCCAGGCAATACGTTCCATCCGGAAGCATACAATAACCATAATACATTGCAGCCACGTTAGCTGTGAAAACAGATAAAGAAATGAAATAAATGAGATTTAAGCCAAAAAAAGGCACATAAAATTTACAATGATCAGGCATAACATTATGACCAGGTGGACTGATAAGGTAGGAGTGTCTAATATAGTGGACAGTGAGTGGACACAGGGTTTAAAAACTCTAGCAGCACTGCTGTGTCTGATCCATTCAGACCAGCATAACACCCACTAACACACAACCATCACCACGTCAGTGTTACTGTGGTGCTGAGAATGATCCACCAACCAAATAGTACCTGCTTTGTGAGGGTCCATGTGGGTCCTGACCACTGAAGAACAGGGTAAAAGGGGGCTAACAAAGTATCAGAGAAACAGATGGACTACAGTCTGTAACTGTAGAACTACAAAGTGCATCTGTACAGTAAGTGGAGCTGATAAAATGGACAATGAGCGTATAAACAAGGAGGTGGTCAGCTTGTTATGTCTGATCGGTGTATATGAATACAAATGTTTGCTTAATCCTCGGCTTGCCTTTCAGGTATCATTTGGGTGGTGGGTCATTCTCAGCACTGCAGTAACACTGACATGGTGATGATGGGGTAGTGTGTGCTGCACTGGTCTGTGTGGATCAGACACGGCAGTGCTGCTGGAGTTTTTAAAACATCTGTGTCACCACTGGACTGAGAATAGTCCGCAAAGCAATGTTATCCAGCCAACAGCATCCTGTGGCCACTGATGAGGGACTAGACGACAACCAACACAAACTGCGCATGAGCCATCGTCTCTGACTTTACATCTACAAGGCGGATTGACAAAGTAGGAGTGTCTAATAGAGTGGACAGTGAGTGGACAGTGTTTAAAAACTCCAGCAGTACTGCTGTGAATTTGATTCTAATGATATGTGGAGATTTTATAGGCAAGTGCTTTTAAATGACGAACTTAGGTTCTCAAGACTAACCCTGTGCTATACATGTAAAAAGAATAGCTTAATGGCCATTTTGACTGGAAAAGAAATAAATGAAGGTGATCTCTAACTTTTACAGAACTGTAGGTCCGTCCGACTGAACAGGACTGTACATGACAGTCCTGCTAAGTATGCTGAAGAGAACATCTCCACCCAGGACTGACCTAATCAAAATCCAGACTAATCAAATTTGCTGCTTCAGGTGAAAAGGCAGGAAAACAGAGGGAAATCTGACAGTGATACAAATTAAAAATTAAATTTATCTCCAGATCATGCTCATAGTAATTAAATTTACTTTGTCAGGACTCGATAGAAAGAAAAGGGAGAAGGGGAAAAAATAATCTATTCTTCTGCGATACCAAGAACAATTCGGGTCGATTCAGGTCATGTTGAGCTCATGGATCTCATGTAACGGAGTTGTTTTTGTGCTGGAAGAACTCGTTACAAAACGTGCATTCATATTCTCTCCAAGGTCAAAGGGGAAAGATTTCATTACAAGACCTTCATTAAAAACCTACTTCGGTATAATCCCACATTCACGGTCTATTAATAGGAAAACACAAGTATTACAGCACAGTTGGTGCATAACACCAGAGACCGTCACATGAACTAGGGTTTCTAATTCAAACTATTTTTGGGACATTTTTCAACCCATTGCACAAGCAATGTACATTTAAATGAATTGTACGCACAGGACTCGGCCTAAAACATTCACACCGTGAAAAAAAAAAAGCACAAACAAAATTAAATTCAAATGGCCCTGCAGTGGCAGTAATGATATCTTCACAGTGTGTCTCTGAGCCAAAGCTTTTCTAACCCCACGCCAGAGCCAGGCCACTAGTCTTCGCCTGCTCATTCATGCCAGTTTAGCTTTCCGTTTGATTGCAGCCTCACATCAAAGACAGCTGTAACAGAGCCGCACGGGTGGGAGGAAAGGAGCATCAGGCTCTGGACACGGCTGCATTTACCACACATCCGAACCCTGTGAGTGTGTTTACTGTAACTCTCCAGCTCTCTGTAATGCTGTCTGTTGTCTGGGAATTCAGATTTAATAAAACACTGGCATCTGAATCTCCTGGACTAATGCTGCATAATATAAGGAAAACGCATGCTGTAAAGCACAATGCAAAAGACAAAAACCACCCTTTTTCTTCCCCAAATGAATTTTCAATATATGTTCATTCATTTCCATAATGAGATATAAAAAAGGAGAAAGTGGAAAAAACAGGAGTTTCCAAAAGTTCTAAATATTTTTTAAAAACAGAGAAAATGTGACTCCTAACAACCATGTAAGACCTTGTGGATCACTAAAACTCTCACCATAAGATAAAGAGCACAAAGCTTTATCTTTGAGAGAGAGAAGAAAATCAAGCTGCTCTTTTACTTCAGATCTGGGAAAAAAAAAATGGATGTCTGTCCATTCCATCACTGTGAGAAGACAAATTGACACTATGGGTCTGCAAGCATGTGTAGCTGCCAAGAAGCCCTTACTGAGATAAGCAGACACAGAAAAAGAACATATTCAAAACAAACAAATCCCACAGTCCAGAACATAACATCATTAAAATGTTTGAGATTACTTGTAGAGTAAGTAGAGTCCTTTGCAAAGAGTGGAAATTATATGCAGTTGTTGAGGTTTTGGTGGATAAATGAATCACTTTTCCAAAATTTTGTGGAAATGATATAAATGAAGAGCTGTCTGATATTTGTACAGTACTGTATAACTTTTTTTAAATATTTCAGACCTGTGATACAAGAAATAATAAAGATATACAAAGTGTATAGTCTTTATATCTGCTACATGTACTGAACAGGGGTCCAGACTGTGACTAAAATGGTCACATTTACGACCACAATTATTAATTTGCAAGTAATAACATTATTAAACTCTCCAGTGGCAACGGGTATCAACTTTGTATTATTATTACTTTTCTTGGCTAACTATGTTACTTTTCTATATTTATTAGCATCACATGGACACGTCCGCCTGTCAGAAAACAGCAGTGTGCTCACGGGATTTCAACCAGTGTGGCACATCTTGACAGACAGAGCAGATGAGCCGAGCTTTTTGCTGTGAATGTCGGCGTGTAGAAAATGGCGAAGCATAAATCTCTGATCTTTTTTCGCACAGTCTACGTCTCTGTCAGACCTTAAGAGGTTATCTGCTTAGCCCCAGTCTCAGTTAGGACTAGTGAGATAGAGAAAGACACACACAAAGATGAACTTGAACAACTGTCCACTTCAAGCACTTCATGCTAAAGTATACCCACAGAAAGATTTCAATACTTCTTGGCTTCTGGAATTTGTGTGGCTCAGGTATGAGACTATAAAGCAGACTATATTGCAAATTACTGTTTGAATGAAGCAAAGACACAGCTGGAAAAATGGGTTTAACAAGAATTTTCAAAGAGAGACTGAAAGAACACACCAAGCAATTTCATTATTGCAGTAAGAGCTCCTTAGCCTGCGCAGTGTCTTGTGCATGCAAAAAAAACCCCAGCTGTGAAAGAACTCAAAGAGCTTAAAATTAAACTCTGCCTACGTGAAAGTACATGAAGACCAACCCTTCACCAAATTCACCTCCCAAATGTTGCTAATGAGAAAAACAGACTGGATGTGCCAAAAATGTAACGTATGAAAACAATCAGGCATGATGGAAATCAGAGATATTTAAATCACAGAGCTGACCTGAGCTGTGCTGATTAATTTTATTGCATATTATTATTTGGCAGTTAAAAAAAAAAAAAAAAAAAAAAAAAAAAAAAATCAACTTGTACCTGATTTATCTTTTAGGTGCCTTTGTCTCCTTAAGCTAATTTTTGCCTGGAGCCTCATTGAACCTGAAACATTTATGAATGCATAATGGGACTAGTGTGTAAACCGTTAGACATCAGATAACATTATGAGAACATATTCCGTGTACCCAACGTGAACAAAACAATATTCTGGTGTTAAAAAAAATAAGCATTATTGCCACATATTAAAGCAAACAGCACAATTACTACAAAAGCCTTTGAACTCACTTAGCAAAGAGCAAAATAATACAAGCAAGAGCAAATAATGAAATAATTATAGCACAACTGCGACTTTTTGCTGGATAAACAACAACAATAGCTCAACTGCTTTTTCTGCAGATTTCTTTAACCAAATATTATGTACTTTAAAGCATTAGTGCAAATATAATTTGCTGCACAACAGTTCACACTCATAACTAAAACCATGAAAGTTAGCTCTGACTGCAGAAACAGACTCCCATATTATCAAACACTATGGTAATATAAACTATTTATCACAAACTATTACTTATTTATCGAACAAATAGCCTATTCATGTATACATTCCATGTCAAATCCAGAACAAAACCGCTTGCATGAGCTGGGAAAAGCCGAGGCAGATAAAACACTTCACATGCACACACATTTCGTCGCTCTGGATTAGAGAGTCTGCTAAATGAATAAATGTAAATGTGAGAGATATTTATGAATACGGGCACTGTTCTGAACACCAAATCGCTACTGAAGTGGGCCAGTCTTGTGAAGCTGAGTGGGTTCTGTAATTAGAGTGGGGCTGCTCCTCTGCTCTGTGCCACTCACGTCTCTTTACAATGTACTCCGTGTGGAAATTCATACGGTAACAATGATTAAAAAAAACACACATCATGTAGGTCTATCCTGAACTGTACTTCCCTTTGTTCTGGAAGCATGAGAGCTGAGATCTCTTGCAAGACTTGACGGAAGCTTTTGCAAGGCTTTGAGCACATATTGTTACAGTAGATCTGCCGGCAAGAAAACAGCTTATTTAACAGTTTGGTTTTTTTACTATTTTAACAGAGCAGGTAAAAGTGGCCCAAATCCAATCTTTTTCTTCATATGTGACAGATGTGTTGTCTGTGTCAGTGTGAACAACAAACTGAACACACTGAATCTGACATTCAATTCCAAATTGAGACACTTCCATGTGTGGTACCAAAATCCGATCTGTATCCGATCTGCAGCAATGCAACTCAATCTGAACAGCCAGATTGGAATACATGCAACTTTTACATCAATCCAACTTGACATTTATCATAATTTCATGCTGTTGAGACCTCAAACATGTAGGTTGATGTTTCTGTATCAAAAAATTAGAAGGCAACTGCTCCGTGTTTGAAAATATTTCATAAGAAATGTCCAAACGTGGGCGTAACAGTAAAAAGTCTGAAAGCAAAGTTTAAAGAATCTGAGGACACAAACCAACGAAGTGACTGTGCCCTTTTTACGGTGAGCTCCAACACAGTCTAGGTGCTGAGCCCAGCTGTCAGTCAATGAAGCTTCATGATGGCTCCTGTGATGCTGCTGAAATGGAAACTGAACCCTCCTGGAGCAGAAGGGTGTTTGTTCAGACATGATTGTTTACCTCTGCACATGACATGAAGCACTGTTCTTTTGCACATGCGGGTCGATTTGGGAGAGTGATCTGTTCGGACTAATGTCGCATGTAGGTCACACTTAAAATAAATTGTGAACATCCAAAGATAAAAATCTGATTTGGTGAGATTATCAGATTTGGGACACTTTTGCCTGCTATGTGAATGAAGCCTAAATCTAACAATGTTTCATTGTAAAGGCTCTTGCATGTCTTCTGCAATGAACACAAACAGAAAAAGCAGAAAAAGAACCAGTAGAAGTAAAACAAGCGGCTAAAACAAACAAACAAATTAAAAAAAAAGTGAAACAGCTGAAGCAGACGAAGAAGAAAAAGCAAAAGAAGCAGCAGATGTAGAAGACAAAGCAGAAGAACCAATGAGGAAGAAGCAGCTGAAGTAGCGGAAGAAGCAGAAGTAACAAATAAGCAAGAAGCAGGTGAAGAAGCAGCAGAATCGGAATAAGTAAAAAAGTAGCAGAAGAACTGGAAGAGAAAGCAGAAAAAGGAAAAGACCAGCAGAAGCAGCAGCTTAAGAAGCAAAAACAGCCAAGGAACCAAAAACAGCAGAAGATGCTGAAGGAGAAGCAGCAGCAGAAGAAAAGCAGACAGACAAATGTGCACATCACATGGACTACAGCTAAATTTCAAATTTCCTCTCAGACCTGGGATGGTGGTATTACTCAAAAATGGGCCATTATGACCGAATGGCTCCTCAGTTGATTACCTAGCCAGTTCACTTCCTACAGAGCTAGGGGTTGATTTGAGGTTTAGCCCAAATCACTGTTCAGCACAGCCTGAATAGGCCTATTCTGAACAATGGCAACAGGTGAGCCACCGTGGTGAGCTGAAGCAAATGCAGTAACGGAGCAGACAGGAGATATATTCAATCTAGTAGAAGAGGATGGGAGTTGCAAGAAATTTTTTTGGGAGCATGCGAGCGAGATGGAAATATCAGTCTTGGAGAGATCTCTATATGAGAGCACCTTTCAGGCCTCAACAGCCTAAAGGCTAAATGAGACATGACATTGTAAAGCCAGACATCTCCAAAACTAGGAAGCACAAACCACAAATGACATCTCTACAGCCATATGACATCAATGCTTTACTGGACAGAAAACAGAGAGAAAGGTGGGGTGGCGGGGTGAGGGGGTTGGGCAAATCATCCAATTATGGCCTGGTCCTCATTCCAAATCTTTCCTGGAAAAGCTTTCCGTTTCAGTGATGGAAGCAAATCTATCCAATTGTCTTCCTGTAGAAAGAGGCTAGGACACCAAATGGAGCTGAGCTCTCAGCATGTGCTGCTGGATTTGATGAGAGCTGCTTCAAAAAGATTAGCCAGGAGAATACAGTAACGTGCCAGAGCACACTCAAGGACACCTCACAGAAACCTGTAGCAGGCAAAGGCTGAACCACGCGCAATGGTAAGAATGAGCGCAGCAGGTGTAATTGGGTGGAAAGTCAAGTCCTACCTTCTATTCGAACACTAAGCTCATCAGTACCTAATGGAGCTGAAATTTGACAAACACGACAGAGAGGAGGTGACTCACACAGGGTGAGTGGGAGGTACAGGTGGAAAGTACATCAGTATGGAAGTGAATACAGGTATAAGGCCATCTCTAGAAGCTTCATTGCCCAATTCCGATTTTTTGCACAGATCCAATCTTTTTAACTTGACGATTCACATTTGCATAGGTAAGTGACCAGGGGCGTATTGATTCTTCAAATCTACAAATCTCTTTTTATATATTAAAAATGACATATTCTGAATGTCTATTCCCTTTTAAACAGTGAAACAGTTTAAAAGATGGGTGAAACAGTAAAAACATAAATGAACAATATATAGACAAATAGCAATACTGCTTTCAAACTCATAAGGGATAAAGGCGAGTATATGTAAAGCCCACAGCAGGTTCTCAGAGCATGGCAAAACCAGGATAAACTCTGAATGTAACTGCTACACCATTTAAGGAGGAATGGGAACTTTCGAACAAGAAGTTGGCAAATAAGTAACTTTGGTGCTGAATTCTGTTTTACATCCACAAGTAATTTGTCTCAAATATGCATCACTCACACTTGAGCTTTACTCTACGACTGCCAAGATCCTGCTGGATTTTAGTAAACATTACAAGCCATTCAC
Organism: Pygocentrus nattereri; assembly: GCF_015220715.1. Taxonomy (NCBI): domain Eukaryota; kingdom Metazoa; phylum Chordata; class Actinopteri; order Characiformes; family Serrasalmidae; genus Pygocentrus; species Pygocentrus nattereri. The sequence goes on from NC_051226.1 coordinate 10,656,588, forward strand.
ACCGTGTTTTAGCTGAGAAGCTGCGAGACCTCTCAGCTAACAGGTCAAGACTGCAGTGTTGCCTGAAAAAGCTGGCTGAATGTGGAAAGCCAGCTATTCTCTATGTGAGGCTAATGGCTAACTCCAAGAGACTGGCTTTTTCTTCCACTCTTTTCCCTGTTTACACATGAACTCATTACAAACTAATGTCTGCTCCTTTTGACTTTGAATAAACTTTATTAATTAACCTGTGGCTACAACTTACTACATGAAAGGGGAGGGAATCAGTGTGTTTTTGCACACAGTCTGTACAACACATTATCTACAATTACCCATTACTAGATAGTGTCAATTGTGAAATGAAAAATGAGTTCTGTGACATCAGTAATGAAAGGAGAGCTCAACAGGCTGCACCAACACGCCAGCAGTGGTGGCAGTGGGTTGGGGTTTGGCAGGAGGAGAGGTGGGTGACATGAGATCATAGATGTTAGTACCACGGTTTCGGTCTCAGTTTCAGAATCATTAAACCCCTATAAGTGACTTGAATCCATAATTAATGTGAATGAACCTGTGTCCTGAAACAACCCACATCACAGGGTTTATTATTACTTAAGAGATGAAAATGAATCTAGAATTTAATTTACATTGAAGGGCTTATAAAATTGCTAAAAGGAGCAGAATTGTAACTGTAATATTAGCAATTAAATTAACAAAAGTAATTACTATTATTAGTGTGTTTTATTGATATTAACATTGTTCCTATTATGCATTCTCAGTGTAATAAAAAACCATAACATTTCTGATTGAGATGATATCATTATTGTCTGAATAGCAGAACATACTGTGATATCAATGTGTTCCTTTTACCAAAACCAACAGGGAGGCAGGAGATAAAGAAAATAAATAAATAATAACTTCACAATAAATAAATAAATAAAGAGGAACAGGTGCAGTCCTGCTGTTCTAGAATTTTAACTGGGACAGCAACTCTCAATGCAAAAGCCACCCTGTAGAAAGCGGTGTTACAAAATAAATGGCCCATTTTACAATACCTTACATTTTAATATCACAAAATTAAATTCCACAGCTCAACCAGATGGGACCGTAGCCTTGGCAGAAGCTTTCTCTGATAGCAGAGCACAGATCAAAAGTTGCCTCTCCTGACTGTCGTCACAATAAATAAATTGCATTAATAAAGAACTAAATGTACTCAGAACAACTGAACCCTGCCAAATGAGGCAGTGATTGTTCTTGCAGTGTGAAATGGCTAAAAGCCTGCATCTTTTAACAGAGAGGCGCTCGCTTCGCCGAGCGGGTTGGTGGGGCATGCGGAGTGGTGAAAAAGGTGAATCATCGGTGATGAGCACTGCATGCTGGGATGAAGGAGAAGCAAGGCTATTTAAACATAACAAAGCCTGGGTCAGCCTGAGCTAAGGCCTTGTGCCTCTGAAGAGGAAATCCCAGACAGCAGCAGCTAAGTAAGCACTTCTTGTGGCCCTTTGATCTGTGAAATCATCCCTCACCCAGTTACTTACCCATATAGATATGATCCAAGAGTGCTTCTCAACCCCAAAACTACTTTACAAGTTTGGAACTCGGGAGATATTTCTGAGATATAAAAATCTGCTTGCATATGGAAGAAGAAAGTCAAAGAAAAATAAGAGGGGGGAAAAAAGCGGTTCCAAAAAAAATAAAAAAATCATTAAAGGATATAGAGAAAATGGTACTCTTACATTCTTAAAAAAGATGTTTTTTCAAGGGCTCTTTAGAAAAAGACTTTCATAAAGAACCATGAGCATTCAAAAGAACCCATTGCATGATTAAAGAGTTCTGTGCATCATGACAGGGTTCTTCAAAATGTGTTGTAGATGGTTATGCATAGGACTATTTTGGGGTTCTATGTGGGGTTCTATGTAGCCTTCAAAAGGGCTCTTCTATTGTTATGATGTCAAGCTTGTAAGAATAGAAGAACCCTTTTAAGTGCATTACGTAGTCCTTTTCAAAAAAACTTTTTTTTGCCAGACTTCCAATGCTGAACCCTTTCATAATGCAAAGAACTCCTTAATCATGGAACCTTTTTCTTTACTAAAGAACCCTTAAAGAACAATCTTTTTTAAGAGCACAAAACCCATGTAAGAATTACTATCATGAGCTAAACAGTAGCTAAAGCTTATATCTTTGAGAGAAAGGAGAAAAGTCAAGCTCCACTCTTGGTTCAGATCAACAAAAAACCCAGACGTTTTCCATTCAACTGTTTACTATGAAAAGACCATTTAACACTATGGATCTGAAAGGATGTGTAGCTCTTAAGAAGCAGGTAAAGAAGCTGCTGCCATTCTCAGAAAAACGGACTGGCCACCACAGAGTCCAGACCTCAACATCACTGAATGTATATGGGGTCACTTAGATCATGATTGATCGACTTATGAGGTGTGGAAAAAATCCCTACAGATTTCTTTTAGAAACTGAAAGCAACTCTGTTGAAAAGAATGGAAGCTGCACAACAGGGAAAGGGTTGACACCATAAATAATGAAAAAAGTGATATTATTAGGTATTGAGATACATGAAGGACAGCTGCATGTTTTTCCTCACTAAAGGATTCAGCGAGCGAGCAGGGTAATTACTAATACTCCTCTCACTGTCGACTGTGTAAATGTAAGGTTAACTCTTTGATATTGTTTGCTAACACTGCCTGCCCACATTTAAAAAGGTAGGCGAAGGACATAATGGCATGCAAAAAAAAAACAAAAAAACAACATTATTAGAAGTCTGGCATAAGAATTCTTCCAAGTAGGCCTATAGCAGTGTTAATCCAAAGCTTTTAGTTCTTTTTAAACTAATTCTTTTCATAAACAAATTCACTGACATGCTGATCTGAATGAGGCTACACAACATTGTTATAACCATGCCATAAACATGTCACGGCAGAGGTCCTAAGCTGTTATGAGGTGTAATATACAATGGTCAGGTTACCATCATTGGTCATTTTCATGACAGATGTCCTGTTTGAGGTCATTCTATGTTTTTATGACACTGTACATTTTTATTTAGGTCTGTAAACAATTCCATGAAAATGGAAACCACAGGCCAAGAATTGGAGAGCACCACTTAACCACACTGCTGCCAAAGATGTAAATAACAATAAGTAAATCTGTGGCGAGTGACTCAAAAAAAATTAAATCTCTTATTTGGATCTGGATGAGTGTACATGCAGAAAATCTCACAAAAGCTCTCGAGGATGCCTTTAATAACAAACACGGGCATGTAAAAATAGTTTTAAAAGTTTGCTGTTTTGTAAATGGATGGTGTCCTTGTTACCCATAGCAACCCAACCTCAGACCTTTCTTCCTAAAACCACTTGAGCTAATAGCACAAAAGTGGTCTTTGTTTGCCAAGATCTTGTGTCTGAATAATTATTTCAATTATTGGGAAAATGCAATAATGACTGCTTTGTCTGCAACACAGTCAGTTTAGGTACAGTACTTTTTCAGCAAGGACAGGAAAGATTTCAGTGATGTACAAAGTCATAATGCAAACGTTCTGCTCAAAAACTAAATTAAAGCACATTTCTGAAGACAGAACCCAAGAAATGGTATGGTTAAAAATCAAAGCTGAGGGAGAAACCGAACACAAGAGCAGCACTCCAGTCTACCCCACACAGAGCTTAATTTAATGAACTGCTCAAGTTTTAAGTGACTGCCTCCCTTGAAAGTGTCATTCATTTCTGAGCAGGCTTTACATTACTGCCACTCTATTCAAGGACACCCTCAAGTATCACTCGCAATCAGTCCATCATTTACCAAAGTCTTAAATATTTGGTGCTACACTGCTGACTAGCTCTGAACAAGAAGTGTTTAAAAGGAAATACAACCCCATTTTCAAAAAAGCTGGGACGCTGTGCAGAACGTAAATAAAAACAGAATGCAATGGTTCGTAAATCATGTGAACCATATGTTTAATGGGAACACATCAAATGTTGAAACTGAGAAATTGTGTTGTTTTTTGAAAAATATTTGCCTATTTTGAATTTGATGCCAACAACACGTTACAAAAAAGTTGAGACTGGGGCATGTTGACCACTTTGTTTCATCACCTCTCTTTTTAACAGTACTCTGTAAACGTTTGAGAACTGATGAGACAACCTGCTGTAGTTTTGAAAGTGAAATGTTTCCCCATTGTTATTTGACATAAAATTTCAGCTGCTTAACAGTTTGGGGTGTCCTTTGTTGTACATTACATTGGGTGACAGGTCTGGACTGCAGACAGGCCAGTTTAGCACCCAGACTCAATACTGAGCAATGCTAATGCTTTGTAATGCAGATTGTGGTTTGACATGGTCTGGCTGAAATAATTAAGGCCTTCCCTGAGAAAGATATTCTGCCAAAACATGTATATATCATGCAACATTAATGGTGCCTTCACTGATGTGCAAGTCACCCCTGCCATGTGCACTAATGAACCCTCAAACCATCATGAATCACTGACTTTTGAACTGTGCACTGATAACAAGCTGGGTGGTCTTTAGCCCGGAGGACACAATTTCCAAAAAGTGGATGATTCGTCAGACCACAGGACACTTTCCCACTTCCCATCGGTCCATTTTAAATGAGCTTGGGCCCAGAGAAGGTGTCATCCTAGATCCTGTTTATATATGGTTTCTTCTTTGTGTTTTAGAGTTTTAATTAGTCTGTTTTAATGCAGTGCCATTCACGGGCCCAAAGATCATGGCCAGCAAATACTAGTTTTTGGCCTTGTTCCTCACATACAGAGATTTCTCCAAATTATCTGAATCTGTTAATGATATTAAGTACTGCATATGATGAAAAGCAAAAGTCATCTGCTATTTTATGTTGAGAAACTTTATTCTTTGATCGTGAAGTCTTTCACAGAGTGGTGAATCCCTCCTCATCTTTACTTCTGGAAGACTCAGCCTCTCTGGGATGCTTTTTCATACCCAACCTTGATGATAATCTTGTTATTGACCTATTTCCAATCAACCACCAGGTGTTTTGTTTTTAGCATTACACAACATTAACAGCCTTTCCTGCCCCAGTCCCAAATTTTTTGGAATGTGTTGCTGGCAACAAATTAAAATACTTTTCAAAAAACAATAAAATTTCTCAGTTTAAACATTTGGTATGTTATCTTTGTACTATTTTCAATGAAATATATGGTTTCTAATCACATTTTGCACAGCGTCCCAACCTTTTTGGAAATGGGGTTGTAATACTTCATTAATCTGTGGAGGGTATTCTAAATTCTTTATTGAGAACACTTGTGCAGATAAGCCAACATAATATTCTTTAATGATGCACTACAATGCAGCAATAAAGCCACAGGGGGGAAAACGGTGGGGAAGCCCTGCCGCCTACACTCTGAAACCGTGATTCTAGTACAAAGGTTTTTATTAGATAATTTGTCAGAATTTGTCATAATATCTACTTGCTGCCTGCTGTGTGGAGATCATACTCACGATCAGTGGTGTAATCCGCTGGTGTGGGCTGCACTGGTGGTGCCACCTCTTCCACTGGCTTAGCTGTCAAGGCTATGGTCCCATTCCTCTCTTGCTGGGCTTTGCGAACTAGTGCTGCCAAAGGGTGGTCTGGGTCCATGACCTGTAGGGGCTGGAGCACAAAGACACAGCCTCATTGGCCTATCTGCAGCTAATAAGCCAACACATATTTAGCATATATTTTCAACAGTACCCCTTCTAATTAGTGAACTGGTGAATTGGGAAGGTTATTCTGTGACAGATTACCTCTTATTATATATATATTATATATTATATTTATAACCCTAACCCTAGCCTAATCCAAAGGATTACCATATAAAAGTAACACACTCTGATTACTTGGCTACTTTTGGATTACTTCTGATTTTTAATTGGTATAATTAAACCTACACAAGAGGAAAACAATTTCAACAAGAACTTACTGTATCACAAGGCAAACAGCACCATTAAATTATTTAAAACTGATGTATTCAAATAATGTGTGATGCAGGACTCCAGCGAAGATGGGATAAGCAGATGATGAAACAATGTATACATACTAAAGATAACAAATTACAGTATAGTTTGTCTAGTATATTGACTTCAGCTAGTATGCAAATGTAGTGGAGATATAAGATATACTGCCTTATTTGTTAAAAATCTTGCTTATCACACATGTCAAAAGATCAATGTTCTAGAAATCTCGAGACAACCACAAGTATAAACAGAGGTTACTCGCAAATCCAGGGTAAATGGATAATTCAAATATATCTTTGGGAAAACTCTGCAGATCTCATTTTTGATCAAGAAAAATACATTACCTAGACAAATTTAGATAGACTGACTGAATAAAAGTGCTGATACGGGGGGGGAGAAATGTTCAGAAATCACTCCTGGTTCCAGGACCCTCCTCTCATGCTTCCTCTCAAAATTAAAAACTCTAATGTGCATGATTTATGTGATATGTATAATTAAAACTGCATGTATGTTGTTAAATGTAAATCATACCGGTAATCACCATGTTTTTAAAAATGTACATGTAATCTGATTACTGTCTGAGGAAGAAACTGTTCTGAAAGTTCTGAAACTAAAGGAATACAGCTATTCCGCTGCCCCCCATCACATGCATCATTTTACTACCTGACTCTGCAAATTAGAATGAACTCCATAGAAAAGCTCTACCAAACTGGCTGGTTTTTTTTCTAAATATGAAAAATTGTGCTTTTGTGCATACAAAAAGTTCAAAAAAGTGGAGCTTTTCCACTCACAATCAATTATTTTTATGCAAATTAATGAAGCAGCAACACCGGTCACATCTTTCTTAATTAGAAAAAATCAAACTATCAAAAAGCAGGTTTTGCCTAAATAATGACTTGACAGTTTTTTTTTCTGCATAACTGCTAAGAGTATATAATCTCAGCAATCCCTGTTTTACTAGCTACTCCTTACGTCAGTTACTCCTGCAGGCTGTCGCTTCTGTACGACAAAGAATGTCACTGCCTTTAATGGTAAGTGAGGTAAAATGTTAGGAAAAAGAAAGTAAAAACAAAAGATTACTTATTTTAAAAATGACTAATTGAATTAATTAAATAAATAATTCATTAATCAATTCTTGAATTTCTGTTGCACTATGTTGAATTAACAACATTTTCTCAAAAAAGAATATAAATCATACTTTCTAAAGTAAGAGAAAGAATCCATTTTTTTCAAGTCTTGTCTTAGTCTTAGTTTGACTCACTGTTTGCACCTTAAACAAACCCTTCTTCTCACATCTGACAGCTTCCATAAAAACTATATGAGCAAAATTTGGTTATGTTGCGTTGGTGATGCGCTAACTAAGAAGTTGTGCTGGTGCTAATTTTCTTGAAAGATCTTGGTAGACCCACAAAATCAGCCACCCTCACTGTCACAATGTATTTAAATAGGGTCACATCTGCTATTTAAAATCAAATGTATCTGAAGCTTCTCAGTTCTTAAGTACTTCCTAAAAACTTCTCCTCCAGCACTCCTGAAGTTTTCCCTATATGCAGAACAGCAGGGGAACGTATGTCATAGGATTTCATTTCTTTAAGTTTCACTTGGATTTTGAGTGAATATTTTTACTGGATATTGCGTGTGGCAGGGTTTCAATTTACTAGTCTTGCAGAGCTTTTAAACAGCCAAATAGCAGTCTGTACCAACTAATGACAACCCTGGCATAAGGTCACCATGCCCAACATCAAGCGGAGGCTAGAGAAATATAAAGCCCCCCACTGGCCACTGGAGCAGTGGATCTGCGTTGTCAAGAATAAAAATCTCACTCTTTCTGGAAATAGTCGTCAAGCAGCAACAGTCTAATTGTGGCAGTTTCCACAAAGCTACAGTTATGACAAGCTCAAAGCTGAAAAGCAAGCCTCAAAGCTGGGATATAAAGTGGTCTTTCACATTGAAACTGAAAATCTGATAACATAATGACTTATTTAACAGTCTTTTATCTTTTCATTTATTTTGTGCCGCTCATCACAAATCACACACTGCGACATGGACTAAAAACATACAGAATATTAAAATCAAGAAGACGGCTTTAAAATGATTTACTCTCATCTATAACAAATAAAAAAAATAATCTAAAGCACTTTGATGTCAGACGCTTTGATAGCAGGGCCAATTATGCCAGGAAATATAACAACCTAACAGAAATATCTGTTCATTTCAAAGTATGTGGCTTGAACACTGCAAGTGATTATAAACAACTCCTAAAAGCCACAAAAAGTGCAACACACAACATACATTTAAAAGAAGTCAAGTTTTTCTATACATAAGGAGGAGGAGAGACACATAATGAATGAGTACAGTAGTGCATTCTTTCAACAGCCAATTATTAACAGAATATCACTAAGAAACCATTTCTAGAGAGGCTTCTGATGCTGGAGACTTTCATTACCTTTATTTTCTCCTCCAGACAAGAACTCTTCTTGGTTGCAAAGAGACTGGGGTGGAGATAGCTGCCATCACCATCATCATCGTCATCATCATCATCGTCATCATCAGAATTTCCTGCTTTGGATTCTGCAGAACAGGGAACATTATCACAAATGCCGTTTGTAATCTTTACCAAAACATCTATTCATCTGTCCTAACGGTATAATGGCATATACTGTCCAGATATACTCTGGGCCTAAAAAGTATTTGGACACTTTAGCCACTGGTAAACTTTAATGAACTTATTTAGGTTACTGCATAAAATGTTTAACAAAATTATTTTTGGTTCAAAGAGAAACTGATTTAGTACAAGATAAAATTGAAGGCAGCTTTTTTGTGTGGAGAAAGCCTGGAGAAGAGTTCCAACCAGACTGCACCAAGTTTACTGTAAGCTACAGTTCAAAAGGACTGTTTTTCTTACAGTGGTGTTGGTGAGCTTGTGTTCACCGATGGGATCATGAACTCAGAAGTGTACAAAAGCATTCTGAACGCAGGCCTGCAGAAGTCCGTAACAAAGTTGCTCAAACTAGGGCTGCAACAACTAGCTAACAATGGTCAATGTGGATTTTTACCGTAGACGTGTGCAAATGCCCTATTATATCTGCTTTAAGTCCAGCTATTTACAATACAAATACACAAATGCGCAACACAGAAGTGATGTAACACTTCAGAACCAAATTTCGAAATTTGTGATTTGGCAGTGTGTGTCTATTATTTTTATCTTGAGTTTGCCTGTGTTTAAGCAATAACAACGGCAAAAGAATAATTCATTGTACTACAGAAGAAAAGAAGACCATAACATCTCTACTGTATATACACAGGGGCAATACGGCTTCGCAGTTCCACTGCACCATAAGAAAAACTCACTTGCAGCACAAACAGAACTTTAAGGAATGATATAATTAGCACACAATGATGCTAAAACTGTTGCATTCAAGACATTTAATGCAAAAACCTTTAGCCAATGATGCATCAGATGACACCCAGGCAGATGTGCAGCACTCTCATGAGTCATGAACCATGAAGTCACAAAAATGGGAAAATTAAAATGTAGGCTAGACATAAGAGAACAGGAAAAGTGATACTGGATGAGAAAAATAACTTCTAAATTAAAAAGTAAAGGAAAGTTTTGTCATTTATTTTATCTGACAGTCTTGTATTAGCCTATTTCAAATAAATGCCCCTATGGTTACAAAGTTTAAGTACGATAAAAACATATTTAAGTATTTTTAAAATGTCCAAATACATTGAGGCCACTGTATGCATTATTAACACTGTTAATTTTGTGTAAACTGAATGATGTTTTAAAGAACTTGCCCTGTGCCTGGTCCTGCTTGCTGTTGGTGGCAGGCGTGTACCGTCCCTCCTTCATGGCTCGAAGAATATGTTTATAGTAGGGGTTCAGATAATGGTCGAAGCGCAGGAAGTCAAACTGAGAGTTTCCAGCCTGCTTTGCCTTGAGCACAATCTCAAACTGGGCTCCTTGTTTGCATACGAAGTTGGCAGTACGCTCGATGATGGCATGGGTCTTGACTGTCGCGGGCTGAAAGACAAATGTTGGAACAAAAGGTGAGGTTAGATTTTTTTCACTGCCATCTGAGAACATTGCAGGCAGCAGAGATTTGTGCATACATTACCTTTCAAATTCATAAAAGTGAAATCAAAAAATCATGAGCACAGGTTTAATGTATGATGCTCCTCATGCCTACAGATCAGACACCAACAGAAGATTCTTTCAATGTAATAAAAGATTTTTTAATTTAATTGTTTAAAAAATTCTGCAGAATTATTTTGTTAAGATTTGAAGTCGTTCAGAGTGGAGAAACCAAGAGCCAGACTTGTTCACAGTGATGGTGATGGGAGCCATGCATCCAAGGCGTTTAATCACAGGAGCTACGTCACAGAAAGTTACTACAAGAAATGGTTATGAATACTGATGCCTGTGACAGTATTTTATGATACTTTTAAAATGGCTTATAATGTATTTTTTTTATCCATACATTGTGGAGAGGTGTTACAAAAAAGCATGTAAAGAAAACATTTTTTAATTTCTAGCTATTTTATTTTTACCAACATTAGATATAAAAAAGAAGACATCTGTTAGTAATTTGGTTATTTTGTTTAAAAATAAAAGGGCTATATTTTTGCTGTAGATGTCATGACCCCTGGTTTCATTCGCCAGCGCTGTAAAGAATTCAGAATCAGCATATTTCTCTACAATAAACCATTTCACACTAAACAACAATAGATGACTATTCTGAATTTCTAAAAATCATTACAATTGCAATTTAAGAAAAGACTTCAGAAATTTCCCCTGTTCCCAAAGCACTTCCAAACAATTCACAATGCCTATCAAGGTAATACTGGCCATGCCATTTAAATGATAAATCACAACAATAAGAATGTACAGCAATATAAAACATAATGACAAAGAATCTTTCTTCCCAACTGAAGCCAGAATAACTAGAACCTAAAAGAACTTATCAAAAGACTGCACTTGAACTCCTCAGCATCCAGTTAAACAGAGAGCAACTTATTGCTTTCAAAACCTCTGAGGCCAAAAGCGCCAAATACTTCTCAGCGGCAACCTTGCAATTATGAAGATAAACAACCCAACACGCTTCCTGGAGTCCTCATGCAGAGAGAGAATACATCCTTCCCAGGCAGTTGTTGTGCAGGCAGGCTGTGAAGCCCACCGCAAAATAAAGAGGGTAAAGAGAGCATCTGCAGATTAATAATTCAGCAGAGACGTTCAAAGAACCTCACCAGCTTAAAACTAATTGGGTGTTTCAAGGCAGAGCGATTGAAGGTTTCACTGCTGCGCCCATCAAAATCCCATTAGGTGAGAACTCGATAAAACGTGCAGGTACTGATGGAGGCAAAAGCCCTCGCCTTTTCATGGGATCAACGTTTGCAAACGTGAGGTATAAAGGGAGTGATCAGAACATCTGGGCTTAAGAGAAATGTGTTAGGGGAACATTCATCTCCACTCAGAGGTCATGTGCACACTGCTGGTGAACCTTACAGCTCGGGCATCTCTCCCAAATGATGAACACGGAGAGATGAAAGCAACTCTGCTCGGTGTGCACTGCTAATAGATGAAAGGGGGAAGGCTGGGAGGGAAAGCAGACAAGGTTAGAGTGCTACCTCTTTCCCTAGATAGCTATGACACTTAGAGCTACTCAGAGGTCAAAGACAAACACTGACCTTCAGCCATTTAAAGAAAGTAGTTCACCTCTTCACAACCTCACACTGTTTAACATGGGATTCCATGTTGACTTCCCAAAATAGGAGGCTCAAATGACTTTAGGCATGAGGTTGAACCCAGATGGCAGCTTAAAACAGCTGCTACATCCCTCTTTTATTTCAGCTACTTTGTAATACATGACGTCCTAAACAGCTTAAAAAGAGAACATACAATCACAGTGAAATCGTCAAACTACAGCCGTATCATTAGCATGCAGCATGATAGTTGGGGAAATATTGAAACGCCTTTTTCATGGGTAAAGTTTCCACACTCTAAATGGGCCAGACAGAGAATCTTATATATTACGAAGAGCCAGTTCACCTGTAAACATTTTAGCACTGTGGGAAGTCAGAGACAAAGAAAACCAAATATGGCTGTAAACCCAACAACCATTCCAGACCTGGCAGACCAGCACAACTGTCACTATCAGATAAACAATATTTAAAGCTTTGATCTCTCAGAGAGAAAATCAAACTCCGATCTTGCATCAGATCTGAAAGCATAAAAGTTTCAGGTGTTTTTGTCCATCCTTCGACTGTGAAAACACAACTCTGTGCTGTAAGTCTAAATTTAACGCTATGAGTAGCTGTCAAGAAGCCCTCACTGAGATAAAAAAATAACAAAATATTCAAATCAAACATTGAAGCGGCTGGTGTGCTCAGAACAACAGACTGCCCACTCCAGAGCCCAGACTTTAACATCACTGAATGTGTTAGGATTACTTGGATTGTGAAAATGCAACCAACATCTAAGACTGAACTTTGGAAGTAAAAAATATCCCTGCACATTTCTTTAACAAACTGAGAGCAAGCCTTCTGAAGAAAACAGAAACTGTAAAAAAAAAAAAAAAAAGTGGACACAATAAAATACTGAAAAGTGTATATAAAACAGTTTCTGCATAATTTTCTATTTAATATGTTTCTGCCTTTTCCTGACACTGTCAGTAAGTACAAGGTTTTGTACTTTCAATGTAACTGGAAAGTATATAAATGAAGGCTGGCATCTGAAACGTTCAAAATTCCCATCAAAATCATAATGCATGTGCAGAGCTATTTTACAAAGCTTTATCTTACAGTACTCTGGTGGCTTTATGTATTTTTAGTAAAAATACTGCATGTAGCCATATTAATTATATTTCAAGTTCATTAAATTAGCTTGGCCACTTATACATTGGGCTTGAGCAGTAAAACTCTCCTGAGCACTAAACCCAATCAAACAACAAAAGGTGTTTAAACATAAGACGTATAGTGTCAGATCTTCAAAAGATTATCAGATAGATTTTACTACACCTGAAAGCAGCGAACCAATTTGTTTACTGTAAACCTAATACTTACACACTTAAATGGTTTAAAGTAAAACTGTCTACAGATCTACTGCCATCTGTGCACTAGTGAAATATTTGGTTCAACCTTGAATGTGCTTTAGTTATAATCAGTGTTTTAGTAGTTAGAAATAATGAATACATCCTCCACATCATATTTAGCTCTTCATTCTCAATCCTTAGCACCCATTTTGTGATGGCATTTCAGTTTTACTTACATAATACACTTACTCTCCCGAAACATCATCGACAAAAGATCACTTCATTGAGAGCTAAAGTCTAAAAATATGAGAGCCTGCCAGAAAACCATAAATACATTATTTTAACTAAACCCTAAAGGGGGGATTCCACCGAATTCTCATTCTACATAATTACATGGTTAAGATGTAAAAATGCCATTCAGAGTGGTTTGATGTGCAATGCTCTATCCAGAGAAACTTAACAAGTCAGGTTTCTCTGTTCACAGTGATGGTGACAGGAACTAGACATCTGAAGAGCGTACTGCCTCTAAAAGCTTCCTCACAGAAAACCATTACATGAAAGATTATGCATATGCTGCCAGACATTGTTTTATGTGGTTTTAGCTTAAATAGTTTTTTTGGTAATATTCATGAGAGAGGTACATTTAGAGCATTCTGAGGCAAAGTAGGAACTAAAAATCTTTTATTTTTAGATTTACCACTACTTTACCATTATCAACAACACACAGGCAAACTGACGTGTATACTCACTGGTGGTTTTGGACAGTAAATAAAAGGGGTATATCTGTGCCGTAGATATCATGACCCCTGGTTCCTACCAGCACTGAAAAGAAATCAGTTTCTCTACAAGAAACTTTTTCACATAAAACTTTGCTTAAATCTCAACGGCTGAATTATGTAGAAAATCAAAAAAGGTGGCAGTATTCTTTAATGTAAGAACAAATGAAAGATAAAACATGGATCATAGTTAATATTCATGTGTTAAAGCACTTTTAACTGATGCCGTTTTTTTTAATCTTACCAATTCCACATCTGGGGGTATGATCAGACCAGGCGGTGCAACAAATGGCTCTTCACAGTCTTCCTCTTGAGGTTCAGGGTCTAAAAGGTTAAGAAGTTGAGAGAACAGAGCATGAGAGAGAGCAAGAGTAAAGAGAGAGAGAGAGAGCAAGAGTAAAGAGAGAGAGCGAGAGTAAAAAGAGAGAGAGCAAGAGTAAAAAGAAAGAGAAAGAGAGAGAGAGAGAGAGAGAGAGAGCGAGCAAGCAAGAGTAAAAAGAGAGAGCAAGAGTAAAAAGAGAGCGCAAGAGTAGAGAGAGCGAGAGCGCAAGAGTAGAGAGATGAAGAGAGCGAGAGCGCAAGAGTAGAGAGATGAAGAGAGCGAGAGCAAGAGAGCGAGAGAGCGACCATAATGCCACTTGCCAAGACAACACTTCATGAAGAAAAACCTTTACTCGGGCTAAAGTACCAAAGGCACTTTAAGTTTCACTTTTAGTTACTCAGACTTTTTGAGAAGCTTCAGGTCCCATCAGCTCTATTGACCGAGGTTACCCCCATCTACCCCCCTCTGCCTGAGATAACAAGCGGACAGGTCATCTGGAAATGAAATGAAAATTTTATGCAGCATTCACTGTAGGGGATCTGGAGCTGCATGCATATGGCTGGCACATTAGTCCCAAACCTGCCAACTTTTCACCAAGTGCATTTATTGCTCCTGTACCTCGTTATGGGTTAATGGAGCTCCATTTGAGCTGATTAAATCAGAGAACTTCAAAGTGCCTGAGGTGTATCCTAGACTTGGTTCCCAAAGCATCTAACTACTTACGCCTTGCTGGTTCCGCTGTCTATCAAATCGACTCGCAGCTCTTGCCAACTTGACACGAGAGACCAAAACAAAGTAAGATAGCACAGAGAATGTTAAAATTCTGCAGAAAGATGGTGACATGAGGTGACCCAACAACAGAGCCATCTGCTGAGGGACGCTGGTGTGTTGGCTGAGTGGTGACTCACTCCTGCCAGCTCTTTTATCAATTATTTAAGATCGCAGTAAGGCAGTCCATTCTGCTGTTGCCAATTCTGGCAGATAACAAGAACAACTCCGTCTACAATGGCTCTGGTACAGGTAGGAGTTACAAGCGTTGCCAATATGGAGTCATTTGCAGATGAACAGGCCTATCCTCAAACCTTGGCCAAGCACCGTCACCCTTTCTCTTGGGAAGACAGGAGCTCAGTCATAGCTGACCACTCCATAATTGGACTATAAAGAACACCACGAAACAGCTACCTGTTTTTCATCAAGTCCAGACATCACAGCAAAGCCAAGCAAGGTAAAATTTGGCAGTGGCTGTGGGTCCTGAAACAGAGACACTGTTAGTAGCCACATTGCTGGAAGCAATATTGGAGAGAGACCACCTTGGCCATGTGCTGGAAACATCCAATGAGAGAAAATGAGGACAGGTGCTTATGAATAATCATGAAACAGTGAGGTCTTTTCTGTTTATCTCAGAATCAAGCTACCCTCAATATGTATGGAATTTCTGCTTGAATGGTAGAGCGTGGTGGATGGAGGACAAGTGTTGTATATCAAAATAACCAGGGCGAACCAAGCTTAAAGGACTGGGTATTACCACAGAGCAGTTAGCTTTAACTCGGAACCTTGTGTGGGGAGAGGTCACTAAACACAATCACAGAAAACACTGTGCTAATTATTTTTAGACATGGCCCAGGCCCATGATGGACACACTGGTGACTGACAGCCCTTTCATTCTTGTCAACCCATTTCACAGGAGTCACTGAAATCCGCAGTCCAAGAACTAACCTTTAAAGTGGTATTTTATTTGAGTATATCGGAAAGGAATTCATAAAGCTGAAACACCTACTGCACTGTGCAAAATCCCGTTCTTTAAGTCATCTAATTTCCTGTCAAATTAGCCAATACATACAAAATGTATTCATTTTTCAGCATCAGAATAAAATAATCAGAAGTAATAATTTTAAATTTTTAAAAATTTAGTATGGTGTCCAACTTAACAGTATTATCTTTATTACAGCTTCCATTCTATTCATGAGACTAGGTTTCAGTTTTTCACAGAAAGGGATAACTTTCCACACCCCCAAAGTTCAGTCTTATAGGTTGGTTGCATTATTCTGCTTCTCACAATCCTAGAAATCCCAAAAACAAATGTCAACTAATCAGTTCATAAAATCTTAAGCCACTTCTCAAATATTTTAGTGCTCTGTGTTCTATTGCAGGTTTTCTTGAACCGTCTTCTCACAGTTGAAGGATTTTTGTGATAACACCTATTTTTTTATACTTTGTTTTTTTACTTTACTGCTCCTTAGGCAAGTGAACTCTCTTATATCTAATCTCCTCAGAAAAACCTCCTTTAGACACCCATAAAAAAAGAAATCTGCAAAGCAGAGTTTGGTTAGCTGCTTGTGAATGTCAGGCCCAATCCCATTTCACCCCTTGCCACTAACACTTAGCCCTACTCCTCCGTTTTGCATGTTCACTTGTAGGGGTAGGGATGTCCCGACTGTTCCTGAGATGGAGGGGTAGTGTGAAGTGTTAGGGCTACATGGCCCTTCAAACTGAGATTTTTCAGAGGCGCACGACAAAATTCCCAGAATGCCCTGCGAATCATCAGCAAGATGGCTGCACAAGCAACCAAAGAGACACAGAAATGTAAGTATTTCTCTGTTAAAAAGCAGCTCTGTTGTAAGAACCATTGTAATAGCATAGTTTATGGTCATTTCCTTCATAACACACATAAAAATCGCCAGTAATGCGCTGATGTCTCGGTCGTAATACGCTGATGTCTCCCGTTCTGCCTTAAATGGTGCAGCAGTTACCTTCTGGTACGCGAGGTTGCCTCACCATTTAAGGTGGAACGGGAAAATTCAATCATAAAGCTGGCGATTAAAAAGTTCTGCTTCATATCACCGAAGAATTCTTGGTGGTGATAATAAATAATGGCCCCCCTCTTTGAAGGCGTATGATGCCCTAAATGTATTTAAGCAGTGAGGAGCTATCGTCATTCAGGCTGGCAGGGTTGCCTACAGAGCAGCGCTAGTAGCTGTTATTGAAGTGATGTCGTTTTTTTTGTCTGTACTCTTTTTTTTCATTCAGTGACTCGTTTGATTGATTGATGCGTAAAACTGAAGTTGTGAATGAATCGCGAGCGCCCACGTTTTTCAGTCTCCTTCAGATAAACGGCAAATGTCAGTGCAGTACACCATCACTGCTATAGTCTGGAGACAAAGCAGGAAAACACGTCCCGATTATTTTTTTCCGACAATTTTAAATATGATTCACCTGTCCTGTCATGCGACACACAAGTGAGAGGCAGCATATTGGAAATGGCCGGGAAACCTTGTCTCGTCTGTTTACATGAAAGTCGCTGACGTCAACTGATGACGCATCTGGTTCTTGAAGGGTTTTCCCATTCCATAGGGGGAAGATTTCAACCACTACCACTTGTAACTCAATTTCAAGGGGGGAGGGTTACACTCAAAAACAAGGGGTAGGGGTAAAATAAAACATGGGACTGGGACTTAGTGTCTCTTTGAAGAGGAACATAATATCAGTGACTCTTTTAGGAAGAGGCTTTGTTGGGAGGACAGAGCTATAAATTGGTTTTAAGACTGGAAGGATAGAAAAGTTAGACTGACAGCAGAGTGCACAAAAGTAAAGAATGAACAAACTGAATAGTGTTAGATTTGATTTAGTTTTCAAGGCTTCTGTGGAGCTCTCTGTTATTTATATGCTTTCTGCCTTTTTCCTGACAATGAAAATTGAATAACTTGTACTTCATGGCTGCACTGACTGGAAATGAAATAAATAAAAGGCTGGTCTTCTGCACAATACTCTGTGTGTATGTGGGGATATGCAGTTATGTTTTCATGAGCTTGCTCTAGTACTTAGGGAATACCTAGAGGCTCCTTTTCCGCTTGTCAGACAAACTTCCTACAAACCCGTTTAAAGAGAGTGGGTGTGCTCGTGGGTGTGCTCGCATTTGCCCACCGTTGTCTTTGCTGGCATCCTCCTCTTCAGTGGGTTGGGAGGGGTCGTAGTAGTCAGCACTGTAGCGGAAAGCCACTGCATTGTAGGATCCTTCATCAGCCAAAGCCTCACTTAGCCTCTTATATTCTTCTTCTGCACAAGTAAAGTAAAAATATGAATAGGCAACAGGAAAGAGCCAGAAATACGAATAAATATCAAAATATACAGAATGGTCAAAAGCATAGTCAGGAGAAATCTAAATCTAAAACTAACAGTAATTTGTACAACGCAACTATGGTGTCTGTCATGTTGTCGTACATCACGCAGTCACAAAGATATTAAAGGGCCAATACCATAAAAAACCAAATGTCTTGTTTTTTTGTTTTTTTAAATAAGAATGTTCTGTAGCACATAAATGTTAAATACCCAATCCTGTGTCCACATCTGGAAACTAAGATTCAAAATCAGCTCGTTTTGAAGTCAATGTTTTGAAAAAGTAACAAAAACTCATTTACATCCACAGATATTCAAACCTACAGCAATTAAGGAAGTATTTCAGAAAGGAAGCATTTCAGAAAGTAGTATTTCAGCCCACAATATTGGCTCTCCTATCAAATCAAAACTTAATTACATGGCCATAAAGGCACAAAACAAATTCATTTTGACTGCTTAATGAATTTGAATTCATTTTGACTGTTTCTGGTACACAAAATGACATGAACATCATAAACTGACCTTAGAAAGAAAAAAAACACGAAATGTAGGATATGGAAAGGGTAAGGAAGCATTTTAAATATAACCTTTTAAATAATTTGCATATGTGCTTTAGATGCTCAGAATAAATGTAGAGTACTACATTCAGAGGACATTAGCATTCTCAGGCTTAATGTCAAATTTCCCAATGCAATCTTTTAATGTGTCTCTAATGCTTCATCTTGCCAGGACAGTTGTGGTCAGAATCAAAATCAGCAGGGAAATGCTGCTGGAAGTGAACGAAAGCAGCTTTCTGAGAATGAGCAATTACCACGCAAATATTAGTGGTCACTTTCAGTAACAGTGTTGTAGATATGTTCTGCCTTGAACCTACCTTGTCTGGCCTCCTCCTCGAGCAGGTCAGTGTGCAGGGCCAGGTATCTCTCCTCATCGCACAGAGCTTCTATCCTGGCCTCTTCTTCAGACAGCTGGTAGTTCTGGTTCCACGAGCCTGCATCATACTCCGAAAGGTCATGTAAATGACCACGGCCATCGTACCTGAAAAACAAATAGTGGGATTAGACAAGAAAACAACCGCGGGATACACATATCAAATACTCACCGCACTGGGAAACCCTAAAGGTAAAGGTTTTCTCTCTTTTCTTCTTCTTTTTCCTTTTTTTAACAAAACTATTTCTCTTACAAGCTGTTCAAGATGACGTGCATGAACTGCACAGGTCCTGGGAGGCAAAAGAAACAGACAGCCCTATCGCAACACTCCAGGTATATACGGCAACAAATGTTCATTTTTCTTTCTATAAACTTGCTACCTGACTTCATAACATTCTTCTCTAAGCCTCTGGAAAGGCGCAAGAGCCCTGAGTCAAAGAAAAAAAAAGAAACAAAAGAACAACTTTCCTCTTACCTTACATGGTTCAAAACTGTACCCATGTCACACAACTGAGACAACTCACATCATCATTCCTACTTTTACTGTAAAATGGTACATCCACACAAGCCCGAGCACATAAATACCTATCCGCAAGAACCCATACGGAGGATTTTTTCCTGCGCTCGCTCCTCTATTCCACCTCTCAGTTCCAGTTTTCCTCGTCGAAAGAGAGAAGTGGGCGCGGTGTTGGCAATCGGGGCCTGGCAGGACCCCTTAGCCTTAATTGCTGAGAAAATAAGGTCTGGGTTACGTGATAGAGAGACACACACATACACATTGGAAACAGGAAACAGATCCATGCA
This sequence comes from Pygocentrus nattereri, assembly GCF_015220715.1. Classification (NCBI taxonomy): domain Eukaryota; kingdom Metazoa; phylum Chordata; class Actinopteri; order Characiformes; family Serrasalmidae; genus Pygocentrus; species Pygocentrus nattereri. The sequence continues at coordinate 10,676,515 of NC_051226.1, forward strand.
TATTAAGGTGGCTCATTGCAACCATCGAGAGTTGAGCACTTCGTTTCAACTCCCGCATGGTACTTAGCGACTTTCAATACATGTATATTTCGTTTTTCAACAACATTCATGATGAACTGAAAGAGAAAGAAAGAAAAACAAAACTTTCACGGAGGCCTAATGGGCACTGTCCACTTGGCAAAGCTCCACGTCCTGTAAGAAAACCTTGTTAGAGAGCTGAGCAAAGGAACAAGAACATGCTGCCTTTTCAGAAAACCATCAACATGTAATTTCACAAGAACCACCTTAATTCACAGACTGGTATATAGTCGTAACATTCATTTGCCAAGGCTTGCACTTCAGCTAAGATTTCGCCACAGTTTAATTTCATTCATCATTCAGAAATATGGCTGTGGTCATAGTGGCTGTGGTCACAGAGCTCAAGTGTGCCAAAGCAAATTCCACCTGTAGCTTGACACAGAGCCCCCCTCCTTCAGGGCGACCTTCTCTTATGGGATGAAACTGTAATACTGATGCAGGGACTGGCTAGGGCTCTACACTGAAATTTAGTTGGACCTTTTCTACTCATAGTAAAAGAGCTAAGTGGACGTGCAAGTTCCAAACTTAAATAGGAATTCCAATGATTTTTCAGTCTGTATTATTATTATTATTATTATTATAACACCAACATGAAAACAGTCATTTAGAGTGATGTGAAACAGCACATGATAGAGAAACCTGCTGCCTCAGATTTCTTTACAGTGGTGGTGAAAGAAACAAGACGTCATGATGATGATAATGTAAACAATTACTTGCGAAAAAATATGCAATCGGTGAGTGAATTGGCATGTGGCTTAAGAGTGTTTAAATATCAACTAATAGTGCTAAACCTGAAAACAAACATACCTACTCTTTGGGTATTTGAGCATAAAGCCATAGGGAAATTGCATGTTTGAAGATCTTGTAAGAACACACTTCTGCACATTTTAATGCACACTTACTCTTTATTTGCTGAATTTAACATACTGGTAAAATAAATTTGGCCTGTGCAAAGGCTACAGCACATTTTACATGTTATGCTTCACTCAGCAAATTAACCAAAACTATGCACTAAAATGTGTCAAGTTTATTTCCTGCAGTCTGTTCACTTAGAAAATCAACAAAACATGCTCTTGCATATGACTGTATAAGTATGTTCTGGGTCAAAAACGCTCTTAAACTATCATAAAACAATGTCTCAGAAAATAATATAAATAAAAAAGAAAAATCAGTGGAATTCTTCTTTAAGGTCCACTGCCAGCTCAAAACATGCCTATGAGAGGAATGTGTGTCAATCTGAAAAGCAGTCACAACAGTGGAATATCATGAAATGCGCACACACACACACACACACACACACACACACACACACACACACACACGACTTGTGCAATGCAGAATATGCGCCAAAATGAAAAACAAAAGCTCTTTTACATTGTTTTCACTTCGCTTAACCTCTTTACTGAAAAACAATGCATGAGGATTTGCATGTAAAAATTAAACGCTGAATTTGTGTCAGAATGGAAAAGAAATCCACCTTGAAATGTAATGAAGGCACAGCTGCTGCTTTCCCCTGTGCAGTACTTTAAACGGATTTGCCTCTTCAAAGTGCAATCAGTGAAATACAATACATACATTAGTTTTCCCATCTGTGACACGCAGAACACACCCCAAAACGAAAAGCAAAGCCTCTACTGCAATGTTTTTACATGGCTGGACCTCTTCGGACTTCAAAACACATGTATCTCATTGAAATGCACTGATTTTGTTTAGAACACTAAACATGCTGAAAACATGCCAAGATGATAAGGAATAGATCAGCAACGCCTGCCACTGCAGTTCAAGGTGGATTTATTCCGTTTGACCAGAACCTAACAATTTGTTTTTTAAATGCAAATCCTCACATAAGCGTTTTTCACTAGAGGTCAAGCAACGTGAAAAAAAGGTAGTGTAAGTTTTGGTTTTCACTTTGGCACGTGCTCCGCAGGCCACTGCCTACAAATGCTGTCGTGTACAGTGTATTTCACGTGCTTTCACTGTAGTGATCGCTTTTCAATGTGGCACAAGATCCTCTCCACTCGTGCCCAACCCTTACAAGAAAGAACTACCATGTACAGAAGTGTCTGCGGAACTCCTGCGACAATTTTACAGAAAATTTCAATCTGAACAACTGCTATTACTACTACTACTACACCTTTCCACAGACAGCACTACAGGAACACCGAACATTATTAGAGGTGTATTGCAGCATTACTGTAACCCCTTTTTTGTAAGGGAACCAAAGGTGATCATAAACTTCACAGCTTTAAACTGGCTTGTAACGTTTAGCACACAGCCCTGTGTGGAAGGAGGGTCTCTGCAACTGCGCAGCACCACAAAATCTGCAGTCTGCGTTCCCGATCTTCCCGACTTTAAAAACACAACAGCCAAGCAAGGTTAGGTTTCGTTTGCCACGAGTGAGTTTTTATTCCTTATTCTCTGCAACAACACCGGGAGCAGGGCCTCGTCCTGCGGCTGCAGCTAGAAAACAAAGCTCCAAAATAGTCTTGGGAAGACATTTAAGAGTTGGTTAAGGAATGTTTTCCTTTCGGGTGTGTTCAACCGACCTATCGATCATGAGGCTCTTGTCCCCCATCCACGGGATGAGCTGCGCTCCGCGTTCATGCTCGCTCGCCCGCTCGTCGTCGCGGAACAGTTTACACGCGTAGCCGAACACGAGCAGCTCCGCGCGGGGGCCGCTCTCCGCTCCGCTCCGCTCCTTCTGACTCGCCCCTCTCCGGTACATTCCCAAAGCAGGAGACGCGGCCGGAGCACCTTAAAGGCGAGAGCCCAAAGTTAATTTCCGTCTCGGTGTGTTTTTAAACAAACGCTTCCAAACGAGCCGCACTCAAACTAAATGCATCAAAACACGGCTCGATCAACATGTCCGCCTGAGCATATCTGCGCTCGAGTTCACGTTCGTCGATTCGTTACCCAATCTATATACTTCGCGCTAATCTAAATAACCATCTTTTTAAAAGAGGCAGGGACTGTATGTGTGGATTTATGAGTGTGGTTATAAATATGAGTTGGTGACTGTTGTTGCCGCTTATTTTCCCCCGCTCGTGAGAAAAGTGCGAAGTGGGCTTGACGAAAGTGCGAGCGGGGAACTGAAGATGCAATCATTTCGGGACCCAAAGAGGTCTTTCGTTTTAAAGGCGACTCAGCCTATTTATTTATCTATTTATTTACTTAGTTACTTATCTATTCACTTACTTACTACGTGGGATATATTAGAACTCACACCGATCTTGTATGTGAAATGTTAATAAACAAACAAACAAACAAACAAACTGAAATAATACCTTTTGGGATTTTAATTAAATGGAAAAGCGTTCCAAAGAGAAACAACAAACAAACAAACAAACAAAAAACCCATAAAACAGAACTCATAATGAGCTCAAACATAGATCCCTTTCAAGTAGCACGCTTTTGTTGAAATGCCAGCAGAAAGGCACTTACATAACACAGAGCTCACAGGGGAGGTCACCATTGGCCATAGGCTTCCCCTCTATGTTCACCATTCATCTCCACTAACTGACCCAACACCCAGCCACAATAGCACAAACAACACACAACATCATAAAATAAAAGTCCCGTTTTACTGGAAGTGTGCACCACTCATGAACCTCTTTGCGTAGCCCGCTGCATGGCCATGCCTCCAGAGCTTCCACGGCAGCCCAAGCCAGTAGTGGGATGTTACAATACATCATTTGAACCCAGCAACTACCTTTTACATTGTGTGAAGATTTCCTAATGACTGGACAAATAAATTCAATAAACATCCCTTAAATCAAATCTTCTTATATTAACATACTTTAAAAATTACAAAAAACCTTATGCTGTTTTTGTATATACACCACGTCCATGCAATTTATGTCTTCTCCTATAAAATTACGTTGGCAGGGATAGATTTACAAAAACTTCTCAGGCTTCTCAAAATAGATACACTATATGGGCAAAAATATGTGGACACCTAACCATGCCTACAAAAGCTTGTTGGACATTCCATTCCAAAACCATAGGCATTTTGGATTTGGCCCTCCTTTCACTATAACAGCCTGTTTTGCTAGTTATAACAGCCTCCACTAATACTATGGAATGCATTCCTCCTAAGGTTGGTGTTTGTGCCCAGTCAAAAGAACATTTGTGAGGTCAGGCACTGATGAGAAGCGTCAGGGCTCTGTGAAAGCCAGAGTTCCTCCACACCAAACTTGTCAAACCGTGTCTCGTCGAAAGTCTTTATGGATGTCACTTTGTTGCCAGGGGCACAGTCATGCTAGAGACGGAAAAGATCTTGTTGTTGAACTGTAGTTGTTGAAACAAAGTTAAGAGTTATCTCTCTAGAGCCCCTGACAAGTAATTAATATGATTATCAGAGGACTATATCACAATACAGATCAACACTAGATAAGTTGCTGCTGTTATTAAAGGTTTTAGTGGTAGAAATGCTCTATACAGGTATCAGTGAATTTGGACAATTTGAAGGCTGTGAATATGATGTTTAATCTCTGTGGAGATTCACACCTATAATTTCATGTAAGCTACCATTGAGAAAGCTACCAGACAGTAGGGCTGTCATTAAAGGTAGATTATTAATTAATCTACATGTGTTTATTTTCTGACTCTTAATCAACTTATTTCATTCAAGTATGTTTTAAATCATGAAACAGTAATAAACTCTGGAGAGGGGATCAGGGATTCTAAACTTCTGTATTGGAAACAGATAAACTAGGAAGCCTCATATAATCCTCTAACCGTAGCATGCATGTAGTTAAAGTGGATGGTTAGTGTACCGGGTAACACCTCTGCCTTCTACGCTGTAGACCGGGGTTCAATCACCCTACACTATACCAATAAGAGTCCTTGGGCAAGACTCCCAACACCGCCTTGGCCTACCATCCATCCATCCATCCATTTTCCAAGCCGCTTCTCCGTTAGGGTCGCGGGGGAGTACTGGAGCCTATCCCAGCAGTCTTCGGGCGGAAGGCAGAATACACCCTGGACAGGTCGCCAGTCCATCGCAGGGCGCCTTGGCCTACCTGTGTAAAAAAACGATCAAATTGTAAGTTGCTCTGGAGAAGAGCGTCTGCCAAATGCCGTAAATGTAAATTTAGCTTCTCACACAGTTCACAGACATGCTTTTGGCCATATAGTGCATATAAATAATCACATCCTAATTGAGCTAGCAAATGTGTTGTTTAGGTCTTTGTGGTGATAAAACCCTTCACAAACATTGTCCAGGTAAATACCATTGCATTATGTTAAAACCAGCAAGGGCAAAGAAAGTAATGTAATTAAGGCTAGCTAGGTTGTGGGTTAGCAAACTGTCACTACAGTTGCTGCTGCAAAGCTAACCAGTGGCTATCAAAGACATTAGCAAATGGAACAAAACAGTACTGACCTATTGTTTCTGTGAAAGAGCAAAAATAAGGTAATGCTGCCCACCTACCAGGCATAAACACAGCAACCTACTCTTCCCTTTTCATGCATTTCATCTCTACCTTGTTGCTGATTGGATGGAATAGTGTTGCATGACTCAGCCAGAGACACTTTGCAAACAATTTCCCATTTACAGAGCCAGGGCTGTGTAGAAACACTGGATTTTTTCCCAGTGCACACACAGAACAGAGTGCTAGTGGACTGTGAGGAGATGCTTGCTATATTTAAAGAAACGGGTGTTGGATACAAATCCTTTAGCATGCATTTAATGGTCTAAACAGCAATCTGATCAGACTGCAGGTAGTACAATCATTTGTCACTCACACAAAACAGAACTCACCTCACATGAAGGCCATTAGACACAACAGAGCATCAGTTTAAAATGGCTGTGCTGTTGTATTCAGATCATTGTTCAGTCTATTTTGAGAAAAAACTGTAATGTTATCACTGTCACCTACTTAAAAATCCATTGATCTCACTTTACAGATAAATCAACATCATCTGAGGCTTTATTCAGTCAGTTCATCATAGAATGCAGCCTGGCGCTCTCTCTCTCTCTCTCTCTCTCTCTCTCTCTCTCTCTCTCTCTGCCTCTGCTTGTCTTTAACTGTGTGAGAGGCTGTTAAGCTGTTTCCCCCTAACTGTTAAGTAAATTTACTAGAGGAATATATCACAGTAAAGAAAACCAACAGTGAATTAATTGCTGTTGTTGTGTTAGAAACAGCTATCAGTGAATTTACTTAGTTTGAATCTATAGAGATTCACATTAAGATTAGTCCCACAACAGGGAAATTTCACCTCCACATTTAACCCATCCATGAAGTGAAACAATACATACACACTAGTGAGCACATACACACTCGGGGACAGTGAGCTCACTTGCCCAGAGCAGCAGGGAGCCCTATCCACAGTGCCCAGGGAGCAGTTGGTGGTTAGGTGCCTTGCTCAAGGACACCACAGTCACATACTGTCAGCTCTGGGGATCAAACCAGTGACCTTCTGGTCTCAGGGCCGGTTCCCTAACCTCCAGCCCATGACTGCCCTGCATGTAAGTTCATATGAGTTCATGTAAGCTAACACTGAGAAAGCTAATGGGCAGTAGGGCTGTCATTAAAAATTATATTATCAATTGAGTAATATATGCATCTTTTTGACTCTTATTTAATTAACTAAAACATATTTTTATTTGTATCTTTTGAATCATATCAGGGATTCAAAAATCCTTTACTGGAAACACATAAACTAGGAAGCCTCGTATAAGTAGTTTTCCAATGAACTACTTATTTACTCTTACTTCAGTAATTTCCTATATTAATACTTTTAATTGTGCTCAACTAGATGATCACTAAAGTAACAGTGCTTTTACTTATGTAGGGATTTTCAGCATTCTTTTGACCTCATAATTGTATTCCAGGACCATGACTGTGATCCAGACAGAATGTAGTGTGCTTCAGTAGCAGCAACTAATATAAAGCATAGACAGTTTTTTAAAAAAATGCATAAACAGAATAGCCTGCTGCAGTATATCTTCCTGTTTCTCTTATTCATCACTGCTGTCTCCTCACTCATACAGCTCAGCATAAACCTGCAAGTCACATCCATTTACCGCTACTTTAGCTTTCACAGCAAAAAAAGACGCTAGCATTGCATATGACAAATAGCTATAGATGCCTTATTCCACACATTTTTCCGCATCGAATCCATACCTACCGTGCCTTACTACTAGAGATCCCGTGGGTTGCAAAAAAAAGCATTTGTTGCAGATTACAGTCAGGCAAATAATGAGCGATGCAGTGAAGAAATATTTTATGTAAGTAAGTATATTTATTTATTTACTATCTACACAGTCTCATGCAAAATATTGGACACTCCTGGTCAAATTACATGTTTTATTGATTTTCTAAGTGAAAATAAGTGCACTTCCCTTAAAGAGAACACACATATGCATCTCAAAACATTGTCAGCAAATTTTAGAGCACAAGTGCAGAGTTTAACATCAAAACAAAAACAATCAAAAAAGAATCTGAGCTGAGAAAACAAGCCATTTGATTTTGTGATGTGAGGAAAACCAACTATATCTACATGTCTACCTTCCAATCATGTTGTAGATGTAAAGTGTAATGCGAAGCGATGAGGCGGATGCATATGCGGAGATAAGCAACTTTTATTAAGGGCATATCCAGGGTCATGGTCAAGACAGTGCAGGTTCAAGTGACCAATACGTAGAGCAGGAGGGACAGACATAATATAAATAAACAGGTACTCAAATAACAGGGCCGGAAGAAAAACAACATACAACAAACAACATCCCAAACAAAGACCAGCAACAGCACAGGGGAAAACACAGGGCTAAATACAAGAAGGCTAACAAGGGATATCAGGACCTAGGTGAAAACACAGGTGGGAATAATCAGGGGCGGAGTCACAAAACAAGGGGCCAGACAGGGAATCAAAACAAAAAGCACGTGGACTAGACCAAACACAACACGAACACATGGACAGGACTGGAAGGGGCCAATCGTGACATAAAGAGTGATTCAACTGCATGGACTGCTTTTGGAATGAAGCACAATACAGGGCAGCCAATGAGGTCATTTGCACATATCTGTCTGTATAATCTAAAGGATAAAGAGTGACTGGAAAATGGTCAGTAACAATGAATTACAGCCCAGGCTTGAAAAAAGACAAACCCCCTTTGTAAGACCACTTTTCCATTCCATTTGGATTAAATACTGTAATGTGGCATCACTTAAGGTATCTATTAATGATATTTTAATTCCATATTTGATATTTACACATTAAGTTGCCCTTAATGTATCAGGAGTTCTTAATGTTAGACCACAAGTTATGATCTGTAGAAACGCACACTTTACACTTTCGTTGGTAACACGGTGGAGTATTTAGGGCAGTTTGTCCCGCAGCAATAATTAAACCTTCATATTCAGAAATGGCAAAGCAACCACTGTTAAACAGCAACATCTTTGGACTTTCTTCATAAAAACAAACGAACAAACAAATAAAACATAGTAGCCTTTGACAACCAGCATTAACTACTGAAAAAAATCTGGAGTTAATGAAACAATACATGCAAACTTCTCCTAAATCCTGAAGGATTTTCTTAGTACTTCTTTACTCTGTGCTGCATTAATATGGCTATGTTACCTTACCTTGCTTTGTTAGATCGGTAGCACATCCCTCTTAAATATTTATTTATTTATTTTTGCAATTCTACCACAGATTACAACAACACAGATGAGTGGACTTTACAAGAGGCCTTCAGGGAAAACATAAAGATGAATTCTAAAGGTTTAGGAGGAATTCTACTGACTTTTAAACATATCAGCATGTTTCAGTTGTAAAACTAAGATCCAAAGTGTCGGCGCTCTCGTGAAGTGCCCAAAAACTCCTTGAGTGTTATGGTGACTATTCAGCCTGTTAAATGTGAGTTTACAAGTGACAAACTTTATGGAATAGTGTGTCATAACTCTTAGAGGCTTTGAATGCTTCTAGTCCTGAGCACCACTGTTGGGAATAGTTACTTTAGAACGGCAAATTTCAGACCAAGTGACTGTTTACATCTTTAAAATTTTTGAGAATTCTGTGAAATTCCCCTTTAAAAACAAAAGCTAGCGTAGACACTAGTGTACACACATGTGGAAGTGCAGATGTATGTAAATGAAGAAAGTGCTTTATATCAGGGAAAATCTGTTACAAAGGAAGTCTCACAGCTAGAGCTTCATTTGGAAATTGATGTAAATCATCACCAAAGAAACAAAAGGGACCAGCCTTTTGTAAATGGCTACAAAGTGCAACCATGAGAATCATAGCTATGTAGTAGAGTGCTAATATTATTAAAATGGAATGAATAATGGAATAAAAATATTTCAGTTAGTTTTCAAGTGAGAAGCATGATTTTTTTTTTTGCAGCATCCTTTTATTTAACAAGTGAAATATTCATGTATTCATGATGCCAGTGAGGCTTGTTTTGTTCCAGCGCATTTTCAGAAGGCTTAGTATTTTGCCTGCTTGACACATCAACATAGTTATTCCCCAGTGATTAGAATTATGCGTAACAGTTGGACTCAAAGGTCAAAGAGAGCCACTGTGGAGGAAACCACAAGAAGTGCTAAGATTTCTTTTACCCAGTAGGTTTGTATTTGTTTTTTCTTGTTTTTATATTTTTTTCTCTCCATTATATTGTAGATTTGAGATTACCTTCAACAACCTACCATAACAAATCATATAGAACACAATAAAAAGAAAAGCATATGCATGGGAAATCCTCTGCATTGTTTAATGTGCAAAATAGGTTCATTAGTGAACCATTTCAATGTTAACAGCCTCTAAGCGCAGAAGGTACCTACTTGTTTAAATGCCACCGCCCTGCATGTGGCTGAAGGGATTTCACTCATGACTGTGGTGCTGGATGAACAGTCAGACTGTGACAAATACAGAAGCAGAGCCTGCGGTGGATTAAAACTTGCAGACAGCTTCAGTTCACAGCACGGCCTGTAGCAGCCCTTAGGGGCTTTGTCTTATCCATAAAACACCCCCTCTGATGCTGACTCATTTACTACGTGCTCTCATCCTAGCTCTGTCTTTCCGTCATTTTTTTCCCTCTTCTTCTCGCCCCTTTCTTTTACATCCCAAATTTATCTTGGCACTCCTCTCTCTGCCCCTTCTGCCCTTGTGTTCCTTTCCATTTTCCCACCCGCACTCTCTATCTCTCTTTTTCCACCTCATGAATGTGGCCTCACCTTGTCTCCTCTACTGGAACAATGAGTCCTGACAGGCGACAGAGCTCTCTCCTCCCAAGGGCGTTAAACAGTGTGACTGGACACCAGATTAAGCCGTCTCTGATAGCATCTCATTTGGAGAGACAGAGCGATAAGGCCTCAGATGATAAATAACCACCCCATTTCACCCTCCAACTAAGCCTAAGATGTAGCAAACTCTGTCTTTTGGTCCTCTATCACACCTTTTAGTTGCCGCTCAGTGATTTTGAGATCTGATCAACCCCTAGTGCTGCTTCCTCACCTCCTTGGTGCTAAAGGAATTACCCCAAATGGTAGTGTTAATGCAACACAAACAGTTTCAGGGCATCCAGGGAGAGAAACAGTAAAGTAAATGTGAAGGAGGCTGCAGTAACATTTGGCTTTAGCCCACAGTCTATACAACGGCATTTCCATAGATCTCAAGTCAAGTTATCATTGTGTGGTTCAGCATTAATTCAATTTCGTCTCATTTATTCGTGTTCAGGTCAAAATGGCTATTTTGGTCGCTTATATTAAATTTGATGGAAACTAAATCAATAAAAGGTGTTCTTTTGCACATTACTTCCAAGTGAATAAGTTACATCCAGTCAGAAATAGAACAAGCTCATTTAAAGTAGAGGTAAATACAAATAGAACAGCTTCTAGCTTTCAAAAGCTAGTAGAGCCACTATGAGTAGCATCAAACCCAGTGAGGAAAAGTGAATGTACAGCATCTTTAGATTGACGCTTTGTAACATTGTTATTCTCTCCATCATCATCATCATCATCATCATCATCATCATCATCATCATCGTTACCCACTTAGTCCAGATAGGATCGCAGTAGCAGTCGGAATAGCAGAGAACCCCAGACGACCCTGTCCCCCGCAAATTCCTCCAGCTCATTCCTGGGGACCTCAAACCGCTCCCAGGCCAACTTGGAGATATAATCCCTCTAGTAGGTCCTTGGACGACCCTGGGGTCTTGTTCCGGTAGGCTGGAAGATGAGATGCCCAAACAACCTCAGCTGGCTCCTCTTAATGTGGAAGAGTAGCAGCTTTACTCCGAGCTCCTCCCGGATGACCGCGCTTCTCACCCTATCAAGTAGAGTGTAGTTCGCCACCCTGTGAAGAAAGCTCATTTCTGCCTCTTGTATTCGTGATCTCATTCTTTCGGTCATTACCCACCGCTCATGACCACTGGTGAGGGTTGGGATGTAGACTGACCAGTAAACAGAGAGCTTTGCCTTATGGCTCAGTTCCCTCTTTACCACTACAATCGGTACAGTGCCTGCATTACTGCTGCCGCCTGTCCCGGCCTGCGGTCGATCTCATGATCCCTCTTCCCATCACTCGTGACCCTGAGATACTTAAACTCCTCTACTTGGGTCCTTTCAGCTTACCTGGAGTGGGCATTTTTTTGGCATAACACTTTTTTGTCCTATATCACTTTATCATTTCAATTAGGGGATAATTGGTCAAAATTAGAATATTGCTACATACATGTGACAAGCAAAAGCTGAAATAACTGTCCAAACTTCACAGGTCATTTCCTGAGTGAGCGTTGGGCTTGACAGTATTTGGATGGATTTGGATGAAGTTGGATGACTTACATGTCAGAAAACACACTGTTAGTGGCTTTAAGATGCATAAAAGTAAAGCTCATGTGTTTTATGATCTATTTCTTTTCTTTTTGATTTGCAGTCCATGACCTATATCCTTACATGTTGCTCTAAAGCAGCAGCTTTGTTTTTTCCTTTTTTGCTGTAGCCTTGGCTGCTAAACAGTTAAAGCTGGCAATAGCTTCCACACACTCAATACTTTTCCTCTGCAAAACACTGCTCTGACTTCTTCTATCAAAGTTGTTTAAAACAACTGAAAAATTGAGAAGTTAACAGTGGCCTCTAAGGCAAGGGTTGACTACAAAGTATAGCGGCCCACAGGAAAACTAAAATAAACTTTTGAGACACAGTTTTCTTTTTCTTTTCTTGAGCGCTACCACTGAAAACCACAGAAAAACATCAGATCATCCATATTGATTTAATCACAGGTCCCAAAATTGCAGTTATGTTAGAACATATATTTGCAGAGACATTCTTGAGATTTTTCTTCAGGTTTGAGGGCATTTGTGATTCGAAATAGCCAAACCTCACTCCACTCACTGGGCTTTTGGATTGGCGTCACAATCAACGATAAGATAAGATAAGATAAGATAAGATAAGATAAGATAAGATAATCCTTATCCACAGAGGGGAAATTCACAGTATTACAGCAGCAGAGTACTCTGTACTGTCCGTCGTCCTCATTTGTGATGTGGCCGATGATCACCGAGTCATCAGAGAAGTTCTGTAGGTGGCAGTTTGGTGAGTTGTACATGAAGTCTGCAGTGTACATGGTGAAGATGAACGGTGCTAACACCATTTCCTGCGGGGCCCCTGTGTTACAGACCAACATGTCAGACACACAGTCCCTTGTCCTCACATACTGTGGACGGTTGGTGAGGTAGTCCAGGATCCAGTGCGTTAGGTGATGGTCCACCCCTGCCTGTTCCAGCTTGCCCTTCAGGAGCCCAGGCTGTATGGTGTTGAAAGCACTGGAGAAATCAAAGAACATGATTCTCACAGTGCCCCCAGGCTTCTCCAGGTGAGAAAGAGCTCCACGCAGCAGGTAGATGATGGCGTCATCCACCCCAATGCCAGGCTGGTAGGCAAACTGAAGTGGGTCCATAGATGAATTCACCATAGGGAAGAGTTGTCTAATGACCAGCCTCTAATAATAAATAATAATAATAATAATAAACCTTACTTTATGTTTGCTTCTTTGTCATTGGTTTATTGTTTTGAGTTTAACCACTCGTGTCACTGATGCTCGGCCAAATATAAGTTCCGATCTATGAGCTAAAATCAAATACATCTCTTCACTATTATTTTACAGCAAGTAATGATGCAGAAACAAGAACAAATGAGGATCTCTAAAATGTGAGAAGTCAAAACAGGCAGATTATGCTCACAGTACAGCTCAGACATGCTGTTAGTGAGCTCTGTTGATGAACTCCCTCATTTTATCATAAACAGCTTCCTACCAGCAGCCAACTGGCTGCATTGTCTCAAACTGATGACTTGCAATGTTTCTACTTGGTTATGATTTGAAAATGTTCACTTCTTGGCTCTTAATTATTAAGTTAATCTTTTTCCAATTATGCTTTCATGACTTAAAGTGATGTCACTGGCCCACTATGACCTACTTGCCTCCCCAGAGTTCAGGCCTGTGGACCAATCCAGGGAATGGACCACAGGTTGAGAAACCCTGTTCTAAGGCAATATTTGTAACAACTTGCTCCTAAAAGGATTGGAATGCAGCTCTTGCTTGTCTGCCACCAAGTGCCCCCATGATGCTGTTAGGGGGTGGGGGTGGGATCTGATTAATACAATCTCATGTGCCACATTCAGGTCACTTTTAACAGATTTTTACCTGCATTTCTCCCCGCTTTAGTTATCTTTCCTTCTTTCTCCCTACTTTTATTGGCTTAAAATAAATTTTAATCTGGCATGCCGGAGGCACTTATGAATTAAGATGAGATCATGATGTCCAAGCTTATGAGAAAACGGTTGTAAAGGGAATAAAATGGAATGTTATGGAAAGTTTATGCAGACTACAATACATCGGGATGTTGTTTGAAGGCATTGCTCGATGAATAAACTCGAGCAGAGCTTTATATATCTGTTGTTGGAACACACACACACACACATAAATATATATATACTCACCAAGCACTTTATTAGGAACACTATACTAATACTGGATAGGGCCTCCCTTTACTCTCAAAACAGCCTCTATTCTTTGTGCCATGGATTCAACAAGATGTTGGAAAGATTTCTTTGAGATGGTCAATATTGACATGAGAGTATGGGACTATGGGACACTACAGTATTAACAGGCCCAAAGTGTGCCTAGAAAACATTCATCACACCACTACACTGCCGGCACCAGCCTGGACTGTCAACACAAGGCAGGCTGGGTCCATGGATTACTGCTGTTGGCACCAAATTCTGACCATACCTTCTGTGCTCTTTAGCAAAAATCAAGACTTGCCAGACCAGGCTATGTTTTTCCAGCCTTCAGCTGTACAGTTTTGGTGAGTTGATGCCCACTGAAGCCTCAGCTTTCTGATCTTAGCTCAGAGAAGTGGAATCTGACAAGATCTTCTGCTGTTGTAGCCTATTGTAGCCAAAGTGTTTATCTGAGTTGTTGTAGCCTTTTTTGAACCAGTTTGAACCAGTCTGTTCATTCTCTGTTGACACGTTTCTTCAATAAGGGGTTTTAGTTCCACTGGATGTTTTTTCTCTTTACTGAGTAAAGACTAAACATTCTGAGTAAACATTTGACACTGTTGTGTGTGAAAATCCCAGGAGATCTGCTGGAAATACTGAAACAAGCCCATCCGACATGGTCAAAATCCCTGAGATCCACAATGCGATGGTTGATGTGAACATTGCTGCTATCCTATCACGTTTTGTTTGGCATTTTGGGTGATGATAGGGGTTTGGGTCGGTTTCAGACTAAACTTTCTTGGGTCTGGGTCAAGTTTGGACTCAAAACTTGCTGACCATCATGGATATTCATGCTGTACAACGCTGTGCAAATCTCTCCTCTCAGAACTGACCCTCCTAATGTTGCTGCTGCACAGACTAATCATAGCCATTGCTTCACCTGTTTTCCTCATTTCTGTATATTAATATTTTATGCTAACGTTAAAACCTTATTATAAAATTATTACCATAAAACCTTACAACTACACTGTCACTTAACGTCAATTAAATGCACAGGAGTGTCAGCAGGCTTGAAGGATGAATGTAGCAATATTTTTGTTTTACTACTTTTCTACTTAAGGAGACATTTAAAAAGACACACAACATTTGGACATTTGGAGAAAAACATACATAGAATAAAATGTATTGGATTTGGAACTTTCTGTTCACCACAGGATAGGGATTATTTTCTAAAGCCTTTCATTTTTGCCATAAACAAAGCTTAGACTGTAAGGCCTTTCTTGGGGGCGACTACCAAATACTGATACTCAAATATTTAATTGAATGTCTTAATCTACTGAAATATTAAAGGCATTAAAAGTTTTCGTCTTGGACACAGACAAATCTTAGACTATTTGGAACAAGAAAACAACATTAACAGCTTTATTTTATCCAAAAGATGGCTTAATTTGCCTCAAGAAACCTAGCCCGATAGCTTTGATTTAGATGTACACAGTTAAGATGACTCATGTAGCAGAGATCAGAAACAGTGTCAAATGATGTGACGCTGCCTTTGATGAAAAACTCAGAGCCAGAAGCAACAAGTAATTTAACTGCACCCTTATTAGTGTGACAAGGACACTTAGTTGTACTTCATTTTACCAACTTGGGTTTGTTCTTCTTAGGAGTCAGGTCTGTTGTTCTCTGTGTAATTCAGATGGTCTCTAACATCACACACAACCATCCTTCATCCCTCTTTTACTTTCATTTCAGTCTAACGAAGGGTTGATTAAGAAGGCCTTCAAGCCTTGAGCCTTGATAGAAGAAAAGAGTGTCCACAATCAAAAAGGAAAAAAGAAAATAACCTTGCTACCGTTCCAAGCGTGGTGAGTACTCAGTGGGATTGTATAAAAGTAAGCAGCGCAGTTGATTACCAGGCACGGAGATGAGGAAAATAGAACAGATGGATGAAAAGACGGGAAAACAGAACAGAGCGAGACCGAGAAGTTTGCAGTAAACATATTTCAAAAGAGACACCCTAATGGTTGAGAGCATTCTCTTCACAGCATTAACCAGACCTCTTGGAACACGCCTGTCAATGGCCACTTGGGAAACAAACCATTAAGCTTAGCATTCTATGGTAGATTTTATTCAACAAGAAAATGAGAAACAACCTTTGGTTTCCTGTGTTAAAAGAAAAACATGACTGCATGTGGGTGGCATAGCAAACAAGTTAAGTACTAGGTAAAGAAAGATTGTTTAAAGAAACACTGTGGCCAATATGAAATATTGAAATATCGCTACATCCAGGGCTATACAAGGTGACAGTAATGTGCTAGAGGCTAAAGAACTTTATGTCTAAAGTTCTTTTGTCTGGTCAAATATTTAAGTCCTGCTCATGGTAAACATAAAACATAGTTGTATTGTAGTTTATTGTATTGCATTGAACGGTAAAGAGTTCTGTGTTCAACTCTGTTCCTTTTTCTCTGGGTATCTACAGTGACTTTGTTTCTAGTAGTACCTGACATTCGGACTGTCTTTTTCTTTCACCTATTGGTAACTAGCAAAGATACTTTCTCTAGACAGACAAAGCACGTCTTGTAAGTCGCTCTGGATAAGAGCGTCTGCTAAATGCTGTAAATGTAAATGTAAATAGTCGGTTAAGTAATTGTAATTATGGAACTATTGACCTATTGTTGCCATATGGTGTGTGTGATACCAAACATTTCCCCACTGTCTGAACCATCTCCTCAGTGTAGTCAAGTGAGCTGTGATGAGGTTGAGGTAGTGGTGTTTGAGGTAGTTGTAGTCTGTCTGGTAGTTCGAACACTTAGAGGAGAAATCAGGGGCTGTACTGTCATGGGTAAAGCTGGTTATGATTTAAGTTGTTAATGTTGGCCTGCAGAAAATAATGAATCAACCTTGGCATTGGGATCAGCGCTGGATTTATAGGCTGAGGCCCCCCCCTTGCTATGCCTTTAGCCTTTAACCCTTTTTAGAACTGATTGGTCCTCATCTTTAGGAAATACATTATTTTTCTTGCTGTATTGAAATCTGTGATAGTCATGCGGAAAATCCTGCTGGTTTAGGTTCCTGCGTAGGTTTCATCTCTTTGGCTCAAAAACACTTCTTGATTGCTTGATAGCAGAGTTTTTGAATTATTGTGGAGAAAATATGTATGTTCCACAAAATGTGCATTAATGTGACACCTCTCCCCGGCTTTGCTGAAACCACTGCTCCTCACTCCATTGGGAACTTCAACTCCCTGAATCCTATGGGAGGTCACCTGACTCCGGACTCAGTACCATCCACCCATCTATGTTCTGCCTTCCCTGGGTAATGATTTCCACCATCTGTATCTCACACATAACCTGTCTTTGTTCACACTTGCATTGCGAAGCATCATTTCAGCCTGCTGTACATTACCGAGCCATTCATTCTCCTTGGTTTTCCTGGTTTGTGACTTTGCTTTGCTTTCTTGTTTACAACTTCTGCCTCACCCCTTTGGACTGACCTGTTGGCCTGCTTTTTTGACTGTCTCACCTGTACATGCCCATTAGCATGTGTTTGATCTCAGCTTGTTTTTTGAATTTCGTTACTGGTTTGCCCCTTTGTTAACCCACTGAGATCTTATATTATTATTATTAGTATATTATTATTAAGTGCACCTTTAAAGGCACTTACATACAGTACCCTATCCACATGTTATATATAAAAATGTTCACAACAATCTCTCTACAGTGAGGCCCTTTTGACCTGGAACATTTAATAACTCGGCCCCGAAGCTGAAAAATTGACGTCCGGTTTTAGAAAGTCTTAATTTCTCAAGTGAAAACATAGCATCACTCATGTGCACAAATTGTTTTGATGCTTAAAACATGTTTATAAGTCTTAAGATGTGGAACTAACTGGAATAAACTATTAGGTAAATTGCTGCTTTCCAAAACTGCTGCAGCAACTTCAGAAGCTGCAAACTTTTGTTCACACCATTTCAACATGTGTGATTGAGGTGACTAAACAAAAAATGAAAGGTTGATGTTTTTTGAGGGGTCAGTTCTTAGTCATTTCCTGAGTGATTATTGGCCAGTTTCATGCAAAATACAGACAGACACACAAATCTACTAATTATCTCATATTAGCTCATAACTTGTGAGTCATGTACAATGTCATGAAAGGATAGAATTGAAAGGGCAGATGCTACAGATTCAGGAACTGTTTGAGCCAAGTTTCTGTGCTGTATAACCACAACAATGTTAAAGCAACAGCCAGTTCTGCTCGTGTCTGATCCTTCCAGACACCTCACAATTAAAACTAAAATTGTTTACTTGCTATTACATTTTTTTCACAAAATGACAGATTATTTCACAAATTGGGATCATTACTTAAAAACTGTAAGCACTAAAATAGTAAGAAGAATATATTAACACTGAAGAAATGTTTTAGTTTGTGCTACAATATTAGCAACTTCCTACTCCTAGCACTACAGTAACACCACCTCTACATGCTCAAAAAGATTATGTACAGCCCTGATGTGCTGTGAACAGGCCAACTCACTTCCTTACAGATTTCCCACAGAAGTCCTGGGAGTGACAATTTTCAGGTTAAAGATCAGGAGAACCACCTTTAGATGACGCATCTTGAAGGTGGGAGGAACCTCTGAAAAAGTGCTTTGGGGTGGATTCATGACGGTGAGCAGTTTTTTGTTTTCTTACTAGCTGATCTATTGCTAGAAAGCTGAATATCACATCAGTGTTCATTAGCCTCTATGTGCATTTCTTTATTTTTATATTTTAGTTCTTGCACAAAGCATGCTGGGTATTGTAGTTAGAAAACACTAATGGACAAAAATGCAAAATGAATCCGAAATCATGAATCCTCCCAAACCAATGAGGCCAAATACTTCAATATTGCACAACAGAATCCTACATAAACTTAATATGCAATACCTTTAGGTATATACCTTGAGGTCCCATGCATACCATGTGATGAACGCAAGGCCAGATCTAAACAGCAAGATGTGAGATGTAATGTCAGAAATGAATGCTGGGTGAATATTGTATTGACAATGCAGATGGACTTTGGCTGCCTGTTTCATTCTGGACCTACAGGACACTGAACATGTCCAAATATTTTTGTTCTGTTTGCTTAGAGAGAGCATGTCAATCACACTCATAGAGGCTGTGAGCTCATTTTACTGCTTCAGCTAAACAACTGCATCAGTGACTGTTAATTAGCTCCTGCTTTTAATTCACCATATTGTTAATTAACCTCATCTAAACCTAAAACCTCAACCTCTTATTCTCCTTCTTCTCTTATTTTCCATCTGAATTTACACAAAACCGTAAGGCAAATTATTCAGTAACTTCATTAAATAAATGTGTTTTATTTATTTGTTCCCCTCAAATGACCTACATGTTTCCTTATGCTTACAATTTACTGCTGAAAGGCTAAAATCTTAGATCCTATTTGTATTATTTTATAAAAAGATAATTTTCACAGAGCAGATCACTGAAGAGATGCCATCTGTTTGTAGTTTATAGCCCAGATTTGAGGAAAAATGGGTCGACTTTCAGTAGACAAAAACATGTTCAGCTTCTTTTATTATAAGGGTTTAAAATTACATTACCCATCTGTTTGACTGGAAAGAAGACAGTTACAGCTCTCATATGACAATGCCTTTTTGAATGTAGCATATGAAATATGAAAGTTATGAAGAATATGACAAAGTTTTGGAACCACCGGTGCTTCTGTACTGCACTGTAGTTTTGCAGCCATGGAATTAGCCTGCATTACCATCCTTGTTACTTAGTCCATGAAGAGGCTAATTCTCCTCCAGGTATGACAACGAAGCATGAATCCTGAAAACATTTCACCCTCAAAACGCTATAAAGCTATAAAATCATTGCAGAAACATCTCAAAATAAACTTATAACCAGAGTATTTTGTCAATCAGAGCACAGTCTAATTGTAATAATATAAACCAAAGGGGGAATTTGACTTAAACTGAAAATATGTGGACATTAAATAAATTAATTGTGTTGTCTTTAATAACAATAATATGTAACAATTCAAGTACATTTAAAGTCATGAAACTGCATGAAATTTAATTCCAGTGAAGCACAATCCAACTTATATCAATGCAGATCAAAAGAAAAAATGATGATTTATTATTATTATTTTACCCTCAGATTCCTTGGCCTTTGTAAATTTTCTGTGAAGAACATATAAAATAACATATCGCTGCTGTCGGATCAAAACCTTGTATCTCCAAAATTGTAACTTCACAGGACAAGGAAAAAACCTTTACCTTTAATGTAAGTTAAAGGAACCAGACTTTTTAATGAGTCATTTTAGGTCATTTGTTTCAGTCCACTCGTCATGAAATTTACATACAACGTAATGGACAACAGGTATTTTCAAATTATGCAAAAACTGAAAGATGACAAATATGAAGATAAGAGGTTTTGTTTCCGACCACAGCAATATTTTCAATGTCACACTGTTCACCCCTTACACATTTATATTATGCATATGGTGTTGGGTAAATCTGCGGGGAATAAAAGTGTGGAGGTGCTGTGTCCCTTGACTCTGTTATCCTCCTACATGGCCTGCTGTTAGTGTGTGTGTATGTATGTATGTAAGTATGGACCACATGGACAGGCTGCTGACTGGCTACAGCTGCTAAAGGAGAAGCTTACGCTGGCCACTTGTGATATTTTAAACATGTGATATTTTTAACAATTACATCTGGTAATTGTTATGGCTGCATTGATTTAAAAATAAAATCAATAATGCAGTGGGTTCAGCAGACCACTGAGTAACAAACACATTAAAACCACACAAGGGTTAAAGTAGATCTGCTATTTTATGTAAATCTATGAAGTAGAATTTTTTTATATTATCTCTATTTGTCTCCTGGAAACTGTAATATATGTAAAGAGTCGGCACATTAAATAGTGATAAAATGATATTATAATTCATTGTTGAGGCTTCTGTGTAACTGCTTGTGAAATGTATTTTTGTCCAAACTGAATGAAGTGTACCTAGTATATATTTTGACCTTAAAAAAGAGCAATCTTTCATTTTTAAAGTAAAATTTTTAATCTTTAAAGTGCTGTAAATTCAAAATTCTCAAAATATTGAATCCTTAAATAGACCTTCTTGTTAATTCAGTTAAAGGTAACACTTTTGGGGTATTTTACATTCAAATACATTAAAACCAGGTAACAGAAAACTGTCAAGGAACATAACATTTTGATAATGTATGTATTTAGTTCCAATAAACAGGTTAAATTACTGACTGCATAAAAGCTGTGAATTAACAGTCCAGCATAATTCACTGTCTGTTTTAATACCCAGTAGCCTTCATGCTGCAGTTGTTATTACTGCTGTTTAGTCCTGCAGTGATGTCATGCTTGATGGGACAAACAGGGGGAGATCTGAAAAGCAGTGGAGAGAAAATGATCTTCCACCGTTTTACTGCTCAGTCTTACTGCTCAGCTCGCGTCCAGAGACTCCTCAGTTAACACCCCTGACACGTGACCCACCATTTGAGGAGTAAACATATTTAAATGTTTAAATGGCCAAACTGTATTTGTCAGGCCAGTTTTGCTTTATTCTCAATCAAAAGAACAAAATCGTCTGTGTTTGATAACAAACAGCTGCCGTGTCCACTCCTCTGGCTAATGAACCTCACTCTGCCTGTCCTTAATATCAACCACCTGTATCATCTTTCCTTCTTAATCAGTGTATATTGTACATCACTGCTGTTGGAACAGTATCCATTTTTCTCATATTTTTACTTGACTTGAAAACGCCAGAAACTACTGAGTTTGCAGTAATTTTAAGTAATTTCAGTTGTTTCATTACAAAGAAACGGACTACTAAGCAGACACACCAAACACATTCATGGTGACTTATAAAACAAGTAAAGTACATGCAAACTCATATTTAACTTTGGTAACACTTTCTATGAATGTCACGTTTGTAAGCATCTGTAAACACATGTATAACATGCTATAATGCATTCATGTTATAAGGTATTATAAACATGATTATAAATCTTTATAAGAATGAATTACACTGCATTACACTATATAGCCATGTTTATTATACATAATGAATTGGTAATATAATGCATTATAAGTAGTGTTAATAACATGTTATACTGTCAGTGCCAAAGAAGTCAGTCCCAGCTTGGAGAGCGTAAAGTAAAGACAAATACAAAGTTTATTTACGCCCTGAGATTTCCAGTAGTATATTTCTCACTGCTGGTGCTGTTAGGGCCGCATCTTCGGGGCTTCAGTTCTGAATGTTCAGATGCTAAAAACAGGCTGTCCAGCCAAGAATTACTGCTGCAATGTACATCGCTTAACCAGTTCTCTCACTTTAAATGCTACATCCCAGTAAACCAAGTACAAAAACACTACTGATGGCAGCAGCAGTTTAAACACATCCCTTTTGTCAGACCAGGAGGTGGAGCTCAGAAGACAGTGGCAGGAAGACACACATGTCTGTTTATTCCTGGAAAGAAATGGGAAATGCGTGCTGACCTGGGCACTCAGCTTGTCTTCCTTACCAAGATCACACAGACAACTTTATGACCGGATGTTGTGATGTGGTCCACAGCTGTCAAGAAGGTCCTTATCATCGAGCTTAGTGTACCATGGGAGGAGGGAATGTCAGTGGCATACGAGCACAAACAGCTCAAGTATTCTGATCTGGCAGCAGAGTGCAGAGAGGGAGGCTGGATCGTCAATCCAGCTTCTCTGTGCCACCGGGATGACGGGGATAAGCCTGAAGAAGTCCATCAAGGAACTGGCTGAGGAGGCAGAGAAGGCAAGCTACTGGCTCTGGCTATGGAGGAGGGATAGTAGTTGGGGTTCAACACCCCAATCAAGGCAGCTGCAGGGGGTGGCAGGGAGACGTCCCGACAAAAGCCACTGCCCCCCCACCACAAGATGTACTGGTCTGGGGTGAAACATTCATGAACAGTGGCACCAGCTGATGACCCTGCAGCTGACCCTAAGTGCACTGGAGGAGGCAGAGATGCTAAGCAGATACAACATCATCTGTTTATCGAAACAGTGGGTAGGTTGGTTGGTTGTTGGGTGGTTGGGTGGTTGGTGGGTTGCTTGGTTGCAGCTGACCCGAAGTACGCTGGAGGAGGTGCGGCAGGCAGAGATGTCAAGCAGATACAACATCATCTGTATATCGAAACTGACATTTGAAGCCTGTAATGTGCTTTATTATGTATGTTTTAGTGTTTCAGTAAATTTTTCAGTAAAAACTTGAACACTCTTAATATTGGAGGAGACTTTAATAGAGTATGACTCACGTTACTTAGAGCGAACTAATACAACTTACGAGCGCTTATAATTTGTTATGAACAGTACTTATAATGCATTATGTTAATAATTCATAATGCATAATAAGCATGGCTGTAACATGTAATGCACTTTTATAAATATTTTTTATCCATGGTTATGATGCTTTATGAATGCATTATAACATGTCATGAATGTGTTTATAGATGCTTACAAACGTGACATTCATAGAAAGTGTTACCTTAGCTTTTAATATAATGTAACAAATACGTAGGCTGACAAGGCAGACAAGGAGGTGGGGTACAAGTGTGAGCACATTTTATTTGAGACCTTATATGGATAAGTCAGGTGACATGCAGACAGATAAACAGGACTAGGATCCATGGAGGACACACCAAAACAGGGTAATGTAGGGAAGGAACTGCTAAGAACATTAACTAGATCAGGGGTCGGGAACATGCGCCTCTTTTACTGCCTTGCTGTAGCTCCACAGTTAGATTTGTAGGTAAAAATAAAATAATCCTCCTTTGCAGTAAAATAAATCTCTGCTGATCGTTCTAACACAGTTTTAACAATATCAACTGCTTATTCACCCTTTAACCATGAAGGTTGGCATGCAGATACACATACAACAATCTCACTTAGCTATTAGCCAATTAAAAAAAGGCAAAGAGAAAAATTTAAGATGAACAGTGTGAATTTGGAGCCGAATGGACTTATATGCTTTTATAAGCGCTCAGCAGGTTTCCTAAAATGTTTAATCTGCAACTAGAAACTGTCAAACACTAAAAAGGCGGGAAGCTGAAGATAGCATCTCGTTCACAAGCTTGTTCACAATTTCAGGTTCCGCATTGAATGGTGCAACAGTTGCTACATAGTGAGCTACATTCTGCCATTACGTTCGAACAAGAAGCTAGCGAATGAGAAGCTGACTTTAGCTTCAGAAAAATCAAACATTAAGAGACAGTTTACAAGAAACTGGCTTCTTGGCAAAGACGTGAGAAAGTGGCTATAACGGACTACAGTGGAGCAAAGTAAGTCTGCGTTTTTGTTAATATTATATTTTTTAGCCTATATTAGGTGATTAGCACATACTAAGACATTCACAGCCAAGATGGTGAAATGTTTCTTCAATAAAATGGACATGAAACGTTGTGGCTCACATGGTGGTTAGATTTTTGCTGAAACTTGAAAAAAATGGTTCTTCTTAACATTTGGGTTGCCAATCCCTGGACTAGATAAAGTATAAAATACAAAGTTTAGACTAGCACAAAGAAAACATGATGAGAGGAAGCAAGAACACAAAGATCACAAACCTAAACCAGGACCATGCAACATTAACAGCCAATATCAAACGATGCAGGCTGGGGAACAAAGGAAACACAGGAGTATAAATGCAAACAGAAGACACGGAATGCCTCAGACTCATGAAAAGGCGGGGCTAGGAAACAAGGAAATGGTGAAGACATGTCAGGACAGGACAGGAGAGGAGCTAACACACCAGCAAAAGTGCATGGCAGATGTAACAAAAGCACATGACAGAGGGAAACAAGAAAACAAAGGCACACTGACAGAGAGTGACAGGATGTTACATATAACATGCCAAAGCGCTGTCTGTTTGAAAACAACATCAAAAGAAAAACTACTAGAGCTAATAAACAGACAATGAACTCCGTTGGAATTCTGAGTGACTCCATACTATTTTTTACTGCTTGTCTTTTTGAGTTTGTTCTTCTCACAAAAAATAAATACACTTTAATTTTCAACCAGACAGTACAAACAGCTTGACTGGATTGAAAGATAGAAACAAACTGTGAAAAAGCAAATCATTCTAACTTGGTTTAAGAAGTACAAATAAGGTCTGGGCATTAAGTGTAGGAAATGCTATACCTCTCCTGTGAATGTAACGTTTTGGAGATATAAGGTTTTGTTCCTGACAGCAGTAAACAGCTTTTTTGTTGTTGTTTTTGTACAGATACTCATTCATCTGTGTTACAATGGATCAGATTTACAAAGTAATGCCTTATTTTACAGTTTTTTAATTCTAGTTCTTTATCAGTAAGTGTTAATTAGAAGCGAAACTATTAAATTATTACTTTGAGTATTGTGATGGTTCCATGGCAGCCTAACTAAATTACGCTGAAAGTCCCAACAGGGCCCAGATCTGATATAAAAAGACTGTACATGTATGTATGTGTGTGTGTGTGTGTGTGTGTGTGTGTGTGTGTTTATTTCCTATAAACAATAATCCAGCATGTAAAAGAATGTGGTGATTCTTACTGTGGTTTTACTGAGTCTGTAACTTTTACGTCAAAAAACTATCTTTGTATTTTTTGGAGGCGTTTAAGATTTGCTTTCCTTTAAGAGTCTCTTGTAATTATCACATTTTAGCCCCAATAATTAGACAGCCCTGTGGAGTTTGTACCTCACACTTAATCAGCTTATATCTAGAACCTGTTTGGCATCTCAAGCTCTGCCCCTGCTCTACAGTCTATTGTACAGGGGGAAAGAACAGTAACTAAGCTAACAGTAAGCAGCTAACAAAACAGCCTCTTAGCTCTGTTGTTGTAGATTCTAAAGTTTCTGCAATTTTCACTCTTCTTTCTTTAACATCAAGCAAAGATGAACAAAGACCTGATGTCATTAAAGAGTTTAATTCATGAATCAGTTTTATTGTTTTGACTTTGTACAGCAATATACACTATTTTGGCAAAAGTATTTGCTCATCTGGCTTCACACACATATGAAATTGAGTGAGATCCCATTCTTAATCCATAGGGTTCACAATGATGTCGGCCCACCCTTTGCAGCTATAACAGTTTCAACTCCGCTGGGAAAGCTTTCCACAAGGTTTAGGAGTGTGTTTATGGGAATTATGCCAAACCCAGAGTCAGCCATTGGATTGCCAGAGAACATGTCTCTACTGCTCTGGAGTCCAGTGGTGGTGCTTTACACCACTGCATTCAAAGCTTTGCATTGTGCTTAGTGATGTAAGGCTTGGATGCAGCTGCTCGGCCTTGGAAACTCATTCCATGAAGCTCTCTACGCACTGTTCTTGAGCTAATCTGAAGGCCATATGAAGTTTGGAGGTCTGTAGAAAGTTGGCAACCTCTGCGCACTATGCACCTCAACATCCGCTGACCCTTCTCTGTCATTTTACGTGGCCGACCACTTCGTGGCTGAGTTGCTGTCGTTCCCAATCGCTTCCACTTTGTTATAATACCACTGACAGTTGACTGTGGAATATTAAGTAGCGAGGAAATTTCACGACTGGACTTGTTACACAGGTGGCATCCGATCACGGTACCATGCTGGAATTCACTGAGCTCCTGAGAGCAACTCATTCTTTCACTAATGTTTGTAGAAGCAGCCTTTTGTTTGCAATTGTGTTTTTTAGGGGTTAGATTAGTTTCAGTGAGTTTCCTACCATTTGTATTTTTGTCTCTATTATTATTTGTTTGTTGTGAGCTGCCTGTTTGTTTGGTTTTAAGTCCTTTTTTATTACATTTGTGTGAGAAAGAGAGAAAGTTGATTATAGACTGCATGTTCAAGAATTTTTGAAAGGAAAGAAAGAAGTCTGTAGAAGATACCGGTCTGTAGTTGTTGACATCAGAGCTGTGAAGCATGGGTTTCTTCAAGATGGGGAGTACTCTTGCAGTCTTGAAAGTTGATGGAGCTTCACCTGATGCCAAGGACTTGTTGATGAGAAACGTGATGAAGGGCAGTAGTTCCTCAGAGATTGACTGAAACAATGCAGATGGGATGGGATCCAGTGGGCAGGTGGTTGGGTTACTGGATTTGATCAGTTGAAGGACAGCATCTGTGGAAAGAGAAGAAAAACAGTTTAAGGGATTGAGAATGAGATGATGCGGTCTAGTGGAAGAAGTGGGGACAGAGGGAAAAGACTGGCGGATTCTATCAACCTTCTCCTCAAACAAGGTGACAAAATCCTCAGGGGTGAGAGAACAGGGTGCAGGGGGAGGAGGGGGGTTGAGAAGAGATGAGAAAATGTTGAAGAGCTTGTGTGGATCAGATGCTGATGCTTCCAGTTTCCCTTTGTAGAAAGATGACTTTGCAGCAGTAACTTCGAGTGAGAACTTGGAAAGGAGAGAGTGGTATGAGTGAAGATCCGAGTGAAGCTGGGATTTCCTCCACCTTCTCTCAGCCTTCCTTAGATCTTGTCGGTTGCTGCGCAGGACACCCGTCAGCCAGGGGGCAGGTGGGGAAGATCTTGCTGGCCTGGAGGAGGACACAGAAGGTTAATTGCAGATGAGAGTGAAGAAAGGAAAGCATCCATAGCCATGTTCAGTGTACATTCTGACTTTCTGCAGTAGATTTTTTATACTGTGAATATATTCAAATAATAAAGCAATAAGCCACGAGAGGCCATCTGTTACTGTAATTTTACCACAGGGAAGGTTGTTGTTAGGTATGATGTGATGCTACCAAAAGATTTTAGCCTGTTAGCAAACAGACCAGCTTAGTTGTAGTTAAGAAAACAAGTTGTCAGTCCCTCAGTTTAAACATCAACCACTAAATGGTCCATGTATGCAGCATTAGAGTTATTCCATTAGTTAACAACACATAGATTTTTCTGAGCTCAGTTGTTGTGAGGCAGTAAATTATGCTTATATTGTCTATCTAATTTTTCTGCTTTCTAGCAAATTCTTATACAAAAATGAACTGTAACCTACATCACAGTCTGCTCCAAGAATCCTATGATAGTTTGTCATTACATGCCAAGACCCTCCCCACCCCCCTGGCCCCATCCACAGTCCAAGTTTTGTCATTTATGAAAGACAATATGATTGCATCAGTGTAACAAGCTGGATGGAGTATCTCAGTTTATTTAGAGCACTGGATTTTAAATAGTGGGTGAGATAGTCATACCACAAAGAAAACATAAGCCTAATTAACAAAAGGCCATGCATACAAAAAAGAGGAAATACGAGAAATTAGTTTTATGTATAAAGAAAAATACCCCATCCATCCATCCATTTTCTAAGCCGCTTCTCCGTCAGGGTCGCGGGGGGATGCTGGAGCCTATCCCAGCAGTCATCGGGCGGAAGGCAGGATACACCCTGGACAGGTCGCCAGTCCATCGCAGGGCAGACAGACAGACACAGACAGTCACTCACACACTCACACCTAGGGGCAATTCAGCATGTCCAATTGGCTTGACTGCATGTCTTTGGACTGTGGGAGGAAACCGGAGAACCCGGAGGAAACCCACGCAGACACGGGGAGAACATGCAAACTCCAGAAAAGAAAAAGAAAGAAAAATACCATAACATTTAATGGAAAAATGATGTGAGATCAAAAATCTCAGGTAAATGTTTTCAGCAGAAACCTTAAGCTTATCAAACTACACTGTACAAATGAAACACTTCAGGAGGCGATAATAAGTGGTTTGAATTGATGTAATAGTTTCGTTAATGCAATGTTTGCGTGGCTTTGGCTTTATTGGATAATTACACTGTTTTTTCAAAAGTGCTAAGTAGATGTTAACAGTATTCAAGGAGGTTTAATGTGAACTGTACCTGTTCAGCGGTGGTGACATGAACCAAACATTTAAAGCATTTAATGCCTCTTAAAGTCACTCCAAGACACTTATTACATTAAAACATGAATGAAAACATGAAATGTTAGGAACATACTGTCTGATATAAGATGTTTTGAGAGTTTAGCCTAAAATGCATTTGTTATTCATGGTGATAAGGTGCATGTAGGGTGTTGCAGAGCAAAGTAGTCCTCAAAGAAAGCTTAGATTTTCAAATTAACCACTATTTTATAAATATCAACATTACAGAAAAAAAAACCTCAAAAGACACGTGTAGGTTCACTGGTGCATCAGGACAGTAAATAAAATGGCTATATTTTCGTTGCAGACATTGTGACCCCTGGTGTTTGTTCTCCCCAACATAAAGAAATCTGAGTTGGTAAGTTCCTCTGTAATGAACCATTTCACACCACAGTACTTATAGTATACATGCTTATAAATAATACAATAATGGAATTATGTAAACATTAAATTGAAGCTCAGAGATACTGCAGAGAACATCAGACAGATCTGACCAGTGTGAGGAACAAAACTGAGAATCAGAAGTCAAGACCACTGCTTAATGTTATTTATTATGCTCCATGGACCGGCCTGTTCAGGACCAGGCCTTGGTCAGATAAGAGCAACTCTTCTTTCAGCTACTGGAACGCAAGACCACCAAATAATGCGGGACAGAGTGAATACTGTACAGCTGTGTCATTCAATCACTCTGGAAAGCGGACAGATGAAAACTGTGGTCACACTCTGCCTTTTCTCTGCTACAGTGGTGAGATTTCTGTTGAGAAAAATATATGTCATGTATAACAACACAAAAGCAGGTATCACAACACAAAACTAAATAGTGCAATACAAAAACAAAATACATACAAAAATGGAAAACATGCCAAATCATTTGAAAAATAATCCACAGCTACAATGAAATTGCCATTAACAGCAATTCTCTGTTCAACACAGTTGTTTTCAGTTGTGTCCCAGCTAAATGGAATATTTATTTTTTTCACAATTTTTCATATTTTCATATCATCACTGAAATAAATAAATAAATAAATAGATGAATGAATGCATGAATAAATAAATAAACAAAGTGGAGTAAGGGGAATATCATATAAATTCCATGTTTCATTAAACTATTCTACGTGACCTATATAACAGGTTTATTTAGCTTACCATGAGCAGCCAGAAAGATATGATGACCTTCAAGTGTTTCTGAGTCGCTGTTCTGCAAAAGCAGACTGTTTGTTTTCTCTTCTTTCTTTGTGAGAAGATGTGATGGCTATTATAATGCATTATCTGGAGTTTTTGACATGATTATGTGATCACTATAGCAGTCAATAAAATATTGCTTTACTGACCACAATGTACAGTCAGATGCTGGTGAATTTTGATGAAAAAAACATCACATTCAGACATTTCTTGGACATTCAACATCTTTCACCATCTTACACTGATCATTTCAAATTGGATTGCCAAAGTAACAATATTTCAGTGAGATGTCCTTTCGTGAAGGGACTGTAAACTGCGTACTGTATATAACCAGTAGAGTATATAATGGTCATTTCTATGATTTGTTTTGTGTTTCTCTAGCAATATCACCTACGTTCTCTCATCAGTATCACTTTGTTAATGAGAGTAAGAGCTGGACTGAAGCTCAGAGATACTGCAGAGAGAATTACACTGACCTGGCCAACTGATAACATGGAGGAAATGAACAGACTCATTAACACAGTAAATGGCAGCCACACTAGTTTAGCCTGGATTGGACTGTATGATGATCTGGATTTGATGGTTTGATACTTCCTGCACTAATTATATATTGGAATTTGTTTGCTATAACAGTAAGTTCTGCAAATCTCAAAATGTATATAGCCTGGCTTTTTTTTTTACTGTTTTTAGATTCATTACAAACTTTCAGTTTATTCATCAATTCATTTTGTTGTCTAAATTTCTATTTAACATAAATGTTATTAAATAAAGGTCATTTTTAATTTATGTTTATACTTTTCAGTAAAACAGGGAAATTATGCTTAGTTTGTTGGCTTAAATACACCCATTAAAGCTGGTAAATGATGAATGCCTGTGAAAAATCACCATCTTGTGCTGAACGCCTTGCAGAACTTCTATTGATGACCCCATGCTATTAAGCATAAAGCTCTGTTTTTGTGATTATAGCTTAAGTAGAGAAAGAAAACATAAAACTGCAGCACTATTGATTTTGGGTGTGGTTTATACATTTTCCTGACCAGCAGTCCAGGCTGTAACTCAGCATACTGCAGTGTAGCTATGATCAGGGGAGGAGTTGGAGTGAATACCTATCAGAAGACATGGTTTGGTGTGCTGCAGCCACAGCCAATCAGATCAACTCCTCTCAGTCTCTTTAAGAAACACGTGTAATGTTTTTCTAATGGTGGATGATCACTGCCTTTCTACAATCTAGAAAATGTATTATAATTTATAAATATAATACAGTAATATTATCAAAAACCCTAATATGCTGATAATCTCTTTACATTCTATAATGTGATTATTTTATATGAAAACTGTACAGAAAGCTCTGAAATAGCTGTTAAAAACTTCAAATAGAGTTCAAATTAAGTATTGTGTAGTGAGTAATGATGCAACTTTGCATGCTGGTGACTGGGATTCAAAGCCCAGCCCACGTATTATTATTATTATTATTATTATTATTATTATTATTGTTTTATGAATATAGCACTTTACAACTGGATGTTTCCAAAGATTCTATGAGCAGCATAGTGAGTTTCAATAACATTACTATTAAATTAATACAGAATTTAGTTGATGTGTGTGATCATATGTGTGTATTTCCAGCTTCAGAGCTCCATTTATTTAATACTCTATAATTCTCCTATGATTACAGATCAACAAAAAGAATCATAGTAGAATAAAACTGCACTTTGAGACATCCCTTTTTATTGGCTGCAGGACCTCAGAGTTTCTGCAGAGAGTATTACACAGACCTGGCCAATGTGAGGAGCCGGACTGAGCTGCAGCAAATCCTGAGAATTACAAATGGCAGTGCAGTTTGGATTGGTCTGTATAGAAACCGACCGTGGTCAGACCAGAGCAATACCACTTTCACTTACTGGAGACCAGAGGTCCAATTTGCAAATTGAGTGTCTTCAAATGAGTGTCTTCTATTCTGAGTGGTGATGAGGTGGTGGGTGACATTACTAATGTTGCAGTACCACACAAACTATTATAGATGCTAAGATTTAAACATTTAATGTTAGATTAATACACTTAGATGAACACAGGTTAATATGGAATAATGTATGTGTCTGTGCTGAGCTCTAGTTTAATTCAGTTTAGCCAACTGGCCTAAAATTTAAAGTGACAGGTCAGGCTACTGGCCAGGTAATGTCCCAGTACTCCGAATGGGGCCCTTCACCACAGGCCTCAGTGTGAATGTCCACGCTAACACCCCCTTTTAGTTGCACCTCTGGTGAAAATATATTTCTGAACAATAGACGTCATTAACAAAATGTTTTCATGAATTCTTAGTCACACATGAAACATTGCATAGCATTGTTCACACCAACCTGACCCTACAAAGACCCGATAAAGACCCTATACCTAATTTCTCTATGGGGATTAATAACGTGTTGAACATAGCAGAGCTGATATGTAAGCTTGGGAGTTTAGATCTAACTTTAGTCAGCTCCTTTCCTAAGTATTCAGCTTCCAGAAATTACATTATACATTACATTGTGTAGTGTGACTCTCGCATTACCAGTCCAGCATTTATAACTGTTGTGTACTACCTTATAGCCACAGTGCCACAGCTATTATTGCTGGTTAATACTGATTTTCCTTCTTTCTTAAGATGTTCATTGTAGCAAGCTTTAATGTGGATATACCTGAAGTTAGAACATGGAATATATTTAGGGACTTTTGAATGAAACTTTAGAAACTGGTACATTATATGGATAAAAGTATTGGGACACCTACACATTTCACCCACAGAAGCTTTCTATGACATCCCATTCTAAATCCACAGGCATTAATATGGAGTTGTTCCCCCATTTGCTGCTGTAACAGCTTCAACTCTTCTCAGAAATGTTCTGCAAGATTTTAGAGAGTAGGAATTTTTGTCCATTCATCTACGAGAGCTTTTGTGAGGTCAGACACTGATATTGGACGAGAGGGTCTGGCTCACAATCTACATTTTAGTTCATCCCAAAAGGGTTGAGGTGAGTGCTCTCTGCGGACAAGTGAAGTTCTTCCACAACAAACTCACTCCATGCCTTTATGAACCTTGCTTTGTACACTGGATCACAGTCATTCAGGAGTGCATTATCCCTCCTCCACCAAAATTTACATTTGGCACAATGTAGTCAGGCAGGTAACTTCCTCCTGGTGTTCCTCCAAACGAAAACTACCAGATAGAGAAGCGTGAATCGTCATCCCACAGAATGGCTTTCCACGGCTCCAGAGTCCCCCACCCCCCACCATGCCCCGCCACGTGCTGCCACACCCCACCATGTCCCGCCATGCCCCGCCATTTGTCCTTGATCACTACTGACCATTTAGGTGACCATTAGGTCTAATAATTTAAGTGAAGTGAAACACATTAAATATTGTAGTGTCCTGCTACCAGCTCATTTGGCCATGTGGAGCGGCAAGCACAGAGCACCATCTAATAATTCTTAATAACAAAAGAAAAACTAATAGCACATTAATAGCAATAGATATTCAATCACAAGAGAGGTACTGCTGGGATAAATATTCTAGAAGAGAAAGAATATAAAACGATGTGAAAGGTGTTATTTTTGTTTTTGAATGAAAACATTTCTCCTCATGGATGCTCTACCAGCCAGAATCGTGTCTGAATGCGACTCACTCTAAGTGGAGCAAAAACTCAGACAATGCTCCTCACAGTAAACCTGCAGTGAGAATGGCACCGGCAGTAAATTAGTCACAATTCTCTAGACCACCGCACACCAGACACACTGCGTTCCATCATGCAGCATCTTCACAAATTGAAACTACTACTTTTATTGCCAGACTGTTTACTGTTCATCACCACTTCTGTATATAATATTATGTGGTGCCTGTTGTCCCAGTCTTGTATGTGCAATATCCCTCTTGTACGTGCAATACCTCTCCCCAATTATCCTCTGTGCTTTAATATTTTATATTTTGTACATGCAGGAGCGTGCTGATGTAATACAGGAATTTCATTTGTATTTTGAAGGCCTTGCATTCTGAGTATAAATGACAATAAACCAGTCGCTCTCTCTAATGAAGGTACATCAGCGGGAACATTCTGCCCATATTCTATCCATAATCAAAAAGGTAACCCAGTTCTACAATGACGTTATCTACTCCCTTCATTCATCATTACAGCTGCTGCCATGAGGCAGGAGACTTAAGGTTCCGCTAGCCAGAAAGATGGGTAGAAAAAATCATTTGTGCATTCTGATCCAGCCCTCAACCGTGATTGTTTTGAGTGTTTAAGTATTATATTAGTCCCTATATCTATGTGATTATGTGCCAGATTGCCAATACAGATTTCAATTTCATGCAAATGTGATGAACTATAAATGGTTAGTAAACTTATATTTGACATTGGAAGTACACTAACTTACTCCTTGAGTGACAGTCATATTTCTGAATTTCAGGCAAGTTTTTTTGTATGTATGTATGTATGTATGTGGATGTATCAGAAGATAAAAAATATGGTTCAACAACTTAGCCAGTTGTCGCAACCCCGTCCACATCCTACCACCATCAACAGCAAATAATATACAACAAATACTACCTAGTGCTTGCGTGAATCTGTTTGAGGTCTAAAATTCATTTTGTAGAAACTGGTAATCAGTTATTGTTTTATTCTGTTTTATTCTTTTATCTCACCTTTTACAGTGTCAGCTTTAACCCAGAAGATAATATGAATTATTTATGAAACACTCACACAAAGGCAAAGAATTATATTATATAACAATATTACAGTCCGTTTTAGAGGAGAGTATCTGGTCTGACAGGATTCTTGCAAATGATTAACAGAAGTGTTCACGTCTAGAAATCCTCCCCCACAAATTAGCCATTTAATTGCTACTGAAATAGTGAAACAATCATAAAGAAGATAAAAGGATAAGAGAAGATGAGGGAAGGCATTCATAAGTAAAATGTTTTCAAAAGAAGACTCAACATTTTTAAATAGTAGCAAGACACTCTATTTCATGATTAATGTACTTTTGTAATGGATGTAATTCTGCAATGTAATTCTTTAATGTTTATTCATTTATTCCTTTTGAATATTCTTCCATTCTTTCGACTTTTGCTGATCTTCGGTCCGTCAATGTTTCAGTGAATTACATTTTGCATATCAGACTTGTGTGACTACATTTTAAATATCTCTATAAACAAACTTCTTCTTCTTTCGGCTGCTCCCTTTAGGGGTCGCCACAGAGGATCATCTGCCTCCATCGTGCCCTGTCCACTGCCTCCTCTACCTTTACACCAACCATCTCCATGTCCACCTTCACTACATCCATAAACCTTCTCTGAGGTCTACCTCTTCTCCTTCTACCCGGCAGCTCCATCTCCAACATTCTTTGCCCAATATATCCACTATTCCTCCTCAACACATGTCCAAACCATCTCAACCTGGCCTCTCTGGCTTTATCTCCAAACTGCTCCACCTTCACTGTCCCTCTGATCTGCTCATTTCTAATCTTGTCCATCCTCGTCACTCCCAACGAAAATCTCAGCATCTTCATCTCCGCCACTTCCAGCTCAGCCTCCTGTCTTTTAGACAGAGCCACAGTCTCCAAACCATACATCATAGCAGGACGCTATAAACAAACATAATTATTTAATTTATTAAACAATTAATGTAATTGTAAAATTTTGTTTAAGATGCAAAACATCTTATCTTACACTGTAATGAAACCGAGCCAGCCAGATGCTCGTGATTTAAAAATATGAAAAACGAGGCTTTATTTTTGTGAGGCTTGGTGGCAAAACTTAATGTCAGTGAACAGATGATGGTCAAATCCAGAAAGGTCAAAATACAAAAAGGGCAAACATAACAAATAAAACCAGGCAACCAGATCCAAAAGGGCAAAGACTTTTATAATAATAAAATAATAAAATGAAAAAATAAAATAAAATAAAAAAAATAATAATAAAGTCAGAGAATCCAAGAGATGGTCAGTACATCACAAAAGACAAGCAGAAAAACTGCTCAATGGTTCTTGAAAGAAGGACCAATACCTTACACATAACTAGTCTAAAAGCCCAGGCTTTATATTAACTACAACTAGTCATGCGACAGCAAGAACAAGTGAACCAGTTTAGCACTCGGGTGAGTGAGAGCCATGCCTGTGGAGTGCTGTGGAGGGTCAGCATGCATGTGATCTCCCAGAGGATTCTGGGAGATGGATTTCAAAGAAGCTGGAAGAATGTGTGACATAAATGTTTTAGTAACAATTTATGGTAGGGTACTGTTCAGAAGGCTACATGCCAGCTTCATAGCCTTGTCATGACAACTGATATAACCTTATATAAATGTTTATAAATGCTTATTCCAATGGCATCATCTGTTATGAAGACTTCATTTTTATCAAAACTGGCACATTAAACCTTTATAGCTATAGAGAATTGCACCTATTGAAATAAGCATTTATAAACATATAAGTAGCATCATGTCAGTTGTCGTGACAACCTCATGTGAAGAAACTATAAACTTACTGAACACCTGGTACAGCAGATTAACCTGGATTAGACTGTATGATGATCTGAACAGCTGGAGATGGTCTCTGGATGATGATCACTTCTACAAGGAGAATGAGAGAACATTTAAAAACGGGTATATATGGAACCCTCAGAACTGGGGTGGAAGAAGTTTATGTATGGCTGTTTTAAGTTATAGCACATCATGGTGGGCTGACTCCTCTTATAATTCATTTTTGCATTGGAGTCTCTTAGGAAGAGTGAATGTCAGAGAAAGATACGTTTAATACTTGATCAATACGTGAACTGGACTAAAGCTCAGCTATACTGCAGAGAACATCACACAGACCTGACCAGCATGAGAAATGAGACATAAAAAGATATACTTATTTTTTAATTATTATACAGTTGTATAGATCAGCCTGTACAGAACCAGGTCCTGGTCAGAGAAGAACAACTATTCAGCTACTGGAAAGCAGGACAACCAGATCATGCTGGACAGAGTGAATACTGTACAGCAGTGTTGTTCAGTGACTCTGGAGAGTGGTCAGATAACACCATGTTCATATCTCATTTCTCTGTTTTTCTTCTACAGTGCACAGTAGATTAAAAAAAATAAAACAAAAAAACAAAGCAAAACAAAAACTATAGTGTCTTACTTACAAAATATGTTCCCAAAGTAATAATATAGAGCAGAATAAAAAAGTGAAAATGTTTGCAATTGCAATTGCAATTTGTGTTTCTCTAGCAATGTCATCTCCATTGTATGGTGAACTGGTGCTAAACTGAAGTGAATTTATGAGTGGATGTTATGTAGCCCAGAATTCATTTATTCCTTTTTTCAGGAATTTTCTCTGTGGAAGTACTGATCAAACCATTAATCTAATTGAGGCAAAAATGGAATGACAAATACATCTGGATACACCAGTCCACGTCTTGCGCAGATGCTCAGTGTTACTGCACACCTGGCCACTGGGAGAATCACAGAACTGTCAACATTGCAGGTGGCTCTGATGTTTGAATTGGTCTCTACAGGACCTGACTCTGGTCAGACCAGCACTGTCCCACATATGAGAACTGGAGACCATATATCCCTTACTCACCCGAAAACCAGACAATAGTTTCTATGTTTATAGAGAGTCTGGTGATCAGCACTGCACTGCTGTATCACTCAGTGATTCAGGCCTGTGGACAGATGAAAACTGCTTAAACACACTGCCTTTCATCTGCTACAGCAGTGAATTCATTTTTCTATACATGTTGCAAAAAACGCAACTTTTTTAATGTAAATAACTAAGTAAACTTAAAACATTGAGTTATTGAACTTCTAATCCCCAGACTAACACGAATCACCTGTGGACTAGATCATATGACTTTGCTTGGCAGTATTTAAGCCAAGGCTTGGACTATGAACTTTGCGAAGTATTGCATCATTGTGATCTACTGAGCGGTTTGTTTATGTTTGCCTCCATGTGTATTTTGACCTCTACCTTGTCTTCACGTTAATCGAGTTTTTTGCCTTACCCTTTTTGTACTGTCGCCTCTCTTTTTTGGATCTGTGTTTTGACTACTTGGACCGTATACTGAGCGTGATTCTGATTTTCCCTCTGGCTAAGATTAAACCCGAAATAGTTCCAGGTCTGCATTCGTCTGAATTCTGTTTCCACGTAACACTAATATCAGAAATATGCTTTGGGATTTGTTAACTTATTTGAACTTCATTGAGCCCTCGTAAACTTTGTGATTTCAGTATTATTTATTTTTAATTGTTGCTAAGTATCAAAATTAGATTAGATTAGATATAATGTTTCAAAATGAAAGGTTCCAAAATCATGTCAGGTGGGATGTGTGATGCAGTGCAAACATGGAAGTTGTTTGTATCATGAGTTTGATGACACTTTATTTTGAGTGGCCTTTTTTCATTAAATAAACACCCAACAGATGCTCAGTAACATATCAATACCATATCAATGAGGTAGCATCAGTAAAGCATCTGAATACTTTCAGTAGATAATCAAGGGGCCTGTAAATGTTAACCTGAGAGGAGCCGAACATGTAACAGGTCTAGTACACACCATCTCATTGTCCTCAAGCTGTTACACACATGCAACTGACAACATTCTGTACTTGGATCATAACTGGATTAGGTTGAGTTTAAGGTTAGGATTAGGGCCAGGGTGAAGGTTAGGTTTAGGTTGTTGGTTGAGATTAAGACGAGTTAGAATCAGGGCCAGGGCAAGTGTTAGAATTTGATTTTTGGTTGAGGATAAGGTTAGAACTAAGTTTTGGGTTGAGGTTAGATAAGTTTATTTTTTTCTTAACAGAAGCAGCATATTCAATCTACTTCATGTAACATAGGAACAATATATCTGCTTAATGCATGTATGAACAGTACATCTATTCTTCTTATTCACTTTAATGTATTCAGATTCTTCAGTACTGCTACTTCACTATGTTACTGATGCTCTGTTAAGACTAAGATTCTTTATTTACAAAGGACCACTCCAAATAAAGTGTTACCAAACATAGCTTGTAAGCTTTCATTTCTCATTGGAATAATTAAAATCCAATTTTTACAGCTTGGGATTATTACAGTAATAAGTTTTAGTAATATGATTTCATGTTTTTTTTATTATTATTATTAAGAATTAAATAAATATGCTTGGATTCTAATGATCTAACTTTCTATTTTTTATGTTAAGAATTCAATTTGCACATTGCAAAGTGTTCCATTAAAAATCCACTGGTAAATATAGAATTATAACTCGTAAAATTTCTACATTGACTAGTAAGAATGTTTAAAGTAAAAATGTAACTCTATGAATGTGAATTCCTTTGCAAAATTCCATGGTAAAATGAAAAACAGAATTAAAAGCTAAATCTACTCACAACACAATCAACTCAAACATATAATCAGAATCACAACATGTAAAATTACTCTTCACTAGTAAATCTGATTTAGCTAAACCGGTTCTCCGCACAGAGGAAGACGATTTGCAAAACATCAAATCTGAAGGAAGAAGAGGCTTTTTAAATTCAGTGCCAGCTGAAAGTGTGAGAAAAATCTGTA
The DNA here is from genome assembly GCF_015220715.1 of Pygocentrus nattereri. NCBI lineage: Eukaryota > Metazoa > Chordata > Actinopteri > Characiformes > Serrasalmidae > Pygocentrus > Pygocentrus nattereri. The sequence goes on from NC_051226.1 coordinate 10,716,169, forward strand.
AATAATGTCTTCCTCTGAAAAACCCAAATTTCTAACATCAAAAGTCACAGCAGTCTGAAATGCAGCTCAAGCCTCCTCCTATAGCGCTTAGAGGATTTGCCATGATGCTCAGAACAAACAGATTCAAATATGTCTTTTAAATATAACTGTCCAAAAAAACAACAACAATAACAACAAAAACAAAAGTAAGAACATTTTACCTTCTCTGCCCTTTTGGATATACTTGTTTCTCGTTGGACAGTGATGATGTATCGGTTAATTGACTTAGTGTAGGCAACCAAACATATTTTAACCCACACCAGCTTCTTACCAGGAAAACTACCGCCAGAGTGGTTTAGCCATCATTTTTCTAAGACCATGTCATGTTATGAATTGCTGCTAGTGGTGCCTCATAACGTACAAGCAGTAAAACTCACTGGAGGTCCTTGTTTATGAATAACCAAACTTGCTACCATGCTGCTATTTACTCTTAATGTCACAATAAATCTGCTGATGCATTTTATGGATCTGGCCCAGCATTTATTTCTTGTCCAGCTAGTGCCAAGCTTAGTTGGATGAAATTCTGGTGGCAGTGGTGACAGCTTTGCTTTTTCACTGTTATCAATGCTTTACTTTCTACATATTTAGGTAGTATGATTTCTTCCTACTTCTTTGGTGACTGATGACTGACTTCATGCTTTCACGTGCGCACAAGGATTAATCCCAGTCTGAGTATCCAAACCTAAATTGTCAGAGAGAGTTGTTACCGAGTTGACCGTGGTTGTGTTTGTTAGGTTTTGTGAAGCTGAAACTCAGCTAGAAAGCCTAAGTTGAATCTGCTTCATTGGACAGACTCCAAATCCACAACAAGCCAAAACATCCATCCATCCATCCATCCATCCATCCATCCATCCATCCATCCATCCATCCATCCATCCATCCATCCATCCATCCATCCATTTTCTAAGCCATTTCACCGTCAGGGTCGCGGGGGGGTGCTGGAGCCTATCCCAGCAGTCTTCGGGCGGAAGGCACAAGCCAAAACAAACTGAACAAAACAAAATAAAACACATCTTTTTGTTCAAGCTTTATCTTCACGTTTTCTCTTTCTTTTCCATTTGCTCCAGATACATTCCTTTTTGAGACATGATTAATCAGTTCTTTCTCACTCCAGCATCTTAGACAGCATAATACTATGATAACCCAGACCTTGTGAGGGTGGCCCCTGATGGCTGTAGAGGCCTAAGTAACTGCTTATATTACCTATTAGGTACAGCTGACACTGACTGTAGTGTAACAACTACATGCATTAGTCCAGCATAAGTCAATGTCCCTCATTTACTACCTAATAGACACAGCTCTGCAGATGCTATTACTGCAGTGATGTAATAGCTAATGAGACAAATGGGGGGCAGTGGAGGGAAAAATGAGATTCCACTATCTTACTGCTCAGCTCATGTCCAGAGACTCCTCACTTAACTCTGACATGTGACCAGAATCAGAGAAGCAGGTAACACTTTATATTAAGGGCATATGATCTGCCAGTAATTAAGGCATTTATTAATGAGAAAAATAATCAGAACATAATGAGTCGTTCATCAGGAACAAATGAATAAGTCATTTATTAACAACTACAAGACTGAATTTCTCAGTACTACCTAATGCATGTACTAATGAATGAAGATGAAGGTAATAAAGGCTTTTTCCAGCATCTGAATTCATCAGGAATTCATGTGTTAATGAAACATTTTGTTGTTACAAGATCCCCTCAGACACGGTGCTGTGGAATATTGTGTCTATCAATGTCACCTCTGTTTTGTCTGTAGCTCCATCATTTTGTTCATTTGTGTCTGTTTCATCTGGCTGAGTAAGCAGTCCTTGTATTTGCCTTTCTTTGTCTGTCAGGTCTTGAGTTTATTGTTTTTGATTTCTCGTGATACACTGTCTGTTTCTACCCACATAGTGTCAGTTTATTTAATGCAATCAAAAATCTTACCCTTGGATAGCATCATGTAACAATAGCAAGAGATCTGCAAGAATTAAGTGAGAAACTTGCAAAGATGACATGTAGAAAAACAACTTTATAGACCTGCTTTCAGTCTCTGTTGTGTTTAGGTGTGATATTGTGAGCCAGTCTGACTTTGCTGTCACATATGCTAATAAAATAAATGCATTAATATTCCTTCTTCTTTTCTAACTGAATTTTTTAATACACATATTTTTATCAAACTTTTGATAATTTGGCATTACATGCTTTAAATCCTCAGAAATCTTTGGATTATTAACATGTTATAGTAAATTGCACAGAAAAAAAATATCTCCAGTACAAATTACACCGAAAGAAAAAATGAATAAACATTAAATGTTATTATCTTTTGCCAGAATACATTTAACAGTAAAATATGATTATCTAATTCTAACACTTAACTTGTACAATATTCATATGAATGTAGAAATATGCATGTAATTTGCATTTTTTCCTAATGACAATAAGGTGAACCATATGAACACAAAATATTTCTATCAAGTTCAATATTTATTTTACATTACATTATTTTAAGCTTCATAGAACACAAGAAATAATGGCAGCACTGGCACAAGTTACTGTAAAGTATAGGAAGATATAAGAAGAACGAAGAGAACAAAATACAAGAAACACAAAATGACGTAAAAACTTTTATTTTTATCCACTTCTGGATCTGAACTGTCTCTAAGCACTACTTGGGTCAAGCCAAGCAGAAGGAAAGCTTACAGTGACTGCCAGCGTTTCCTCTGTTCTGGTCCTCATCTGTTTCTTCCCCTGTGTTGTAGCCATGCACTTTCTGCCCTGTGCCTGTGTTTTTGTTTGGATTCTTGTGCTCCACCCTCTTCTCTCCTTCCCTATTAGGATCCTCACCTGTCTGTAGTCTCTGTCTATCAAGCCTTTTGTTTTAGTCACTGTTCGTCTGGTCTCCTCGTCACTTTGTTAGGTGTAGTTGTTGTGTGACTGCCTCGTGTTTGGTTTGCTCCGCTCAAAGTGTTCTTTGTTAAGCTGAGTAGTTTGTTATTTTGTGTTCAATGTTTCTACTAGTCTATTATATTAAAGTGTGCTCGCAAGGACATCCAGCCACCTTGCACTCTATACACATTAATGATACAGGCAGTAAACTTGCCAGAAATCTTAATGGGGCATTCCATAGACAAGTTACAGAAAAGTACAGAAATTGCATGATGTGGTTATGAATATTGTCCTTGGACAGTGACTAACATGCTGCTTGGTACTTGAGACATTGTGTTTTTTTACTACTATTTTAAAAAGAATAGTACATATAAAACTCAGTAAACATGTGGGCTCATGGGTCATTTTGGACAGGACATAATATTTAAATTGGCTGTTTTTACATTGTAGATATCATTACAATATAGCAATCATTACAAGAAATATCAATACCAATCAATGCGTTTCTCTGAAATACACCGCTTCACATCAAAATAATAGAAATAACTACTTTGCATTTGAATGGTTGAATTAGACAGTCATTTTTATAGACTGGTGGGATTCCCCTTTGGAAGCCACTGCACACCGAATGCTGTGCCATACAGCTTCCAACAATTCGAACCTATTGTTTTTATCAAATGTAGCCACACCAGTGCTCACATTCAGCACTGACATCCAGCAACCTCCAACACTGTTCAAGTTCTCTGCAAACCCCATAGCAGATGATATGTGGCTACACTGAAATTTCAAGTCAAGTCAAGTCAGGCTTTGTTATTTCAGCTATATACAAGTGCACACTAAAGCGAAACAACATTCCTCCAGGACCAACACAGGAACATAAGTGCGAGACAATAGAATAAATACAGTGCAGAAAATACAGTACAATAAATAATACAAAAGACTTACAATAAATACAATACAGAACATAGCATAGAAGTCACTGAGGCTGCAACCACAGCAGCAACATACATTGATTGGTTGATACAATAATTCTGGTAGCAAACATTGTTAAAATAAAATGTGCAAAAATGCAAAGTTGGATCTGCTTATGGAAATAAAATGGAAATAAAATATACATATTACTTCATTCCTGAAGCTGAATGTGTTTGGACAGATCACACTCTCAAAACCAATACCAGTAACAGGCAGAATTACGCTGTCTCTAAAAGTAAGTTAAACTTGAATTAGTTTGCTTTTCTTAAATGATCTGCTGACAGTTAACTTGATGAATTAGTCAAATTAACCCACTAAATCGCCAGGACCCACCAACTGGTCCAAAGTTTTATTATGTACTTCTATAACTCAGCCAGTGTGCATTCTAGTCCATGTAGTCGCTGAAATTATAAGCCTGGGATTTTAAGGGGTTGAACAGGACAATGTGGTGCTTTTTTGGGCTAATAATTCTGATAATAATAAAGATCTAATATAAATGCACTAAAACATCTCATCATTTCTATTATTTCATTAAACTTTACAGAAAGACCTTGTCTATATGATCTCAAAGACCTATCTCCATTAAATATCGAAATATATAAAATATATTTAAACATAAATGAAATGTTTTCAGAGGTGTGCTTCTATGTGTTCTAATGTTTATGCTGTGTTAAAGGGAGGCAGGATTTACTTTATAATACTGCAGTGTTTTAGTAACACTACAGTGTGATTCCTTTGTAACCTGGTATCTATGGAAAAACAAATCAATTAGAAATATAGCATTTATCTGTACTCAGTAATATGATATGTTAATATCAGTAAACATGAGAAGGACGTTTTGGGAGGATGGTGAGTGAGCAGAAGGAGAAGAACTGTCCATATTAGTTTTTACCTTTAACTTCTCAAAGGACTGTTCCAACACAGCGTTAGGTTTGGGTGATTTTTAGTACCCCATTATTTTCATCACATCTGCATTGTATGTAATTCTGCCTAGACAGAAGCTATTCTTAGTTCAATACAACCCCTTTATTGTAATGCATGTACTGATGAACTGGCTTTACAGGTTTTTGATTACTATTGTGAAGTGGTCACATGTTGGCAGTCCCCTCCCTCGTCCGAACAAAGCTATTAGTCCTTTAGACAAGAAAACCCATGAACAATCTCGAATGAAAGGAGCGGAGACAAGAGCACAAATCACTGAGGTAAAACAAGACTTAAAGTTACCACAGTGTCATTACCAACAAGACTATATTGGCAATATGGCTTAAAAATGCTTGTAATGGTCAGTGTGATGTACACAATCCTACCATAATCGTTCTCTTATGCTTCTGCAGAATCATGCTTCAACTGTTGCTGCTCCTAGGTAAGTCTGTACTTGTGCATCAAGTTATACCTTCCATACACAGTGAGGTCTTTTCTAATTTAACACAAAGATTTTCAGTTTAAAGGATTTTATCAGGATAATAACTGTTTTTAAACTGACATGAGCTCAGCAAGTTATATGCAAAAGTTTTTGCATATATTTTTGTGTAGATCAAATCCACCTGAGAATTAGCTGAACAATGATATGACAAAATGATTTTCACATGCTGACTTTTATATGAACAAAAGCCTCAGCGCAGTCACAGTTTCTTCAATTTGAATACAGGGATGCATAAAAAGTGCAGAATCTTCAATATTTAGTTGTTATTTTGCTTGTCATAACTTTTAAATTTCCAAAAAAAAGAAATCTCAAATGTGTTTGTTTACTTCCAAATCCAACCAAAAAGATCCAATATAAACATTTTCAATGTGATCTCAGACTTTTCTGTGTATCATATTAATACCTTAACAGCTCAAATCATTGCAGCAAAAAAATGAGAAATAAAAGAATGAACATAATTTCTGTGCAACACTTTATTTTAATAGTCCACTGTATATCCCCATAGGTGCTCAGTCTGTCTTTAACTCTTTAATTCAATTAAATATCTACTAAATGCCATTGAACTTGAGTTGGATAGAAATGAATGAAATCTCAGTCTATTTATAAACTTAATCCTAATTTTAACACAACCCTTATCCTAACCGTAATGTTTGGAGACCCTTATAACACTCATCACTGCAGACTGGATGAAGAAGTTGTTTGGTCCTCACTAGCAGCACAGCGGGAAACACATTGGTTTATTTTTATTTATAAAACAATTTCCAGCCGCATGCCAGAATATATTACTTCAACGGTGTCTGTAAATAATAATAACTATCAGATTCGCTCCAGTGGTGTGAGTGTGTGTCACTCATTGGGTCAATTTGAACTTTTACTGTATAACCACCTCCACTCTGCCTGACTGTTTTACCTGATTTTTACAATTATTGTCTTATTTTTATTTATTTTCCCCATTCATTTATTAGGTTGTTTAGTATTATTCATGTTCTTATTTTATTACTATTTTAGTCATTTTAATTAATTTTAGTTTCCTTTTGTGATGTTATCCTCATTTAGCTTTATCTTCTTTCAATTTTATTAACTTTTTTATAGAGTTTTATATTTTCTACTGTCTTTGATATATTTTATTATTGACATAAATTTTTTCTGTTATTTTATTTGAGTCATTTTTATTATTAAATTTACTTTTATTATTTGATATGTTCTTACACTTAATCAATCCATTTTTTTCTGTATTAAGTCGGCACCATTGTAAATGAGGGTCACCTTCAATGTTCTCCGAAGTTAAATATAGGTTGATAAAAGTATGAAAAAAGTATTACCAATTTATTTTATTTATTTTATAATTTTGCATGATTTAGAATGCAGTGCATTCTTTATGGGCAGATCTACTTTGTGCATATGTTTTCTGAAATATAGGTTAACATTTTGTTCAGACATAAAAAAGGAAATAATGTAAAAAAATAAAAATAAATAAAAACAAAAACAAAGGGAAAAAATATTTGGGATCAGATTGACCTCAGTTATTATGCAGGCAAAACATAGTCCATGATGCAACTATTTTGCTTTCTTTCATATAAAGTGAATCTAAGTTAAGCTTTCAAATCTGACACTATAACTTTGCATTGCTTTCCATAACTCTATATGTCTTTACCTCCGTATTTCAACATGCGTTCATATTGCAAAATTGACATTATGTTTTCAACAGGCTTTTGCGCCACCAGCGTTTGTCTTCCTCATCAGTATCACTTGGTGAATGAGGGTAAAACCTGGTCTGAAGCCCAGAGCTACTGCAGAGAACATTATATTGACTTAGCCAGCATTGATAACAATGAAGAAACATCGGCGCTTATGAACATGGTAAACTTCAGTAACAACAGCCCAACCTGGATTGGACTGTATGATGATCTGTACAGCTGGAGATGGTCTCTGGATGATGATCACTTCTACAAGGAGAATGAGAGAAACTTCAGAAACTGGGACATAAGGAAACCTATAAACTGGGGTGGAAACTCTCAGTGTGTGTACTTTTCACGTTATGCATTATGGTGGGAGATCTCTTGTTCTTCCACACTCCCATTCCTTTGCTATGATGGTGAGCATGGGTCTTTAAGGGTTCTTTAGTGAAGGCAATGGTTCTACATACAATCATGAACTCACAATGAACCATTTGCAGGCCTAAAGGAGTCTTTGCATTGTCAAATTGCTGTTCAGATTCATGTAGAATGTGTTGTATATGGTTCTATGCAGCACCAAAAATGTTTCTTCTGCTGTTACAAGCGTGACATCATAACCACAGCAGAACCCTTTTTAATGCATTTTGACAAAGGTTCCATATAAAACCATACACAACAAATCCTCCATTAATCTGAGGAACGAATTCACAATGCAAAGAATCCTTTAACTGTCCAAATAGTTCTTTGTGTGAGAACCATTGCTTTTTAATAGTGTAGTGTATTATTTTCCTTTGAACTTTTTGTAGACTGCTCCAAATTTTTCTTTCAGGGAGAGAGAATGCCAACGCAAGTTATGTTTTAGTTTATCAGAGCATGAGCTGGACTGAAGCTCAGAGATACTGCAGAGAACATCACACAGATCTGACCAGCGTGAGGAATGAAACTGAGAACAAGAAGATAAGATCTTTGTTAAATTTGCATTATTTTTATTATTACGCTGTGTGGATTGGCCTATATAAAACCAGGTCCTGGTCAGATAAGAGCAACTCTTCTTTCAGCTACTGGAAAGCAGGACAACCAGATAATGCTGGACAGCGTGAATACTGTACAGCTGTGTCATTCAGTGACTCTGGACAATGGACAGATGAAAACTGTGGTCGAGCATTTCCTTTCTTCTGCTACAGTAGTGAGTAGTTTCTGTTTTTGTCATGCAAAACTCACAAAGTATAACGGTTTCCACAGTTTCTGTGCTACCTCGTGTATTTTATTTATCCATGTGCTTTCAGTGATGCCATCTACTTCATCTAATCATTATCATTTTGTTAATGAGAGTAAGAGCTGGACTGAAGCTCAGAGATACTGCAGAGAGAATTACACTGACCTGGCCACCATTGATAACATGGAGGAAATGAACAGACTCATTAACACAGTAAATGGCAGCTACACTGGTTTAGCCTGGATTGGACTGTATGATGATCTGGACAGCTGGAGATGGTCTCTGGATGATGAGAGTTTCTACAAGGAGGGAGAGAGAGATTTCAGAGGGTGGGACCATCAACCTGATAACTACATTGGAAGGGAGCTGTGTGTTTACATACACTCTTATGGAACATGGTTTGATGGACAATGTGAAACATATCACACATTTGTTTGCTATAATGGTATGAATATTTGACTGATTATCTAGGATGTTTTTGTGTTTAATTTGTAGACATAATTGATTAAATTATTAATGTATTTCAGGCAAAAATGGAGCTGACGACTACATCTGGATAAACCAGTACAGGTCTTGGGCAGATGCTCAGCGTTACTGCAGACAGTTTTACACAGACCTGGCCAGTGTGAGGAACTTAACTGAGAATCAGAGAATTGTTAACATTACAGGTGGCTATGATGTCTGGATTGGTCTCTACAGGACCAGACTCTGGTCAGACCAACACATTTCCACATACGAAAACTGGCGACCAGGCACCTCTTACAGAGCTGAAGAACCAGACAATGGGGCAAATGTTTTTGGACAGCACGGTGATCAGCACTGCACTTCTGTATCATTCAGTGATTTAGGCTTGTGGACAGATGAGAACTGCTTACTCACGCTCCCCTTTGTCTGCTACAGAAGTAAGTATTTTTTTTTTATCTTTTACTTCTTCTTTTAAGATTAAGATTAAGAGACCCTTATTAGTCCCACAACAGGGAAATTTCACCTCTGCATTTAACCCATCCGTGAAGTGAAACAAAACACCCACACTAGTGAGCACACACACACTAGGGAACAGTGAGCACACTTATCCGGAGCAGTGGGCAGTCCTATCCACAGTGCCCAGGGAGCAGTTGGCTAGTGCTATAGTACTAGTGCTATATGGATAGTGCTGTACAAAGAGATGTGTCTTTAGTCTGTGTTTAAAGACCATGAGAGGGTGTGCTATTTGGACAGCCAGTGGAAATTTGTTCCCCTACCTGGGAGTCAGGACAAAAAAGGGTCTTGATACTTGTCTTCTGTGTGTTTTGAAGGTTGGTGGATCAAGCCAAGCTATACTTGAAGCTTGAAGTGCTTGAGGTACAGTTTGAGTTTTGACAATTATCATTAGGTAGGGAGGGTTGGTCCATTTTTGCCTTTTTATGCAAACATCAGGGTTTAAAATCTGATGTGGGTGCTACAGGAAACCAGTGAAGGGAGCACAGCAGTGGATTGACATGAGTGAACTTTGATGATAGAAGACAAAACCTGCTGCTGCATTCTGTGTGAGTTGCAGCAGCTTAATGGCCCACATATGAAGATCAGTCAGTAGTTAAGCCTTGAGACTGAACTAGCACGTGGGTGGCTTCTCAAGAGAAAAAGGGTTGAATCCTCTGGATGTTGTAAAGGAGAAACCTGCATGACTGAGTCAGGTTTGCAATATGAGTTGTGAATGTTAACTGGTCTTCCAAAATCACGCAGAGACTTTTTGTATCTTTAGACGGATTGACCAATGAGGTCTCGAATGAGATGGCAAGATCGTGGTTAGGACCTGTAGTTCCAGGGATGAATAGCAGCTCATTTGCCATCTATGAACAGATCCTAAGATTCAGTCATCCTGAGATTCAACTGGAAACCTGAGTATCAGAGGATGGGAAGCAAAGCATTGGTTGGGTGTCATCAGCATAACAGTGGTAAGAGAAACCATGAGAGGATATGACATCACCCAGAAAATGTGTGTAGAGTGAAAAGAAAAGAGGCCCAGTACCAAATCATGTGGCACACCAGTGGAGTGCCTGCATGGAGTGGATGTGGACCATCTCCATGTTATCTGCCCCTCCAGATAGGACTCAAACCACTTCCACATGGAACCAGTGATTGAAGTTGTGTGGTTGACTGCAGAACCCATTACAGTTTCACTATGAGGGCAGTTTCTCTTCAGTGTGACAGTTTGAAGCCAGACTGGTTGGGGTTCTGTAACTGGTTCTGAGTGACAAAGAGAGACAGTTGATTATAGACTGTATGTTTAAGAATTTTTGAGTGGAAAGAAAGGAGTAATACCGGTCTGTAACTGCTGACATTGGAGCCATCAAGAATGGGCTTCTCCAGGATGGGAACCACCCTGCAGTCTTAACTGCTGGTGTACCATGACCAGATAAGAAGATGTTTATACATGGAGAATGACTGGAACAAGGTGGATGGGATGGCATCCAGAGGGCAGATGGTTGGAATGTTGGATTTGAGTAGCTGCAAGACATGTCTGTGGAAAGAGAAAAAAAAAGTTGGATGAAAAAGAGCAAGTAGATGAGGACTGATGGAAGGAGTCAAGACAGAGGAAAAGACTGGTGGATTCTGCCAAACTTCTTAAAGAAGGTGACACAATCCTCAGGGATAAGAGAATAGGATGTAGGGGGAGAAGGAGGGTTGAGGAGAGAGGAGAACGTTCTGAAAAGCTTGTGTGGATCAGGTGCTGATACTTCGAGTTTCCCTCTACAGAATGATGACTTTGCAGCAGTTCTATTAAGTGAAAACTTACAAAGGAAAGATTGGTGGGAGCAAAGATTGGATTCAAGAACGGATTTCCTAAACTTTTTCTCAGCCTTTCTTACCTTGCTAGTTGTTGCAAAGGACACCTGTCAGCCAGGTGGCAGGAGGGTGCACCCTCAGAGCTGCAGTTATGGATGGGCATGGACATTTTGTGGGTGGACTGAATTTCACTCCTGCAGCCAGTAGCTACAACAAAGTTGTAAATCACTCATAACCATGACATTGACCTCAGAAGAAAAAAAACTGAAATACACAAAACATAGAGCTCATAACAGAAAGGAAAACAAACATGCTTTGCACAAAAAGCTGTTATATCTTATGTTTACTCTGCTTGCATTTTCTCTTAAATATTCTGAGCTTTTGCACCTTCAGATTTATTGATCTATGTTGAGAGCCGTGTACCAGTTTTCAGTTGCTGTATTTGTGTATGTAATGATATATAATGTACTTGGTTACTTTCATGCTTTTAATAAGCCATGTTTATAGACGTCCAGTCTATATATGGCAGTGAAGATCTTGGAGTAACTTTTATTTGAGAGACTTTTTCCCATGATGTCCTTTTGCCCTTTTTGTTGAAAAGCATTCCAAACGCCTCATAGCTACAGTAATACAGCTGTTATAAACTCGAATTTTGATTGGCAAATATAAAATTGAAATTTTCATAGACTAGCAACTTACTTTTTACTTTTGGTTTTAGTTAATTTATCACAAATATTTTAATATTGAAAGTAAATTTGCACAGTGATTTTTGGGTGGGCCAAGGCTTGCTGGGTTTAATAATACTGCCACCACAGGGTGCCAAGCACCAATATCGTTAAAGTAGCCTCAGGTTGCATGGCCGAAACAATCAACAATGGTCACATGAAGAAAAAAATATATAATTTGCTCAGATAAATTGTACTTCTCTTCTTGTAGAAAACATGTTTTTCTCTTAATCTTTTCCAATAAAGAGTTCTGCACAGGGCACTCATGTGTCAATCATCGGTATCACTTTGTTTACGAGAAAAAGACTTGGACTGAAGCTCAGAGATACTGCAGAGAGAATTACACCGACCTGGCCACCATTGATAACATGGAGGAAATGAACAGACTCGTTAACACAGCAAATGGAAGATACTCTGGTTTAGCCTGGATTGGACTGTATGATGATCTGGACAGCTGGAGATGGTCTCTGGATGATGAGAGTTTGTACAAGGAGAATGTGACAAATTTCAGAAACTGGTATATACAGAAACCTGTTAACTGGGGAGGAAAAAGTATGTGTGCATGTATAGCTTATGATGGGACATGGCAGGAGAACTCTTGCTCCTCTACATTCTGGTTCATTTGCTATGATGGTAAGCATAACTGTCAAGTACAACCCCGTTTCCCAAAGGTTGGGATGCTGTGCAGAATGTAAATAAAAATAGGATGCAATGATGTGCAAATGATGTAAACCATATTTTTAAAGAAAATACAACAAAGACAACTTATCAAATGTTAAAACTGTGAAATGTTGTTTTTTGGAAATTATATGCCCGTTTTGAATTTTGGAACCACGTGTTCCAAAAAAGGTGGGACAGGGTCATGTTTACCACTGTGTTTCATCACCTCTTCTTTTAACAACAATCTGTAAGTGTCTGAGAACTGAGGAGACCAATAGCTGTAGTTTGGAAAGTGAAATGTTTAGAATTCTTGTGTGATATAGGATTTCAGCAGCTCAATAGTTCAGGGTCTCCTTTGTTGTATTTTTCACTTCATAATGCATCAAATGTTCTCAGTGAGTGACAGGTCTGGACTGCAGGCAGGTCAGCTTAGCACCCAGACTCTTTTACTATGGAGCCATGCTGTTGCAGTACATGCAGAATGTGGTTTGACATTGTTTTGCTGAAATAATCAAGGCCTTCCCCGAAAAAGATGTCATCTGGATGGCAGCATATGTGGCCAAAACATGTATATATCATTTAATGGTGCCTTCACAGATGTGCACGTCACCCATGTCATGTGATCATGAATACTGGCTTTTGGACTGTGCACTGATAACAAGCTGAGTGGTCTTTAGTCTGGAGGATGTAGTGTCCATGTTATCCAAAAAGAATTTTGCATGTTGATTTGTCATACCAAAGGACACTTTTCTACTTCCCCTCAGTCCATTTCAAATGAGCTCCAGCCCAGAGAACACAGCAGTGTTTCGGGAACACATTTATGATTGGTTTCTACTTTGCGTTTTAGACACTGAGCCCATGCAATGATTTCCACCAGAGAATCATATCACTTTTTAATGCAGAGCCGCCTGAGGGCCCAAAGATCATGGCCAACGAATACTGTTTTTGGTCTAGTCAGAGACAGAGACAGAGATTTCTCTGGATTCTCTGCATCGTTTATGTTTGTAGAAGATGAAAATCTAAAGTTCTTTGCTCTTTCATATTGTGAAATGTTATTCTTGAATTGTTGCATTATTTGATCATGCAGTCTTTCAGAGTGGTGAACCCCTCCTCATCTTTACTTCTGAAAGAATCAGCCTCTATGGGATGCTTTTTTTGCCCAGTCATGCTACTCACCTGTTGCCAATTAACCACCAGGTGTTTTCTTAGCATTACACAATTTCACCAGCCCTTTATTGCCCCCGTCCCAGCTTTTTTGGTATGTGTAGTCGGCATCAAATTCAAAATGGGCAAATATTTTTCAAAAAGCATTGTCTTTGTAATATGTGTAATGGAATATAGGGTTAAATGATTTATACATCATTGCATTTTGTTTTGAATTGCATTTGGTACAGTGTCCCAACATTTTTGGTCATGAGGTTGTATATATTGTGGAAATTTCTCCTTCCATTTTTTCTTTCACTTTTCTTTTCACTGTTTGTAAAATGTTCCATTTGTGTTCTTCTGTTTGTGATGCTATGGGTGTGATGTATTAAAATAAAGAATCATCTTTTCCTCTTAAATGTCAATAATTGTAATTTTCCCTTTTAGGGCGGCTGAATGTCAGTACACCATATGTTTTAGTTTATCAGAGCATGAACTGGACTGAAGCTCAGAGATACTGCAGAGAACATCACACAGACCTGGCCAGTGTGAGGAATGAAACTGAGAAAAAGAAGATAAGATCTTTGTTAAATTTTTATTCTTATTATTACACTGCATGGATTGGCCTGTCTAAATCCAGGTCCTGGTCAGATAAGAGCAACTCTTCTTTCAGCTACTGGAAAGCAGGACAACCAGATAATGCTGGACAGCGTGAATACTGTACAGCTGTGTCATTCAGTGACTCTGGACAATGGACAGATGAAAACTGTGGTCACACTCTGCCTTTTCTCTGCTATAATGGTGAGCAAATACCTGTTTTTGATATCCATTGTTTGCAAAATGAAAAGCAACATATTTTCTCAGATTTCTTTTTTTTTCTATAGAAATGACATCTAATCGTTATCATTTTGTTAATGAGAGTAAGAGCTGGACTGAAGCTCAGAGATACTGCAGAGAGAATTACACTGACCTGGCCACCATTGATAACATGGAGGAAATGAACAGACTCATTAACACAGTAAATGGCAGCTACTCTGGTTTAGCCTGGATTGGACTGTATGATGATCTGGACAGCTGGAGATGGTCTCTGGATGATGAGAGTTTCTACAAGGAAGGAGAGAGAGATTTCAGAGGGTGGAACCATCAACCTGATAACTATAATGGAAAAGAGCTGTGTGTTTACATGTCTTCAACTGGGGAATGGTTTGATGCTTCCTGTACTACCAGAGTGGGATTCATTTGCTCTAATGGTAGGATGTGAAACAGCTACCCTCTATTTTGATTTTATGTAAGTGGGGGGGGCCTCAAAGGAAGTGATAAGATGAAAAAAATCAGATCTTTTTGTACAAAGTCCTTTACATTCTTAATGTAAATCAATGCTGAATTTTAAATACATGAATGCTGAATTTTAAATATATTTAAATGACAAAAAAAAGTGCAGAATCTTGAGAAATGTTCATTATACTCGCCCTGACAAAATTCTTCAAGTTTTTTATTTAAGTTGTTTATTTCCATTTTTATAACAATGTGGTCTCAGACTCAGGTATCAGACTGAAAGTTTTTATATTATTTCTTTTTCACCTAAACTTTATTTTTTTCATCTCAAGTTATGCTACCTCAAAAACACAAACAACAACAACAAAAAATACTTGACATTGATTGCTTGAACTTGGCTTGTTCTAGTTTACTCAGCATCTTTGATGAGCAGTGAAACCTTACTGAAGGCATCAACTAATATTTTTTGCAATCTGATTATTTCAGCATTTAGCCATTTTGTGATGTCTGTCAAGTACATGCATGAAGTGAGCCGATGCCCCTTTGAGCCTATGCCCCTTTGCCCTCAGATTGTTGACCTCTTACAGCAGGAATAGAGCTTGGGTGCACTCCCTATTTAGACTTCACTTCAATCTTTGCATAAGCATCCATCACCACAACGTTAGAAATCCAGCTGATAATGAATCTCTTTCAGAAATCCACCTTTAGGAATGTGGTGTTTTGAACAACAACCAAACATACAGAAAGTGTCAGCCCTAATGATTGATTGCAAAAGCAGAATTTACATAAGTTTCTTTGTATCTCGTCTAAAATGTTTGTGCCTGCACCTGATATCTGCAACAAAAGGAAATGTGACCATGTCAATGCTCTCTTCTGTAGGTAACGACACACATGTATGGGTTTCTGAAGGAAAGACTTGGGCAGAAGCTCAGAGTTTCTGCAGAGAGTATTACACAGACCTGGCCAGTGTGAGGAGCCGGACTGAGCTGCAGCAAATCCTGAGAATTACAAATGGCAGTGCAGTTTGGATTGGTCTGTATAGAAACCGACTGTGGTCAGACCAGAGCAATTCCACTTTCACTTACTGGAGACCAGAGGTCCAATTTGCACCATCAGAGCCTGATAATGGTGTGTACACATATGAACAATATGGAAATCAGCACTGTACAGCTGTGCATTATTTAGGCTACTGGACAGATGAAGACTGCCTGTCCAGTTTCCCATTCATCTGCTACAGTGGTGAGCTTCTCTCATTTGGGTTATACAGACAAATAAATACATATAATACATGGTAGTCCTCTAGTCCCAGTTTCAACTAAATGATGAAGCTAAAATGTGTTACGTTTTTACAATCACAAGAGCTTACAAATGTGTTTTCATGCTAACAAAGTAAAGCTACTGTGTTTTCCTTTTGTTTTGTTTAGCTGCTCCACTACCAGGTACGAAAGCACACTGTCTGTGCTCTTCCTTAAACACTAGACAGGTTTACAGTTTGTTTAATATCAAACTAAAATAAAGACATCATTAATGATTGTTACAGTAACAGAATGTAAGCATGAAATACTGTATGTCTTTGTGCACATAAAAACCTCATGTGTCAGTCATGGGTGGTAATGTGTAGGTCCACTATATTAATCAAACCACTTTTGTCACAGCTTCTGTCATGGGACTGCGAATGAAGGTCAAAGCTGGGAAAAATATGTCAGAATCAGAAATCAAAGGAATGGTGTTGATGCATGTGAGTGACCTTTTATTACCTTGCTGTAAGGCCGCACAACGTTTAAAAACACGCCACTTAAAATCAGAGAATGTGCGATCGATGGTGAATAGAGTTGTGATGGTTCACCCCTTTCATGGTTTGCTTCCGTCATCCACTTCTATTTAGTTCATTGCAGCTTGTGCATATACAAACCATGGGGTCTTTAAAAAGGAGGAAATAAATGACTAAAAGATATCTTAAATAAACCAACATGTAAACAAACAAATAAATACATGTAACCGTCACTCCGCTTTAACGTTATAATAATAAGTAATAGCAAGGAGTCTATGAAAGCATCAATGTAGGGTGGGCAGCTAGTCCAAGGCAGGTGGTGGTAGTTGGGGCGTGGGCAGCTGGTCTGAAGTGGGTACCAGGAGAGCTCGACACCTTCAGTGTCCGGCCGGACAGGTGGATGGTTGTATACTCTGAAAAAAAGCAGGGAGAGTGAATTAGTTTTATTTTGTCTTTTTGTCCGTAAAACAGGGGATGTAAACATTTACAGAGTGTGGCTAATGACTCTGGCAGATCTGACTATAACAGCTGTAACAGCTTAACTAAAAGGAGAGAACCAGAAGGACACACAGACATGAAAGCACTCAAACAGTTTGGCATCCCTCCGCTCCACCGTCAGTTTACTATAATTCCCTGTGTCCATGGACCCCTGGATCTGCTGCCTTTATCTAAGGGGAACATTACCTATCAAAAGCTAAACTGAACAAGTGAGTTTTCAGCCTAGTTTTAAAGATTGAGACTGAGTTTGAGTCCCGAACAGTTTCTGGAATATCATTCCAGAGTTTGTGGGCTTTATAAGAAAAAGCTCTTCCCCCAGCTGCAGCCTTATGAATTCTAGGAACTATTAATAAGCCAGAACTGAGTAGTCATGATGGCTCGTAATGGGAAATAAGGTCTTGTAGGTAGTCAGGAGCGAGCCCATGTAGGGCTTTATATGTCAATAAAAGAATTTTATAATCAACATGGAATTTAACAGGCAGCCAATGAAGTGATGAGAGCACTGGACTGATATGATGAAATTTTCTAGTTTTAGTTTATCCTTGCTGCGGCGTTTTGGACTAGTTGGAGTTTGCTTAAATTCCTGCTCGTACATCCTGACAGTAGTGCGTTACAGTAGTCTAGCCTGGAAGTAATAAAGGCATGTACTAGTGTTTCTGCATCATGCAGGGATAGGGCATTTCTTATCTTGTCATGCAAAGCTGTCCTAGTGATTATTGCTCTTGGTTTGTCCAAAAAAAAACCCCACAGACAACAAAACAAGTGTGGTTCATGCCACATGCACCGTGAGTTGAACCACAGGCTGAGGAACAATGAATTTCTGTTTTTAGTTCAGAAAGTTACACCACTGATAATGAATAATTTTGGGCATACACAATCAGTGTACATTCAGTGTATTCCATATCACAAAATTGGTAGTTTGGTATCCCACTAATGTGACTGATATGATAAAACATAAATCTGCCTCACAAATGTTACATTGTATATGGTATAACAAGCTTATTTAAAAGAGTTTTATTTTCCAGCTTCAAGACAAATTCGCTGGATTGGTACTTTCCAGCTCCTTCTCTATAAATGTGACAAAGATCTGGAGGACAAGTCCCTGAGGGAAGCAGACCGCTTTCATCTTCACAGATTCTTGGCATAAGTCATTGATATTGATTGATATTACTTAGTGATTAATGCTTTTTGGAATGATTCACAAGCTAAATACTACAAAATAGTCAAACATATTTGATAGATCTTGTTGAACATTTCATTTTAGGTTTTATTTAGTTTTATTTTATCTGGATCATTAGATTTATTAATCAACGGGTGAGGGCTTATTTTTTTGCCTTAGGCACTTGCCTACTGACCATCAATCTCTTTGCTGGGGATACTCTTTCAGATAGTTATATGTGTTACAGAGGATAGTCACAGCGAAATTGATCAGCCTGCTTTACTGTACCAGCAGTCCTACATCAGCTCTGAAGCTTAATCATCTTTACCAGACTTGGCCTCAAAAAAAAAAACATTATGGGACATTATGAATACTTGGTTATGGTATATGGGCTTGTTAATGCTCCTTCAGTGTTGAAGTCATTTGTAAAAAAAATAAATGAATAATTAAAATTGTGACACATGGGTCATGTTATTGTGTATTTTGACAAAAAGACTTGAGGCAGACCACAGGTGGCCAGAACCATGTTACGACTATATCAAAGAGACACAAAGCTTGATGGCTACAACCTTGTCACTCCATCTGAAGGTAGTGTTAAAAATTAGGTTGGCCAGTTCTGTATCTAAAGATCCTGCTTACATGTTTATGGCAGCAGTTGGCCTATCAGAAGTTGGACTGTTTTATCCCAGTGGCTAGTTAGTTTGTTAGATTAAATCTAGCCGATGTGTCCACCTGCTTATCAAAACAGGGGCTATCTTGTTCTCTGAGTGAAGAGAACAACTAAACAATTTGTGGCTATAATAGGCAACAAGAACCTGAATGCATCTGGTCAGATAAGGGACTAAACCTCAGGCCAGGGGGTTATTATTATTTGTCTATTTTAACATTACAATCTTTTTTTTTGCTTCAGCTTCATGCCCAGAAGTCAGGTGTCATCCTGGTCATAACTCTTTCTGAGTCCTATCAGAATTGTCCTGGTGATTAGGACTATGTTGTGATGTTCAATCAGACGTACAATCTTGTTTCCTTTGTATGCACAGAAGTAAAGTTAGTTCTGTTGTTTGTTCCCCAGAGGCTATTTATACTGACTTTTCCCATTTCTAATGATTATGCCGCTATCTTAGTAGGTGTTGACAGATTTTATAAATTCTTTTGCATAATTTGACTTTTTGACACACTCAATGCATTTCAAATAGTGGAAGCTCTGTTTGAAGAAGCCTTTAGGCACTATGGATTACCACTATGGATTCATGCCTACTGTGTAGAAAGCATTCATGCAGAAACTTGATATCACAGTGAGATTTGTATCTAGACATCACCCCTAATTCTGATGGAGAGAATTAAATACCAAATAGGGAGGCTCCCCTCCATGTACTGCTATGAACAACAAGGCCCATTATTGGCTATGATGTGTTAATTATGTGCAGACCTTTCAGCAAAGTTACTCTACAGGGTTCAGTCTTTTCTCATGCACATAAGAATATCTTATTACCATGGAATCTCAGTCGGATTGAGGCCATCAGTGGGTAAATGGTTCTGTCAAATAAGTCAAAACAGCTTGACAGTCACTGGATATACTGTCCATCATATCTATCTGCCTCAGTCGACTGTAATTCATTAAAGTGGAGAGTGAGTAGAGTTAACCAGGCAACTTGAGTGCTCCACAGTGCTATACACATGCTACTGCACTCTCAAATGTATGGAGACTTTGAGGATTTGGCTCCAAGAAGTGGCATCAGATACTTTATAGAAGTATCTGACATTCTGAGTCTTGATAACACAGATGATCACACCTTGATTTCTTCCAGTAGGACATGTTCCTGGATCAATATTACTTTGCTGTTCCTAGAATAATTTCATTTTGACCATTCATTGCCATCTGATATAATGTTCTTTCTACTGCTCCCCAAGCCACTTAAAAATCCTTTCAGAATGCACCAGTGATAGAATAAAATTGATCATTTGCTGAAAACATTAAACCATGTTTAGCTGCAGTTTGACCAGAAGAATACATACCTAACTAACATTTGCCAAGCTATTAAAAAAGTGTCCCCAAAATGCACCATTTTCCAAAGAGCATTGTGTAGTTCAATTCAACTGAACAAAATCCCTCATTGCACATATTGAAACTTCACTTCTTAAATAGACTCCTGTTATTCTTAGCTAATAACAGCTACTTAACAAGCCATGACTTGCATTATCAGTCAAGTCTGAAAACATTTAGCTTGAAGATTATACTGTAATAATGTAAAGTGCTGTCATTTCAGAGCTTTTAAAGGCAAAGGCATAAAATCCATGAAAAACAAACAAACAAAACAGAAAAACAGGTCCATTGGTATCTTTGTGTTTGTGTCAATCAGTGGGGGAATTCAGCTCCAAAGAATCAATGAGGCATCATAATATACACTGCTCAAAAAAATACAGGGAACACTTAAACAACACAATATAACTCCAAGTACATCAAACTTCTGTGAAATCAAACTGTCCACTTAGGAAGCAACACTGATTGACAATCAATTTCACAGCTGTTGTGCAAATGGAATAGACAACAGGTGGAAATTATTGGCAATTAGCAAGACACAATCAGTGAAGGAGTGGTTCTGCAGGTGGGGACCACAGACCACTTCTCAGTACCTTTCTGCTTTCTGGCTGATGATTTGGTCACTTTTGAATGTTGGTGGTGCTTTCACACTTGTGGTAGCATGAGACGGACTCTACAACCCACACAAGTGGCTCAGGTAGTGCAGCTCATCCAGGATGGCACATCAATGCGAGCTGTGGCAAGAAGGTTTGCTGTGTCTGTCAGCGTAGTGTCCAGAGACTGGAGGTGCTACCAGGAGACAGGCCAGTACACCAGGAGACGTGGAGGAGGCCGTAGGAGGGTAACAACCCAGCAGCAGGGTTGCCCCATCTTTGTGCAAGGAGGAACAGGAGGAGCACTGCCAGAGCCCTGCAAAATGACCTCTAATAGGCCACAAATGTGCATGTGTCTTCACAAACAGTTAGAAACCGACTCCATGAGGATGGTATGAGGGCCTGACATCCACAGATGGGGGTTGTGCTCACAGCCCAACACCGTGTAGGATGCTTGGCATTTGCCAGAGAACACCAGGATTGGCAAATTCGCCACTGGCGTCCTGTGATCTTCACAGATGAAAGCAGGTTCACACTGAGCACATGTGACAGACGTGACAGAGTCTAGAGACGCCGTGGAGAGCGATCTGCTGCCTGCAACATCCTTCAGCATGACCGGTTTGGCAGTGGGTCAGTAATGGTGTGGGGTGGCATTTCTTTGGAGGGCCGCACAGCCCTCCATGTGCTCGCCAGAGGTAGCCTGACTGCCATTAGGTACCGAGATGAGATCCTCAGACCCCTTGTGAGACCATATGCTGGTGCGGTTGGCCCTGGGTTCCTCCTAATGCAGGACAATGCTAGACCTCATGTGGCTGGAGTGTGTCAGCAGTTCCTGCAAGATGAAGGCATTGAAGCTATGGACTGGCCCGCCCGTTCCCCAGACCTGAATCTGATTGAGCACATCTGGGACATCATGTCTCGCTCCATCCACCAACACCACGTTGCACCACAGACTGCAACGCTTTAGTCCAGGTCTGGGAGGAGATCCCTCAGGTGACCATCCGCCACCTCATCCGGAGCATGCCCAGGCATTGTAGGGAGGTTATACAGGCACGTGGAGGCCACACACAATACTGAGCCTCAGTTTGACTTGTTTTAAGGACATCACATCAAAGTTGGATCAGCCTGTCGTGTGTTTTTCCTCTTTAATTTTGTGTGCGACTCCAAATCCAGGCCTCCATTGGTTAATAAATTTGATTTCCATTGAGGATTTTTGTGTGATTTTGTTGTCAGCACATTCAACTTTGTACAGAGCAAAGTATTCATCCATCCATCCATCCATTTTCTAAGCCGCTTCTCCGTCAGGGTCGCGGGGGGGTGCTGGAGCCTATCCCAGCAGTCATCGGGCGGAAGGCAGGATACACCCTGGATGGGTCGCCAGTCCATCGCAGGGCAGACAGACAGACACAGACAGTCACTCACACACTCACACCTAGGGACAATTTAGCATGTCCAATTGACCTGACTGCATGTCTTTGGACTGTGGGAGGAAACCGGAGAACCCGGAGGAAACCCACGCAGACACGGGGAGAGCAAAGTATTCAATGAGAATATTTCATTCATTCAGATCTAGGATGTGTTATTTGAGTGTTCCCTTTATTTTTTTGAGCAGTGTACTTCTCTTACGCCACATGTGTCAGGCTTCAGTCTACAAGGGTTAAAACACTGCTCAGTTCAGAGTGATAAGATAAGGGTTACATGCTAATCTCTGCGGTACTTTGGGCCAGAAGCTCCCTAGTTTG
Organism: Pygocentrus nattereri; assembly: GCF_015220715.1. Taxonomy (NCBI): domain Eukaryota; kingdom Metazoa; phylum Chordata; class Actinopteri; order Characiformes; family Serrasalmidae; genus Pygocentrus; species Pygocentrus nattereri. The sequence goes on from NC_051226.1 coordinate 10,738,746, forward strand.
ACATGCCTGTCCTACACTCTTAATAAGATGGTTCTTTAAGGGTTCTTTAATAAAGCAAATGGTTTTTGCATGATTAAGGGGTTCTTTGCATCATGAAGGCTCTCCAGATTAATGTAAAATGTGCTACTGATGGTGTTATATAGGACCTTTTTAAAAAGGGTTCTAAAAAGCACCAAAAGGGTTCATTGTGACATTGTCAAACTTCATGCAGTCATACAAGAGGTTCTTTGAGTGTTTATGGTTCTGCCTCATTTGTTGAGACCTCCTCTTGACTGGTCCACATGGTGTCACATGCAGTGAGTCTGTTGTAGTGCTGAGACGTGCACTGAGTTATTTTTAAGTGTGTTTACAACAGCAAAATCAGTGGCAGTTCATTTCATTTAGTCCTATAATAAAAGTTAGAGCACTCTGTGTTTTAAGTCTGGCGTTTACACTTTCAGAGCTGGTAGAATTGGAAGAACAGGAAACGTATTTCGTTTTCACTTACTACAGATTTACTTCAGCTCAGCTTTTCTTTTGGCAGTGATGTTTTTGTCAATAGTGTCTAACCTGAAACAATCCACAATGGAAATAACAAGGGGACTGCTTCACGATTTGGTGCCCATTCTAGTTCCCACTAAATGCTTTTGGAAAATCTTCTGTCTGGGACATTCACTGATGTTTATCAGTACATTTAATACTGTGATTTTTTTGTTGCTCTCTCTCTCTCTCTCTCGCTCTCTCTCTCGCTCCCTCTCTCTTTTCCACTCTTCTGAACCTCTCTGTATAAGTGGCATGTTTAACTAGTGAGGACATCGTTTATGTTTGGCTGCACTTTTCTGTCCACCCGCCTGTGCTGCTATTGTTTGCTGAGAGGCCATTCTTGGCCAATAAAAGGACCTACCTGAGAGGAGTTGTGTGTGGGAGCATTTTGTGTGTTTGCAAGACTTGTTGGGTGACTAACAGTGTTGTAATGTTTCACACTGTGCTACTTGAGGGTTTCTGTTCTGGTCTCACTTTGTTGCTCCCTCTCATTTACTCTCTAACTTTTCTCTCTCCCCAGTGCGATGTGTGGATAGGCAAGTTTGGTGCACCTGTACACAAATAGTAGTTGTTTTCATTGTTTAGACACATTCGGTGCAGGGTGAGCACGACCCACTGTATTTTGAGTTACGATCAGACCTGCTTAAGCATTCCTTTGGCACTGTCTTCAGTCCACCTTTGACTTTGGCCTGGTTATTCAAGTCAGTGGGCCTCATTGACCAATATCATCCTAAGTTTTTTCTTCTTAAGTTTGTTCCTCGAGAAAGGTCCTAAGTTCACATGTGCTCTCTGGTCTTACCTAAGAACAAATCCCAAATAATGAAACACTGGCGAATATCAGAATCTTTGTAAAAACTGCTTAAGTGGGTTTTAAGAAGAAATTTCTTTTTGAGAATTGTTGGTGAATGAGGCCCAATGTTCATACTAAATCAGTCTTTAGCTGACTAAAGACTTTACACTCATCCTATGTAGTATCGGCTTGGAATGTTACGCTATTTGAAACCCTCTAAGGTTCCTGTATTGAGCTTTAAACAACTTAATTACTATTTGAAAGTGATTCATTTTACATAGGGAAGTGGGGTAATGATATTATTAATAGTGTTTTCAGTCTCATTCAAACCCACCATGCCAGTAGTTTTACCAACTATGCAATCCCGTGTGAATCAGCCTTAAACAATATAGATATCTTACGGTAAGATGACATTTCTCTATGTTCCCATATAAAACTAATCCTGTGTGAAGCAGACCTTAAGAGTGTAAAAGAATCAGATTACAGAAGTGGAACAAAGTGTGAGGGTTTTCATTCTTCCTTACTACTCTGTGTATGTTCATGCTTTGTCTTTAGTGTAAGTATGGATTGTACTATGATTACCTTATCTGCATGTTTTCTTGACCTCTGCTGTGTTTAAAGTTTTGAAATTATCCAAATAAAGACAAAAAATTGCATTGGGTGCCTTGAGTTATTTACCTACTTCTTTCAGGCCTTTCAGCAGTCATTGTCTCAGGACTGACTGATAGTGTCAAAAAGTTGCAAAATCTAATATGTGTAGTTAATGTGGTCCCCTGCTTGTTGGCATTTGCAGGGGCAGTCGTGGGCTGGAGGTTAGGGATCTGGCCCTGTGACCGGAAGGTTGCCAGTTCGATCCCCAGGGCCGACAGTCCATGACTGAGGTGTCCTTGAGCAAGACACCTAACCCCCAACTGTTCCCTGGGTGCCATGGATAGGGCTGCCCACCGCTCTTGGCAAGTGTGCCTAGTGTGTGTGTTCACTAGTGTGTACGTGGTGTTTCACTTCACGGCTGGGTTAAATGCGGAGGTGGAATTTCCCTGGTTGTGGGATCAAAAAAGAATCACTTAATTTCTTTGAATTTGTGGCAAAAATGGTTGTAAGACGTAAGAACGAGATCCTAATGCGTGACCACAACTTCATAGGATGTGAGAATAAGATCCTAATGCATGGCCATGACTTAGTAAGGCATGATCTCATTCTCACGCCTTTCTAAGTCGTGGCCACACATTAGGTATATTGTTAATAAGGCATTAAATTTATTTATATGGGATGTTGCCAGCAGGGCTCTGTAACATTCACAAAAATTGCCTAAAATTTGTGTACGTACAGCTTTCATTAGTTTGTTGTAGTTTTTTAAATAATTTTTAAAACATGTTAGCAATGAAAAAAGTGAAGAAAATTTCACAGCTCAAATATCTGCTTTAATTTGGCATAATATTACGTTCAGAGTGTAACTTTTTCCACCACAGTGCTATGATACATGTTAGAGTGTGAACTGCTGGGAGATTGCTGGGAGAGTAGGTTTAGTGATGTTAGTCAGACAAAGACATAAAGACAGTACTTCAAACAATTGTGGCAGTTTTGCAGCAGTGAGCCTCAGAAGGTTAATCTTTGTGTTGGGCTGCCTTGCAAACATAGCCCTCTGCACATGCTCTTTGAATTTGATCTTGTCTGTGAATGTAGACTTAAGCTGCTACTTACCAATGGTATCTACAATTGTGAAGTATTCACACGAGGATTAATTTCCCGAGGGTGGAGATAAATGGAAAAATGTGTTCAATCCTGGCATATTTATTACATGTGCTTCTAACCGTGCTACGCTTGAAGGCATAATGTGCCTAATGCATTCAGAGAAATGAAGAGAAACAAACACATTAAAGAGCCAGTTGGTGACAAAAACTATTTGCACAACAGATTGGGTGACCCAAAGCAATGTCAAAATCAGCCCGCGTCAAATTACAAATCACAAGGTGGTGGCAAGCTCCAACATACCATTCACAAAGATGATAGGGAACACGACTCTCTGGGGGGAGAGGGGAGGCAGCGAGTTTGCAGATTCATAGAGATTGTATATCAACACAAAGAGGCAACTCAAACCTCAGAACACCTCAACAGTTCCTTCTGTTAGGGTTATCAGCATAATGTGTGTGATAGCATCAAAAAACCTTTAGGGTTATACACACTTAAGAAGCACAGTTGTTCAAGCTTTATAATCCTACAGCAATTGCTTGTTTAATTTGATGTGTTTTCCTCATGGTGATGTTCTTGTACCAGTGTTTTATAGAAAGTCTTCTATAGTCTTCTAAACCACTTAGCTAGTTCTAGTCTCCTTTAGCAGATTGTCGTGTGATTATGCATCCGTGCTAATAGCTGTCATAGGTTAGCTGCTCTGAAGCTTGTAGTAGGCAGAGGGCCACCACAGAAATCATCAGCACAGCTGTTTCAGTGTCGAGCCTCCACTTTGTCTCTTCCTCCAGTTTCACTTGAGCTTGTTCTGTAGTGTTGAGCCTTGTTTATTCAGGTGTTTGTTTGGGGGGCTTGGCTATGATAGAAGATGGAAACAGATGACTGCTGCTCCTGAAGAGAAACTCCAGGGTCTTTTTTGTAGGAGCAGATCTCCTTTTTATATGTGTCTTTATAAATAAAATCCGTTTCCAAGCATAAGGTACTTTCAGTAGACGTCACACCAAAGAGATTCAGAGTTGTGACACGTTGTGATGTCTGTCTATCTACACTCTTTAAAATAATAGCACAAAACTGATGTAGTGTAGACCTGGCCTGATATTTTATTAAGATTTACAACATACACTGCACACGTGTCAGAATGACCAACTTGATATTTCAAATGACCATAAACTTATTTAAGTTGAAACATGAGTTTTAAGTATGTCGCTGGCAGAATGTTTGTCCTTAAAGAGTTAAAAAAGTTTCTTCACACTTACATTTCTTATTTACAGAGCTAAGAAAATCCACTGAAAAGAGCCAAAAGTGGTTCTTCTATGGCTTCACTCCCAAGAACCCTTTGTGACAGCTCTATTTTATGAGCGTACTTCTCCATCCCTCTTGCAGGAGTTGATTGTGGGTTGGTAAATATTTAATATTGCCTGGATGCTTGCAATACGGTTCCGCCATGGTGTGGTATCCAGGGACCTCATTCCCTCCATTCCTGGAGCTCAGCTGATTGAGTTTGACTTTGAAATATGATAAGAACGTATTTCCGCTAATGGAAACAAATGAGCAGACTGGGTGCCCTATGAGTAACGATAGTCATTTCCATAGGTTTTCAGCATGGCCTGGTGCCAAAGGGAGTGGGCCATATTACTGTGATATGATTAGAATGCCTGGAAAGATATGGGGGGCCTGCATGACCCTCATTACTGAACACTTCTCAAGTATGATCGGTTTACTTTACGCAGCAGTTCCACAAACCCAAAGTGATGCATACATAAATCAAGCTCAGCTGGGCCAAAGGAAGGGTCACCTAGGGTACACTTCACTAGGGATGCATAGGTTAATTGGGTTAAATCAACTCTTGTTAATATCAAAGATTTATCAACCAATCAGACTATATTATTAGAGGGTTTTTAGAAGGTCTTTTTCAAGTGTGGGTGTGAGGAAGAGTATGGAGTGCTGGTATGACTATCACCTAGAACAGTGCTACAGAGCTGTCCTCCTCGCTGCACATCAGCCTGAGTTAAAGCATCTCTCAGTCAGCCTGATGGGGCTGTGTGGTAAAGAATGAGCTGCTTCTCGCACACTGACCGCAGTCCCACTGCCTGCCCAAATTGGCCCATACATCATTCGCAAAGAGCACAATCCCTGTGAGAAAGAATCTGCTCATATTGCTCTGGAGATGACCTTGCAGGGCTGGCCATTAAGGGTCATCTCTGTTCTCTCTCACAAAACTGAACATAATGCTGAACAATTTCCTCTACTTCCTATGAGCTTTCTAATGGTTAAAATAAGAGGAAGAGAAGACACTGAAGAGGATTTTCACTTCCGAATAATTGCTTGCATAAGATTCTAATATGTTTAACTGAGTCCTGGGGAGGAAGCTTATTGCAGCACATTAGGCTCTAGGAGTTCTTCCAAATATTTGGAATTAAATTGCATACTGATGGGTTCTTAGTAGCTTGAACTCCTACTGTAAATGTCATCACATCTGATAGCCACTGAAAATGTTCTATGAAAGTTACTGGAAATGTCACACAGAGCTTGACGTCTGTGCATCTCTATGTGAAAGTCCTGTTCAGCCAGAGTTTGTATTGTAATATGGCTCAGTAATATTTCTCTGCCTCCTACTGGGTAGCATTTCACATTTCTTAATTTGCACTTTCTATGGAAAAGGTCAGTAGAAAGGTCAGTCAGTTCCAGAAATAATCCAGAAAAACGGATTATTAAAGTTAACGTTCATCACTGAATATGCAAAAGAAAGCAGGAACTCCCCAATTAACAATAATGTCAATTCATTTTGGACTAATCACAGCTCTCAAGACTACCTGAATAAACCTAATTCATAGAATAATCACAGCCCTGTCTCTATTAGCTACTCAAGGTTAGTGTGGATCCCCAGTGCCTTCTAGGCATTCAGAGAAGCCCTAATTATTTCTGTAAAATTATTCATTTGTTTTTATTTCACCGTCATTTTGCTTCTTGTATTTAAATTCAAGTACTGTAGTAATACACCTACTTCATCGTTGGATGTTTTGGTGGGATACAAAAGGGGTACATTTTTTGAAATGCCTAATGGAAAATGAAAAGGACTCATTCAGGATTTTTTTTCTCTGTGCCATCTAAGTAGATACGGCCAAACTAGCTCTCAGTTTGATTCTCCCAGAGTGGAAACTGGTATCAAAGCATAGTGTTTTTATTGTGGTTTATTTCACTAAAATGACTTCAAAAACTCTGTTTTTCTGTTCTTTTCTGCTTTTCCCCAAACTTCAGTGGTTTACGCTTTTTATGCCATATGTACGGACCCCACGGCACCCTAGAAACATGGGGTCATGACACTTTAGGAGCTGAACTGAAGGCCTCCTGTCATTACTACTATATGCAGTTCAATAAACCCAAAAGTTTAAGGCAGCCTAACTAACCTTTTTTGTTTAAAACACAATTTTTTTCTGCAGTGCCTTGATCAATTGCATTTTTTAAGATAACAGAAATTGAAAGCAGCAACAACTCTATGGGGCTTCCACACATACTACCCCAGCATGGCAGAAGTGATGCAGCATCTTGTATTCACACATGCAGTATTTGTACTACTGAGTGATACAGTATGCGAATGCTACAGACATCCTTTTACCAATGATTATTTGTGAAACAGCACAATAATTGCTTTCAGTAGTTGTTTCAAGCCTGATAGACCTACTGAGAAACATCTATTCTGCACAAAATGCTTATTTTGTTTGATAATGGTCATTTTTGACATTTTAATTCGGGTTTCTGTTTCAATTTCATATTTTTTTTTACTCTATTGTGTGACGAGTGTTGCATAGAGAAAATATAAGCTTGGTGTCTATTTTATACATACAATGCCTTTTTCAGGAAGCACAGGCTGTGTAAACACTCACGTCTTGACATGAGCACCAAAATGAAAAGCAAGTTGTTCTACATCACTCACACTGCAGTATATCATCACTGTTCAAAAAATTCTCCATTTTTGTTTTCTGCATCATTTGAGCTTAGTAGCTCTTCTTTACATGGTGTGAACATTTCATTATGATTGGACTAATAGAAATTCTCCAAAATTGTGTTTCTATATACATTTTTCACCTTAACTTACATTGAAAGCAAAGAATCTTCTATTAAATGACCATTTTGAAGACCCTTGCTTTAGTGATGATATGTAAAACAGGCCTATGCCAGGGCTTTTTACTGAAAGACCCACTGTACAACTGCTACATACAAGACACAGTACAGTATATGTTAATATGTTTGTTTGAAGCCTCATATAAAACACAGACTGTCTTTCACAAGCTCCAAATGCCTGTTTGTAATCTAGAATGGCCAAATGAAAGATATGTGTATTAGGATGCTAGCAGAAATGATCATTGTCTAAGAGGTTTTGTTCTCATTTTTGACCGAGGTTTGACCTTTGTGGCTGAACTGAAGGCTCTGATAGTCATGGCACTCAGATTTTGCATGCACAGACTAGATTGGGGAACCTGAATAGCTTTTGAATATGAGAATCTAAGACTTTCTCATAACTAAAGCTTTTTTTTTTATTATATTTTAAACACCAGACAGTCCCTCTGGCCTCAACAGATTAGCAGCTCTCCTTTATGTAAAGACAATTAATATTCATAACTGAATTTCATACTTTATTTAACCCGTGCTGGCAAGGCAGGGTGTTTGTGTAATAATGACGGGCACCCAGGAGGCCTATTAATCCAGTGACTAATACTTAAAAATCCACTTTCTCCACAGACACGCTCAAATTTCACATCTTAATGTGTGTGCGTATGCAACCTACTGCAGTGAACCAGAAAAGAAGTTGCCAGTTCTCCCTTTTGTTTTAAACAATTAAAAATCCTTAATAGTTCTGCATAATTGAATGGAAGAAGTTTACTTAATCTTGTGTGCGTCTTGGATGAAAAGTCTCTGCGTCTACACCAGACCTCATCAACCTCCAGCCAGCTCAAATTTCTTGTGCTATTTTGTGTTCTACCTGAGTCAGGAAATAAGAGCTTGTTTGTTCAACAGTTCATCTTTGTGTGTGTGTGTGTGTGTGTGTGTGTGTGTGTGTGTGTGTGTGTAGAAAAAAGTTGGGACCACCAAGTGCTGAAGCGCACAGTGCCTATCCTCTGTTGGATCACTTGCTAAAGAGTTCCAAACTGCCTCTGCTAGCAAAATCAGGAACTGCACATTGACATTAGCAGCCTCACAAAATGGGTCTTCATGGCTCAGTAGCTGGACACAAGTCTAAGATCAAAATGCACAATTCTTAGCATTGGTGTAGTGATGTAAATCACTGGACTCTGGAACAGTGGAGTGGAAGCTGTTGTAGCTGCAAAGGGGGACCAACTCCATATTAATGCCAATGGATTTAGAATGGGATGTTATAAAAGCTCTTGTGAATGTAAGATGTAGGTGTCCCAATACTTTTGTCTATGGTTTTTTGGTTTCCATTTGTGTTTCTTTGAGTTTTCTTTCTCTCTCTCTCTCTCTCTCTCTCTCTCTCTCTCTCTCTCTCTGTCTTTCCTTTACCAGGTGTATCTGCTTAACCAGCAATGGTCATTAGGACAGCTGACCAGCCAGAGCCCATGCTGGTGTGATTGGAGGGAGGAGCATAATCCTTCAAAGCTGTATTCAAGTCTGCTGTAGGGGAGAGGATGTGAAGGATGCTTGTTTGAGATCTGTTTTTGCATTTAATCTCTTGGGCTAAAGGGGGTGTGTTTAGGTGTTTTGCTAGTACTTCATTTACCTTGGCTTACAAGAGCTTGTGTCTTCAGTTTTGGTATTTTACCTGCTCACTTTTAGCACTGTTTTACAAGAGTCTGCAGCTCTTGTCATTTGGTACGTGCTTTTGTTGGGATATTCATCATCCCTAACTCTGTTTACAGGAGGCTTAGACTGTGTTTAGACTGCAGGCAAAACAGGTTTGTTTCTCAATTCAGATCTTTGGAGATGACTGTCTGCACTGTTATTTGTAAGTGATCAGATCAGATCAGATCTTGTGTCTAGACATCACCAACTTACCTGCCTGGGTTGCTCTGGTAGCAACATAGGAGTCAGTAACCATGTAGCTATCCTAGTGAGGTGGATTTCAAACGTGGATGCAGGAGAGATGGAGGTGCATCATCTCGCCCTCCAAAATCTTCAAAATTCTCTGGCATAAGCATGAATCTTTGGCACTCTTTTTGAATCAGTCACTTCAGTCACTCTGGATTTAACATTGTCACATTGAGACACTTTAAAATCCAATATGAGTAGCAAGAGAGTCCAGACTGGTGCAAATCTGTAGAAATCCAATTGGAATCGTATTTCAAACCATTTCCAAACGTGGTTGCAGTCTGATTTGCAAATATTTTTTTGTTTGTGATGAGCTAATTTGCCTGGCTCTCTTACCTTTATGCCTTCATCACCAGTTTTGATACCACATGTAACAGGTTCCACAGTGCCCCAGACAAAACGGGTCATTAGTGTTGAACCCCACCCCGCACTCAAGTCAGTGTTTGACTGTTAATGCTTTTTATCTTGATGCTTTGCTTCTCAGAAGCTGCCAGCTACTGACACATGATTCAACTATTTTCACCTCATCACTACATCGAGATGGCCAAAACCTACACATTACATAACTGCAATCCATATGTTCTAAAAGCTTTCCTATCATGATCATTTTAAGGGAAATCTGTGATTTTACATTTTGTGACAGTCAAAAATCTGATGGTTTTGTGGTGGCAAAAGTCATTACTTTTAAAATCAAGATTACAAAAGAACACAAGCTGTTTTCTTACATGTTTCTTGTATTTAATTTTTTCCCTTAAGGTCCCTTTAACAATTGTGTGGTTTTATGCACCAAAAACAGTTATAATGACCATTTTTCCAACCTGTGTTCCAACTGTTTGCCCTGCATGGTGCTTCATTCAAAAAGCAGTCTATACTGAACTACTTCATGTGTAAATGCGCCAGATTAAACTGTTGAAGGCTGACTTGGAGGATATTTGTTAATACACAATGACTTCAATACAACTTGCTTTAGCAGATTAGTTGCATTTATCAAGAGGGAATGATATGTTGTGTAACTTCCAAATCTTTTTTTGTGTTTGTGTACGTGTTCATTTGTGTTTAATGGTAATTAAACCTCATGATGTATAAAGATGTAAGGATTATACTGATTGACAGATTTTTATATTGATTATTAATATTTATTTAAATGTGCTATTGAGGCTATTATATGCTGCAGCGTTAATATAAAAAACAAGAGATGGTGAAAAGCAGAAAATGCAAGCAACTTCTAACATTGAACTGTAGGTGTGGAAAAATATCCCTGCAGATTTCTTTGAAAATGCAAAGTCTCTCAAAAGGAATGGAAGCTGTAATCATGGCAAAGGGTGGTTTTGTGACATTTTCAGCATCTCGCAGTCGCTAAACCTGACATAGACTGTGTATGAGCCCAATTCAAGAAAGAATAAGTATGAAAGATGTTATTTTTTATGAGACCCAGTGCGTAGTTACATAAGTATAATTAAACACAGTCTGGCAAACATTGATTCATATATTTAAAGTTTATGAATAATGTATCCAAAGAACTTTTTACTTGTTTGTCAATTTTCAGGTTTCCAGAATCTCAGAATTAGAATCAATTATAAAATAAAACAAAAGATTAACACAGAAAAAAAATAATTCAGGGGAAAGAATGTGATGACCATGGTGCTGAAAAGAAAATGTTTTACAGCCCCATATCATTAAAAAAGAATCCATATTTGGTTATATTTGCATTTATGATTATTCAGATAAGCTACCTAATAACTATCGTCAATCTGACCTATTCAGCTCTGAGTTTTTAGTTCAGATAAATGTTTCTAGCAAAAAAACTGCTAAAAAGGCAGGCTCTCTGTTGGCTCTCTCTGGAGGAGAGGTATATCTGTTGCCTATGAAGAAAATCAGATCGGAACTGTTATCAGTTTTCCCAGTCATTCTTCAAGGTTCTTGATAATGTCTTTCTGAAAAGGACACTCCCACATTGCATGTAAAAAAGGAACCTGCTTCCATTCTGCATTTCCACCACGCATTATTCAGCAATAAATCCTTCCAGGAAAGCCTGGATGGCATGTGGCACTATCAATGAATAATTTTATACTGTGTAAATTTACTTTATGTCCCATATGGACCACTGAGCCTTTGCTTCACTGTCACGTTTTACCTATGTCCAACAAATCCTTTTGCCAGATTGGTCTTAAAATCCCCCAGTTCCCAGCTCTCATTTGTTGAATATAGTGTATTATTTAGGTTGATGTTCAATGTACATATCACTGTTGTCGGAAGAAATCTCCAAATGGAAACTTTACAGAAGGAAAAAACCTACTTTACTTTTAATGCAAGTCAGTGGAACAGAATTTTGAAGTAATTTTGGGATATTTCTTTTGGTCCATTCCTCATGAAATGTAAAGGGCAACAGGCATTTTTTTCAAATTATGTCAGAAACAGAAAAACAAAAAAAACAGAGATTTTCTTCCAACAGCCATGACTATTCATGTAGTTCAAACAAACGAGTTCAAACATCTGTTGTACAAACATCTTGGTATGAAAATGTATTTACTTTGCTGTATATGTATATACAACCCCAATTCCAATGAAGTTGGGACGTTGTGTAAAACATAAAAAAAAACAGAATATGATGATTTGCAAATCCTTTTCAACATATATTCAATTGAATACACTACAAAGACAAGATATTTAATGTTCAAACGAATAAACTTTATTATTTTTGCAAATATTCACTGATTTTGAATTTGATGCCTGCAACACATTGCAAAGAAGTTGGGACAGGAGCAACAAAAGACTGGGAAAGTTGAGTAATGCTCAAAAAACACCTGTTTGGAACAGGTGAACAGGTTAATTGGAAACAGGTGAATGTCATGAGTGGGTATAAAGGGAGCATCCCTGAAAGGCTCAGTCGTCTACAAGCATGGATGGGGCGAGGTTCATCACTTTGTGAACTACTGCATGAGCAAATAGTCCAACAGTTTAAGAACGTTTCTCAATGTGCAATTGCAAGGAATTTAGGGATTTCATCATCTACAGTCCATAATATCATCAAAAGATTCAGAGAATCTGGAGAAATCTCTGCAAGTAAGCGGCAAGGCAGAAAACCAACATTGAACGCCCGTGACCTTCGATCCCTCAGACGGCACTGCATTAAAAACCGACATCATTCTGTAACGGATATTCCCACATGAGCTCAGGAACACTTCAGGAAACCACTGATAGTGAACACAGTTCGTCGCTCCATCTACAAGTGCAAGTTAAAACTCTGCCATGCAAAGTGAAAGCCACATATCAACAACACCCAGAAACGCCGCCGGCTTCTCTGGGCCCGAGCTCATCTGAGATGGACTGACGCAAAGTGGAAAAGTGTCCTGTTTCAGATTGTTTTTGGAAATCATGGATGTTGTGTCCTCTGGGCCAAAGAGGAAAAGGACTGTCCAGATTGTTATCAGGGCAAAGTTCAAAAGCCAGCATCTCTGATGGTGTGGGGGTGTGTTAGTGCCCATAGAATGGGTAACTTGCACATCTGTGAAGGCACCATTAATGCTGAAAGGTACATACAGGTTTTGGAGCAACATATGCTGCCATCCAAGCAACGTCTTTTTCAGGGACGTCCTGCTTATTTCAGTAAGACAATGCCAAGCCACATTCTGCACGTGTTAAAACAGCGTGGCTTCGTAGTAAAAGAGAGCGGGTACTAGACTGTCCTGCCTGCAGTCCAGACCTGTCTCCCATTGAAAATGTGTGGCGCATTATGATGCGCAAAATATGACAACGGAGACCCCGGACTGTTGAACAATTGAAGTTGTACATCAAACAAGAATGGGAAAGAATTCCACCTTCAAAGCTTCAACAATTATAGTCCTCAGTTCCCAAATGTTTATTGAGTGTTGTTAAAAGGAAAGGTGATGTAACACAGTGGTAAACAGGCCCCTGTCCCAACTGTTTGAACATTAAATATCTTGTCTTTGTAGTGTATTCAACTGAATATAGGTTGAAAAGGATTTGCAAATCATCATATTCTGTTTTTATTTATGTTTTACACAACGTCCCAACTTCACTGGAATTGGGGTTATATATATATATATATATATATGCCAATGAAATACATATATATCGTTGCCATTGGAAGAAAGTCCCGTATCTCCATTTTTGTTGTTTATCGTTTTTGACATATTTTGAAAGTATCTGTTTCCCTTTACATTGCGCGTAAATTTCATGAAGAATGGACCAAACAAAACAGCCCAAAACAACCTGGAAAAAATTCTGGTTCCACTGACTTATGTTAAAAGTAAAGTATGTTATATAAGAGAAGGTTTCAGAGTTCAGACGTTCCATAACAGAGTGTTAGATTAGGTTTGGAACTAAACTCTTCAGGGCAGTATATCACAAGGACGGAACTTTGGCCGCCCTGAATATTGCAAAATTGTCTTATTGTCTTCCCAGTCAAAACCGTTCTCAACTCTTTGTAAGAATGGCAGTGACTGGCTATGATAAAGCTCATTTTATTCTGTATAAAACGTTACATTACACTAAGCTCCCTTGGTGTATATCATCTTTGCTAATTGACTGCGGGCTTCTGTCTATTCCATAAAATAGTTTTGTCAGTCTGATTGCACTGCTGTGTAATTAACTGGGGGATGAGCATTTTACTGTGATAATGTGTTCAGGGGTTAGATTAAGTGCATTCCACTTAATCCAAGCTGTTTTTTTTATCTTCTGGCGACACGGAGTCATATTAAGTTGTGTTATAGAGCTAAGCTTATTTTTGTTCTTATTCCCAGATGTTTAATTCTTGATTAAATGAAAATATTGCAGGATAGCAGGACCACTGACTTTTTTACACCAGCGGTTTATTTTATAACCTGATATATTTGATAAAATTAGGATACAACTAAGACTGAGTTAACAGGGTGTGAAGGCAACCAGAGAAGGCCGTCCACATAGAGGAACAACTTTTCTCTATTTGTCAGTCATGTCATTCTTCTATCCGTCCTGATTTCTGTTGTCAGAAATTTAGGAATGTGCTGAATAGCAAAGAAGAAAGGGTAGCACTTTATTTGAACCCTGATACATCATTTTGACACGTCTGACATAAAAATGGTACAGAAACATGACTTTGTGTTATTATTGAACAAAATCTGTCATTACAACTCAAACAGACCAATACATCTACCATGACATGTTCAAGTAAAGTGTAACTGAAGGAACTTTATCTTTTGCCTGGTCACTACTCATGAAAACTACCTAGAGGGACATTTGCATACATTTTGCATACATGCATACTAATGTCTGCTGGTACATCTATGGGTTTACATTGCTGTAAGTCGTAGAGACAGCCTTGTGATTAGTAATGATTGTCTAAAAGGAAGTGATTTTGGTGAACTGCACATACATTCACCACATATTTGTAGACCCATGTTCATGTACACAAGGCCTACTTTGAGCATTGTGTGATTACATTAAACTTTAAACTAATTAGAATGCAGTCATGGATTTGGGTTCCCTGGGGTTTTAAAAATAAGTGAAATCAAAGCCTAATTAAATGTGCCTAGTAGGCATAGTTGAATGAAGGTCTGTATAATTTTCTCTTAGGTATTGTATCAATATCCTTTTGTAATATTCCACTGGAAAGCTTGTAGGCATGGTTCCTGGATATGGATACGACTGTGGTGAGCTCACACTGTGATATGGGAGCATCCAGCTCTTTTGAAAGATCTGGGTATAGTTAATGAGGTTCAAACTTAAGGAAGTTCAAACAGGAAAGAATGCATTCAGTTAAACTAGGGCTGCATCGGTCTCAGAGGATGAAAAGTTGAATAAAGATTTTGAAACCTAGTGAAATTTTTGCCTACATGTTTCCCAAATCCATGATTTCTTTGCCTTTATCTTTTATATTTTTTTTTTTACTGAAAACGCATTTCAGTCAAAATAAACAGGATATTCTGTCATGAATGTTTCATTCTGCCTTTAGCAGAGTCTCAATTTCAGACCATATATGGGTTAGGGTTAGGGTTACCACTATATGCTATAGTTTTCAGAGAGTGCTTGTTTCACTTAAGCTCATTAAATGTTTGTATTCTCTCAGGACCCAATATACTAAATGTTCTGCATCAGTTTTAGGCACAAATCAGATGCATGTCATGAATGCAATTATATGCTATGTACGTTATCTACATAACTGCTGCGTGAACTGAAACAATGCAGTTAATGCATGATGTCCATGCAAAAAAAGCTAAATATGTTTTTCCCCCAATGCATTTTCATTCAAGGGAGGATTGCACAAAAATGAAGGAGGTATTTACAGACTTTTGCCAGCTGGGCTGAGAAAATTACTTTTATTTTTTTTAAGATAAACTTTGTAACTTCACTGTAGTCAAGTATTGTGATTTAATATTTTCCTTCACTATTTGATTAATTACCTGTTTACAGTCATTTAATTAAATAAAGACAAGAGAAAAATAGTTTCTATTACCATAAAGCAAACAGGAAAACTGCACTGCTATGGAGCAAAATTACACAGCCCTGCTGATGACATCCTATAAATGAAAATAATGTGTAGCCACAACTTAGTAAGGCATGGGAACAAGATAATTAAGTTGTGTACATGGCTTAGTAAGGTGTGGGAACAAGACAATTAAGTCTCAATTCTATGCATCACTAAGTCAAGGAAACACATTAAGATCTCGTTCCCACGCGTTAATAAGGCGTGGCTACACATTTTTATTATATATATATATATATATATATGGGATGCCACCAGCAGGGCTCCATACAAAATGACCAAATGATAGACTATATGTGATTTAATTGTCTGAGCATTTAGCAAAAGTTAAAAGATCCTCCTTTTTCAGACCCTTCATCACAATAAATATAAAAGGAGGCCACTCTAAAAGCTAGTCAACATTTGTGTTCTCACTGCTAAAAGGCCTATACTGGCTTACAAGGCTTGTGTTGGAGTTCAATTCTCATGTCTGTGATGGACTGGATTGTAGATGGACTTAGCTCTCAGCAGTGTGTCCTATGAGTTTTAAAAGACATTAATTTCATATGGAATTTGAGTGTGTAGTGCAGAGTACGGTCTGTGACTGTAGAACTAAAACGCTGAAGCTGAGAAAATGAACAGAGGGTGGAAACAAGGAGGTGAATTTAATGAAGTGGTCGGAGTGTATTTACCAAAACAGAACCATTATTTCAGCTCTGAGGATCAGATGTGTGTTTGAGAGACGAGAAAACACAAAATATGCAAACACAATATTCAATCATTGTTTGTATTACTGTCAAACAAATATATATATTTTTGTAGCTCACTGACACTGTGGTTTGTTTTGGTGGGAATAAACGTCATTAACTAACACGGCTTGTGTCTGACGAGCCCTCATTTTCTTATTTGATTCAAGCTTGTTGAGGGCTGCACTGTTTCGTAGTGCCTTTTAAACCCTGAGTCTCAAAAGCATCTTGTGTGCAGTCTGCATGAGTAGCTAGAGCCTTTATAAATCAAATGTTAATTTCAGGCAAACATTACAGGCTCATCTAGGCACAAATTGTGCTGCTCCTGTGTTCATACGTACATCTGGCCCTCAGTGTTTAACCGAAGAACAAAGAGCTGCTCATTTCACACAGAGAGCAATTTGCTGCCCATTTGTTTGACTGTATGATCCACACTCTTTCTGCATGACAGTGTGTCATAATGAGGAATGTTTACAGCAGAAAGGTCCTAAGGAAGTTGTTAGAAATCAAGTAAGCCTATTTATACTTTGTTTAAAACTTGCATGATTTTCATAAGAAAGAAACAGAAATAAGCAAGTGCAAAACAACACTCCCAACGCAGCAATTCCACCCCCCTGAAATTAGGTCCTCTACTTAACAGCACACATTCTGTTCTGAGAATGGGTATCTTATCAGCCTAGCAAAGTATCCGTAATTTCGGAGGCTGTTTTATTGAACTAATTACATTACACAGGAGAAAAGAAGAGTGCATTGGGCTCATGAGTAATGAGGCTTTGTGTAGTTGGAGAAGAGAGGCATTGGTCTTTGAGATTTGCGTTAGCAGTAGCTGCAAGGAAAAGTAGGGAAATGTTATTAATATATATGAAGATATGTTTTAGATGCATTGGTGTTTATACATGAATAATGCACTCCAGAGAAATCTAATATACACCGACTAGGCGTAACATGCTGACCACCTCCTTGTTTATACGCTCATTGTCCATTTTATCAGCTCCACTTACTGTACAGGAGCACTTTGTCGTTCTACAGCTACAGACTGTAGTCCATCTGTTTCTCTGATACTTTGTTAGCCCCCTTTTACCCTGTTCTTCAGTGGTCAGGACACCCATGGACCCTCACAGAGCAGGTACTATTTGGGTGGTGGATCATTCTCAGCACTGCAGTAACACTGATGTGGTGGTGGTGTGTTAGTGTGTGTTGCGCTGGTCTGAGTGGGTCTCACCTCAGTGTCACTGTTGGTCAGAGAATGGTCCACCAGCCAACAGCATCCTGTGACTGCTAATGAGGGACTAGAGAATGACCAACACAAACTGTGCACCAGCAGATGAGCTATTGTCTCTGACTTTACATCTGCAAGGTGGACTGACAAGGTAGGAGTGTAATAGAGTGGACAGTGAGTGGACGCAGTGTTTAAAAACTCCAGCAGCACTGCTGTGTCTGATCCACTCACACCAGCACAACACACACTAACACACCACCACCTCATCAGTGTTACTGCAGTGCTGAGAATGATCCACCAGCCAAATAGTACCTGCTCTGTGAGGGTCCATGGGTGTCCTGACCACTGATGAACAGGGTAAAAGGGGGCTAACAAAGCATGCAGAGAAACAGATGGACTATAGTCTGTACCTGTAGAACTACAAAGGGCTCCTGTACAGTAAGCAGAGCTGATAATATGGACTAAACTTCAATGTGTTCATATAAGGCAAAGATCCTATGTGAACACATGAAATCGTCGGATGTTTATTTGGTCAGGCAGCTCATGATTCCAGGTGGAAATCCCATGAGACCTGGATAAACCACATTTCATTCTCTTTTATCCGCCCTGGTTCTCTTGCTTGGGATATCTATGGACATTCAATGCCTGCACTTTAAGTACATTTTAAAAATGGGTCAATTTGGTGTTTTATTAACTTGATTTGTTTTCTTAACACGTACGAGGGCCAGCTCTGCATATTTGAAGTGGATCACATCAGCTCTGGCTGGGACAGAAAATTCTTGGGCTCTATTCAGTTTTGGACTACAATTCCTGCTCTCATTTGCTCATTACATAACTTTTCACGCCCTAGCCTTTCTTTCCAGTACCCCTGTGCCAATCTTTCATGTCTAACATGCTTTTCATAAATTTCTTTTTCCTGGAAATAATTCCACCCACACAAGCTCCTTTGAAAAAGCTGTCCAAATATGTAAAAGAGGTAATATGGTACAAAAAAGTTGTTTGATTCTAGTTCTTTTCTTGAAATATTTTTGCATCAGACACGTCAAAAAAATGACAGCCAAGGTGTGTGTGAGCCATGATGAAACAGCATGCTTTATGATTGGCACAATTTAGACAAATAGAGCAGAATTTCATCTCTCCACAGTTTCAGACTCACATATTTCTATTATGTTCTCTTTCTGTCTTCTCTCTGTTTACCTGTGTTCACCTTGATGTTATTGTAGTCTAACTGGCTTTTTTCTGAAGCCTTTTTTTTGTCTCTCTTTTGTCACCGCCTCTTCTTCAGTCTCAGAAGTCTGTCACTGTTGATCGGCTACGACATATAAGCTGATGTTTGTGTTTGTGTGACACCGTCATTCATCAACGTGGGCAATGTTAATGACAGTGAGGCAGAAGTAGGCGCTGTAACAGATGGACTTCAGTGAAATGCTGTATCCATTCAGCACTGTTTTCAGTGATGGGCAAAATATCATCATGAAACAAATAGCTCTGGTTCTTTAATCTGTTTGCCTGGTCCAGTGTAAAATATCAGGTTTGTATTAATGTGCCAAGTACTGGAGAACAAATTTTATTATTTTAGGACAAACTAATGTAATGTAACATGGACTTGACTACATAAACAAGTTCAAGTAGCATGTGATTTTAGTTATTTTCTCATATTCAAATAGCAATCTTATCTGCAAATTTGCACAGAAATTGTGATGATATCTCTCCCGATTCACCCTTAAAGTAGCCTTTTTGAAGTGTTTTTTTTTTATTAATAAATTGTGTCCATAAAGAATTCACACTTGTATTGTTTTAATTACTCTGATTGTACACTGGTATAAATAGCATTGTTTTAAAACATGTAAATTACTCACAGAGCAGGTGATGATAAAGTACAGCCTCCACATGGTGGAGTTAGTTTTAGGACAATGTTACTAAAATTCCTCAAAGGAATGACAGAACTCCACTTTCTCCCATGCACATGCGCAGATTTATCAAAAACAACTGCCACTAGAATCCCAAGCCAGCAATCTGTATTCAGGGTGTAGCTGGGATTGATTTGGGAAGGAGTCTGGGCACTTTGAAAAGTGAAACTCTACAAGCCGATAGAGAGAGAGGACTTTGGAGGACTTTGGATTGAGAGCGATAGCTGGAGAGCACTTTGTGTAAACTCAAGTTGTGAGTAGCCTTAGCTGGCTGGTTTTTCAGTTTAGTATTTAGTGTGGTTTTCACATGTTTAAATAAAAGCTCAGTTTTGCACCCACATTTGGCCCCATGTACGTTCCCAGTGGTAGAGGTTCCCCAGGCCAAAGCCACAGTCATGTAAATAAAATATGCTTTCATTTTATTGTCTATATTTCCTGTTATACTTTGTAGGCAAAAATTATTTTCCCGCATTTTACATTTTTTCACTTTCACATCATGTTTATTTTTTATGTAAATATTGTTACCCATTTAGATTGGAAGTCTTGTCTGGTTTAAAACATATATATCGCTGTTGTCGGGAGAAAACCTCGTATCTCCAAAATGGTAACTTTACAGGAGAAGGAAAAAACCTACTGTAGTTTTCATGTAAGTCAATAGAACCAGACGTCTTTCCAAGTCATTTTGGGCCGTTTCTTTTGGTCCATTCATCATGAAATTTACACACAATGTAAAGAATAACAGGTTGTTTGAAATTATGTCAAAAACTGAAAAATGACAAAAATGGAGATACGAAGTTTTCTTCCGACAGCAGCGATATGCACTGATCAGTCATAACATTATGACAACTTCCTTATTTCTGCTCATGTCCATCTGTTTCTCTGCATACTTTGTTAGCCCCCCTTTAGGTGTTTAGGACCCCAGTGGAACCTCACAGTAGTATTTGGGTGGTGGATCATTCTCAGCACTGCGGTGACACTGATGTGGTGGTGGTGTATTAGTGTGTGTTGTGCTGGTCTGAGTGGATGAGACACATCAGTACTGCTGAAGTTTTTAAACACCTCAGTGTCACTGCTGGACTGAGAAGAGTCCCGTGGGCTGCGTAACTGTGACCACTGATGAAGGACTAGAGGATGAACAACACGCACTGTGCAGCAGCAAATGAGCTATCGTCTCTGACTTTATATCTACAAGGTGGACTGACAAGGTAGGAATATGTAATAGAGTGGACAGTGAGTGGACAGAGTGTTTAAAAACTCTAGCAGCACTGCTCTGTCTGATCCACTTGTATCAGCACACACATTAACACATCACCACCACGTCAGTTTCACTGCAGTGCTGAGAGTGATCCACCACCCAAATAGTACCTGCTGTGTGAGGGTCCATGGGGGTCCTGACCACTGAAGAACAGGGTAAAAGGGGGCTAACAAAGTATCAGAGAAACAGATGGACTACAGTCTGTAACTGTAGAACTACAAAGTGCACCTATACAGTAAGTGGAGCTGATAAAATGGACAATGAGTGTAGAAACAAGGAGGTGGTCATAATGTTATGCCTCCTCAGTAACAGTCTACATTGCTTGGCACAACAATTGTTCATTGTGATTAGCAGTAATAATAATTTATTTTTTTTATAGAACTTTGATGTATTTTATTGTATAGTAAGAGAAATGTCAAAAAATGGATTCAAAACTAGAGTTCAAAGAAGATTTGAAAGTTGTGAAAAGACAACTCCATGCCAGAGGTCTGAAAAGATGTGTCACTTTCAAAACCTTCTCAATAAGTCAAGGAAATGAATAAACATCACGTAAAGTTGCTTCTGATATTCTCAAAACAAGAGCAATAGGCTGGCCACTCCAGAGCCCAGAGCTCAACATCATTGAAAGTGTTTGGCATTATGTTGACTGTAAGAAGCAGAAAATGCTAAACCAACATCTAAGACTGAACTTTGGAGGTGTGAAAACATATCCTTCCAGATTTCTTTGAAAAACTGAAAGCAGGTCTTCTGAAAAGAAAGGTAGCTGCAATAAAAGCAAAAAGTGGACACACTAGCTGTTGACAAAATGCAAAATTATTTAGTTGTAGAAATTTTTATGCAGGTTTCTGTGAAATAAATGACTTATGGTGCTAAAACATGGACAGCTTGCACTTTTTGACTAGACGTTTAATACATGAAGGATATTCTCTTACTTTTACACAGTACTGTATTTTGTTGCTGTTTTATCAAAGCAGTAAACCCCACATAAGCTCTTATTGCTTTGAGTTGCAGGCTATTTGGCAAGGAATGTTTAGTAATAGAAGCAAACAATGCCCTTGCCCAGGTTGCCTCAGCAACAGGGGATTCGAAGAGACGTCAGATATTGCATCTTGCAGTATGGATGACCACCAGGTGAAGATCAATAGTGACAGAGTGGATCAGTTCTTTTCTATTCACAGTGTATTAGGTTTGTTTTGGTCATCTCATGAGGTGAAGAAAATGTCAAATTTGCAATGTTCTGCTACATATATAATGCAGTAAACCTACAGAGGGATCAGCACTTGCCAAGGCAGAGAAAGATATCAACATCACTCTATCTAGACTTTCTGAACTCACCTTACCCAGCAGAAACACACATCTGTGGTCCAGTTCAGCTTGCATTTTTACTCAACAGAAACCACTTCTTTCAAAATCCCTTTCGTATTAAAATATTCTCCTTTTTCTCTTTCCAACTCCTCACAGGGTTCATCTCACATTCATCTACTACAGGAACATTCCATAGTATCGACTGAACATTAGGTCTCAAAGAACACCAGCAAGGGAGTAGCTTGGAGATCCTCTCACTTCTGCTGTAATGACCCACAGAGTGGGAGGAGGTGCTGGGTTTTAGGTTTGGGTTTCGGTCCCATTCCACTCGGAACATGGTCTCTATTTCTCAACACTGAAATATGTAGTCGATTGAGGAAGAGAGAAAAATGATACTGCTTTTGCTGGAGTGCATTATAAAGCTCCAGATAGAACCTCACTGGGGTTCCTTGTAGGAAGAACTCTTGCCACACATATATAGTAGATTGTTAGTATATTCCACAATGTAAAATAACACATTGTGTGATAAGATGTCAATTTGCGAATATAGACCATTCCTTTAGTTGAAGGATATGAGGAGGGGAACTCTAAGGAATTTTAGGCTGGATTTCTGTATGGCTTCTGTGGGTCACTAGAAGGCTGACCCTTATGTTTATTAAAGATCATGTGCAGTTGCGGATAAAGTGGAGGAGAAGGGGTAGAAGGTGGGATAGGAAATTTCATCACAGTAATGAGGAGTAAAGGACTGGTATTTATAGGAAGCTGGAACTGAGAAGGAGGAGTTTCAGGCGTGGTCTTTTCCTCAAACTTTACTAATGATATACCTCCATTATATTATATACATTTTTGTATGGTAGGTATCATATTTGTTGTAACAGAATATTCTGGACAGCAGAATTGTCAGGTCTTTGTTATTTAACAGAAAGTCACACAAAAGCCTCAACAGATAAGTATAGTGTCTACAGATTTAGTGTTTTATTTTGCCTCTATTTGGGCTTTATTTCAGCTTCCACTCTTTTTTAGGACATATGCACTTTTTCTAAGAAATTTCTTCTATTTTGTCTATTCTTTTTTCTCAACAAGGCCTTCTTGACAGCTACACATCCTTTCAGACCAGTGGTGTTGAGCTGTGTTCTCACAGTGGAAGGATGGACAGAAACATTTTACCACTGTTGGAACAAAACCTATTATCTCAATATTTGTCGTTTTTCAGTTTTTGTTATGATTTGAAAATGTCTGTTGCCCTTTATGTTGTGTGTGTAAATTTAATGATGAATAGATCAACTGAATATTACTTGGAAACAATTCTAGCTCCAGGCCCGTAGCCAGGGGGGATCGAAGGGTTCGTTCGACCCCCCCCCCCCCCCTCGAAGAAGGCGAGATACAAAAGATGGAGAGGAAAAATAGACAGACAATGAAGAAAAGCAACAGAGACAGACAGCAACAGAGATACAGAGGAGGGAGAGCAACAACAGACCTAGGTGAGCAACAGAGAGAGGCAATGAAGTCCCAGCACAGCTGTAGGAAGATTTGAATAAGACGGAACACTTCAATTTATATCATTATTAATTCATGTTTAAGTTTTAATGACCATACCGATAGTGTACCTCATGAAGTAATTCTTATCTATTTATGTCGACAGTAGAGAGATAGGCAATAAAGGACCGCAACATCAGAGACAGACAATGGAGGGCAGCAACAGAGACAATGGAACAAAGCAGCAGACAACTGAGGTGAGCAACAGAGACAGACAATGAAGTCACATCACAGATGTAGGAAGTTTGAGTAACACTTACATTTATATCAAATTTATGTTAACAGTGGGGAGCAACAGATAAACAAATAAGGACAGCAACAACAGACTCACAACAAACTTATAATGAATAAAATATGTCTAAATTAAAAGGTTTGAAGTGTGCTCATGTATTTAGGGGGCATTGGAGTAGAGAGCCAAATGAAGTCCACTTTTGGGGGAAAAAGATCCCCCCCATCACAATGCTGGCTACGGGCCTGAGCTCCATTGACTTACATTGAATGTTTTTTTTTCCTTCTCCTGTAAACTTAGCATTTTGGAGATACAAGTTTTTTTTTTTCAGACAAGAGTGATTTGTAGATTTCTTTGTGTAAGAGTGGAGCTTGATTTTCTACCACCAATTCCTCCATTACATCAGAAAGAAGTAACTCAATACTATGAGTGTACAGCTGGCATAAAGCTGTTACTGAGAAAAGTGAATAGACAACAAAGACAAAGAATCAAATGAAGAAGTTGGTGGTGTTCTCAGAATGATGGACTGACCACGCCAGAGTCCAGATGTCAACATCAACACATGTGTTTTGAATTACTTTAATCATGAGAAGCAGAAAATGCAACCAACTTCTAAAGGCCCATTACACACAAAATGCAATTTATTTGTGCAATGTATTCAGACAACAGTAATTAATTCCAACACATTGTAACATCCTGTCACTCTTTTTCCCTGTCGTTCTCTGTTTTTGCCTTTGTTTACTTGTTTCCCTGTGTCATGTTTTGTTGTGCCTTTATTTTTTAGTGTCATGTGCTTTTGTTATTGTGTTGGTTCCTCTCCTGCCCTGCCCTGACATCAGCCCTCAGCTGTTCCTTGTTTACTAGCCCTGCCGTCTCATTTGTCTCAGGTGTTCCTTGTCTTCTGTGGTAGTATTTATACCCCTGTGTTTGCATTGTTCCCTAGCCAGCATTATTTGATATATGATGTTGATGTTGCATGCTCCAGGTTTAGATTTGATATATTTGTGTTCTTCTTTCACACTTGTACTCCATATCCTTGTCTGTCTCATCAGCCCATTTGTTATACATATATATAGGGAATGACTTCTTGTACACCAAGTACAAGATGGTTTTTATTATTTTATTAACCCTCTGATTCTTTTGGTAACTTTTTTGCTAATACTGACCAATCATGGTCATCTCTGCTGTTGGCAGCCAAGATATTGTGTTTCAGAAAAAAATGTTATATGATGCAGAATCTTTGAAAACAGCTCAAACTTGGCTTCAAACATCAGCGTTAAATGGACAGAAGCCCAATGTCACCATTTGTCTGTTTTGCAATGAGCAAAGAACGAGATCTTATTTGCACACAAATACATTCAACATGTTCGTTTCGTGCCTCCTCTGGTGCGAAGCTATATCTCCAAACTCAGCTCAAGGTTCCAGCTGTGAGTGAAAGCAAGG
This sequence comes from Pygocentrus nattereri, assembly GCF_015220715.1. Classification (NCBI taxonomy): domain Eukaryota; kingdom Metazoa; phylum Chordata; class Actinopteri; order Characiformes; family Serrasalmidae; genus Pygocentrus; species Pygocentrus nattereri. The sequence continues at coordinate 10,763,895 of NC_051226.1, forward strand.
TTTTAGCTCCTGAATGAGGTGGAGAAACTCCACATTCTTCTCTTGCTTTGCCGAAGTGGAATGTGTCATGCACACGATTCACAATTTGCCCATTTCTTGGAAAGCAAAGAACTTTTTTTTTAATATAGTTGATATTGTTACACCCTTATGGGTCATAATATTTTTTTTGTGTAGTGTCTTCTTCTGTATTTATTGCAGAACAGAGGGGAGATGCACTAAGCCACCACCAGGGGAGCTACCTATAAAAGGGAGATTTCCAGGAGGAAGTGTGGTGCTTAGATTTTGGCATGGCTTCTGTTGAGTTCCCGGTTCCCTGACCAGTCATTTGAAAGAGCTTCTGCTATAAAGCTGTGTCTGCATGAAAGCTTGAATGTTAGTGCATGACTTATTGGTGCCTTGTTGTTTGTAATTGAGATTTTCATAGTGATAGCTTATGTTGTAGCACCCTCATTGAAGTATACTGTAAACACTAAGCTAATACGGTTGCTCAGTGACATAGCTCTTGTATATAATCTCTCTTATTGGGGAGAGAGGGTCATTTTTGTTCTTTGTTTTCTTCTGATTTGTTTTGGTTAAGAAATTGGACATTGTATTTGATTTTCTTTTGTTTGTTAGGCAAGTTACATTTACCTAAATCTAACTTAGCTTTGATTTGTTTGTTATTTTTCCCTCTCCTCCCCTAAACTGGTGTGTGTGTGAGTTGGGGAACCAGGAGGGCACGGAGATCCCTCTTTTTTTCATGTTGCAGCCCAACCTAGACTGAGTCATAACAGATATACAGGGTGAATCAGAAAGATTTGTCCAATTTCAAATCACCGTGAGGCACCGAGGAACCAATCACATACCAATTGGAAGAGGGTGTCATAGACTTTCTGACTGTCAGCGGAAGATGGCTCCCTTCAGTCTGCGAGGAGATGCGACCCCTGAGCAGAAAGCGTTTTCCGTCCTCCACTTCAATGAGTAATTCCATCATAACTGTGCAACATGATTTTTGTTGGCAGGGAATCTCCAACAGCTCAGAGCATTCATCGGTGGTTCCACAACACTGGATGATCTCTGGAATCGTATTGAAAGAGCTGTGAGTACAGAGACACCCGACATGCTCTATCAAGTATGGGATGAATTTGACTATGGTATTGATGTTGTCTGTACAGCTGGAGGAAGTTCATATTGAGCACTTGTAAAATCACATAATAAACTTTATGCTCACTTAAACCATGTACAACTTATTTCATTGTAATGATTTGCAAGTGAAATACATTTTTGCACCTTTGCAGATATGGAAAAATATCCCTGCAGATTTCTTTGTAAAATTGTAAGCCATCTCCTGAAAAGAATGGAATAATCTGTAGAATGAAGAAATAATCTGTAATAACAGAAAAGAGCAGACACCCTAAATACTGAAAAAAATTGTAGTAAGTGCTTTCAAACATCATTTCTACTGAGTGTTTGTTTGTGCTTGAATTGTCTGTCTGCCTGTTTGACTTCAGGCTGACTGAGCGGTAAACTTCTCCCTGTAGGGGTTGTTATGGTGGAGAATGTGTGCCCATCTCGCCTGTCTGGCAATTAGATTACCACAGGCTGCCTTTGCATGTGTCATCGCAGTTAGTGTGAGCTCAATTAGGGGGAAGTCTGGCATTCTCACAGTTGAGGAGCAAAAAGTTGGCCGAGAAAGATAAGTTTAATAATGTCCGTCCCCGTGCAATTGCCTCACTGCTAAGCGCTGTCATTCTCTCCCTGAAGGATGGGATCCAATTATTTGTCCTAATTTAACAGGATTCCACTACAACAGCTTTTCAATTTGCTCTGCGAGCAGGTCTGTGAGAAAGTTGAACTATATTATCATTATCAGAGCTCAACTTCACTGCACCTTCATTCTTTAAGATCAGTGTGTTTTCTGCTGCATGACATCATTGAAGCTACGGTAACGTTTCTTTTGAGGGTTCCTAGTCTTCTGAAATTGCACAGGGAGTCCACTTTTTAAATAATAACATCAAGAATGCTAGGGCTGCATGTAAACCTGCATGAGCTGATCTTTAATGAGCCATTGTCTCATATACTTCCAACATGTAATACCTACCATGGGTGGAATTACTGTGAATTGGATGGAGAAAAAGAGACTGAATACAAAACATTCTGACAGAATGTGAAATAAATTGTGTCACTGTTGTGGAAGCAAAACAAAGGTTTCATCACTGATTTACTTTTTCAAAATCCATTATGTGGATAACTGCAGATATATGTCTTAAATAGATTTCATTTGTTTGCCAGTGACACATTCGCAATTTATTTACAGTACGTTCCTTCTGAAAACACATTAAATCTTAAAATGTATTTGCAAATGTTTATATGTATTGTGATTGCAGCAAATGAAGCCATACAGAGGCATTTTAATGCTGCATCAAGATCTACTGAGAGAACAACTGAATAATTGATGAATAAACACATTAATGTGAGGAGGGTTTTCGAGCATGCTTTGCCTCTCTTTAATATTCTTTATTGGATCAGTGCACAAATTGCTCTGTGTTATTGCAGAATTCATTTAGTATGGCAGAGGCTCTGTCTGTACAAACGAGATAGTGCTGATTGTTATGCACTTTTCCTCAAAACACATTAGGATTTGCTCTGTAATATGAGATGGAGGAGTATCACTCAGAAATGATCTGCAATTAAATTTAGTTTCACAATGCTTACAGCAACGACTAGCGAGCCTTATTACCAACAATAGTAAGTTCCTCCTTTAAAGTGATAATTAGCCACATTTTAGAGACATTTCTTCTACTTCATAGAGTAATAATGGTGGTTGGTTAGTGTAGTGGTTAACACCTTTGCCTTTCACACTGTAGACTGGGGTTCAATCCCCCACCAGGGCAAGCACCCTACACTATACCAATACGAGTCCTTGGGCAAGACTCCTAACACTACCTTGGCCTTCCTGTGTAAAATGATCAAATTGTAAGTCGCTCTGGATAAGAGCGTCAGCCAAATGCCGTAAATGTAATAACATACCTCTATATGTCACTGGAACTTGAAGCTTTTACTGGTCACTTTTTAATATCTTTAAAATAAAGAGGTTCACTGAGCTTTCAACTTCAATTGAATAAACCACTGCTGTTGGAAGAAAACCTCATATCTCCATTTTTGTCATTTTTCAGTTTTTGGCATAATTTAAAAGTGCCTATTGCCCTTCACATTGTTTGTAAATTTCATGAAGAATGGACTAAAAGAAACAGCCCAAAACGACTTGGAAAAAAGTCTGGTTCCATTGACTTACATTAAAAGTAAACTATGTTTTTTCGTTCTTATGCGGAATGTTCAAAAATGTTGAGATGCTATCGGAGAACCACTTCTAGTTCCCAAAAAACAAATCTAAGCAGTGGGTCGTCCTTTAAAGAAGCAGCTGTGTAAATTATACATGAGTGTGAAAGAGTCTCTTTTTATTGTTACCCAGTTATTTTATAGCTGATTGCAACCAGCTAGTTTCATTTCCCCACCTCACATGATGACAGTCTGGGAGGCCAAAGGCTAGCCATGTTCTTCCACTAAAACACATAAATCCAGCCAGCACACTTTTTTGAACTTACTGTCAACAGACAGCTCAACATAACACCACCCGCCAATTCTGTTACATCAGCTAACAGACATCCACTTTGGCTAACATCACTCTTAATGATGAGAGGAGGCAGTTTCAAAAGCTTTTGACTAATCCCTCACCAACCTTGCCTCACTATTTCACATTGGGAATAATTCCCAGTGCCATCTTAGATATTGTTCCAATAGTTTATTGTCTCAAATGAAATTAGATGAGGCATTGGAGAGGTGAGGGATCAAGCAATCAAAAGTACCATCTGCAGCAGCAGAACTTGCTCAGAAAATATTGGGAACTGACAGATTTTCCTTCTCAAACTCCCAAAAACATGATGGACAGAGTTGTTTATGAGCTACGGAGCCCCTATTGCGAGTCATTCTTAACAAGGTGTGGCTATGAATTTACATACTGAGGGCACAAATTAAGATATTGAGGCCACAATTAAGTCTTTCGTGGCCATGAGGAATTTAACTCAGAATGCAACATACTAATTCATGGCCATGCCTTACTATTAAATAATTACCATATCACCTTACAGACGAAAGCATAAAAAGCCATAGCAATAAAGAATCTTTTATAATGCTTAATATTTTACAAAAATAACATTCAGTTTGCTGTGATCAGAATGGGTTTTAGGTAGCAAATTATGCCAGTATGTCTGTTATCCATAATTTCATTACTCTTCTGGCTTGCCTAAGGTGACCACACATTCGTTTAAAAAAAAAACAACAACAACAAAAAAACAAAGGCTAAAGGAGACATGATGGAGGGCAGCATGGGGCAAAATGTAGAAAGCAAATACTAACATGAAAGCAAAGCCAAGTACCAGACATTTTAGGCAATTTACAAATCCATTGTCTAGGTCCCAAAAATATGGTTGTCACATCGTAGCAGGTTAAAAGCTACACAGCTTGCAACAACAATAAACAAAGACAACACGTTACAGTTTTAAAGCAAAGTTTACCAGCAGCCAAAGCAAATGTGTGCACTCTGTTCAGCCATCTATTAAAAGGTTTTCCAGTACACAAATTGCATAGCTAGGCAGTTAGCTCACTGAGGCTAGCCTAGCTGAGGGCGAGTGTGCTCCAGGTTAAATATCTGCTCCTTGCACATTTGATCCTGTGCTCTCCTTGTGCTGTGAGTGGCCATTTGTATAACGTAGATGTGATGCAATGCAAAGTGATGACTCAAAGTCAGAGGTTAAAAAAGAAAACATTGAAATGGGTCTTAGACTCCTGGTCATTGATGGCTTTGACATTCCTTTGGAACACACGACGGCAACAGGGCCAATTAGTCAAGTGAACAAACAAATAACCATTTTGGAAGCTGTATTTTATATTGTGTTAGTACATCTGTATAGTTTATGGTTTCTTTCTGTTTCACATCCTTACATGTTGGACGTAGATGTCCTAAACATTGTGCTTTTTTAATAGCACATATCACATTTCAAAAGCAAGTACTTAGGGAGTCATATTTTCTTATTACTATGTAGTTTTTTGGCACACTTGTAGAGGACACTAGCTGTTTCTTGTTGTAGTTGTGACAAAATGCCAGTGTGGCAGTGCTTCCCAAAAGAGGGTGAGTGAGAGGGTATGAGTAACAGGCTATTCTTCCTCTGCTGAAATTGCAGGGCGACTAAATGCAATCAACAAAGGTACTATAACAAATGTAAATGCAGAGTTCTGCTATTTTAAGCCCTCAAACTAAAGGTAAAACTTGGCTGATGGTGACATTGTGCTATTAACAGTCTGCAAGAGTTTAACCGCTGAGGTACACTACCAACTCTGTGATTAAGGTGAAAAGGTAATTAATAACCAGCCTGTCTTCTAATAGCCTGTCACTTCAAACACAGGCCTTAACACTGCACAGTCTCTAGTGAACCATTTTCTCTAACAGGATGGGAGTTGAGTGAGGACTTTAAAGGGAGTGAGAGTTTTCTGACAGCCACTACCCCAGGAGAGGCTCTCCCATTAGGGTGAATAAAAAAGTAAAGCAGACTCTTATCAGGAAATAAAGTGGAAAAAGGCTGGAGCGAAAGAGCTCTATTAACAAATGGATCTGATATGCGTCCTCTGTCTCAATCGACAACACACTGGTGGCTGGGGATTTAAAGTCTGATTGAGAACTGAATGAGCTCTGAACTACCTGACTCTTCCATTTTTCATTTCAAATCTTTCTCTCCATTTGTGACATTGTTCTCCTCTCCTCTCCAGCACTCTAGCAGGAGAATAAATCATTGACTGGGCCTTTAAAAGGATGACTGCTTAGTAAACAGTGCGCAAACTAGCCCCAAAAAGCAACTAAAACTTCCTCATACTCAAACATGCATAATCATTAAAACAATAAAACAAATGCACACATTCACAGAATAATTTGAATAGTACGCATGTGTGCAAAATTCCCCTTTTGTGTTCTCTGATTCAAGTGTTCTCATTAGGATGCTTTGTCCAGTGTACTGGGTTTGTAATAATGAGACTCACTGAGGAGATCCCTCACAAGACTTTGTCCTTCAGACAAATTGTGGTCATGCACTGCTTATGCATTCCTTATGATTTAATCATGAGTTATCGGCATTGCTCTGACCCTCACTGATAAAAACAACAATTATTCAGGCAAAACCACATCCCTAAACTCACTCAGGAACTGATCTTAAACTCATACTTAATGCATCACGAGTGATCTTCCCTACGCATGTAAATATTCATTGATATATAAAATTCATGTTTAATTAGCATAATGTTGTTCACCAGAGACTAAAGAGAAAAACTTGATTCAAACCAACCTGACTGGCTAAATATGACTACTGTGCATTTTTGAATTATGTGTCTATAGTTATTTCAGTTGGAACTTTGATATTGTGCTGCATATTGGAATCTTCCCCTTACATTCAAAGGATTGACCTTCAGATTCACCATCGTCCCCAGGGGGCCAAGCAGAAATCATAATATATGATGACTGGAGGCCAGAATCCAGCCTGTGGTTTCATGCTCTGTAAGGCTCTTACTTTGCCTTCTGGAGAAACCGCTCCAACACAAACACAAATGGACAGTTACCAGTAACTGCCAAACAGTCAACCAACCAACCAACAAAGCAATACATAAACTACTTAACCAACTAATCAATGAATCAACCAAACAACCAAGTAACCAACCAAGCAACCAACCAATGAACCAACCAACCAACCAACAAAGCAAGAAATATATCACTTAACCAACTAACCAATGAATCAACCAAACAACCAACCAACAATGCAATAAATAAACCAATTAACCAAGTAACTAATGAGTCAACCAAACAACCAATGAACCAACCAATGAACCAACCTACCAAACAACCAAGCAACCAACCAGTGAACCAACCGACCAACAAACCAACCAACAATGCAATAAATAAACCAATTAACCAACTAACCAATGAATCAACCAAACACCCAACCAATGGACCAACCTACCAAAAATCATTCTTTGTTTCTTTGCTGCCACAAATGAGGCACTTTTGGTACCCTAAAGAATTTTTCAATGGATGCTTGTTCAAAGAACCTTTTAAGGTCGATGCAAAAATAAATAAATAAATGACTTTCTACCATTTTTCGTATTGTTTATCACTCTAATTATTTTGATATATAAAGAATGTGATCTAACAAAGCCAAAAAAATCTTTACATAGTGTAACTACCATTTTGAAGAAAACATTCAACTTTGAATAAACAAATCAATAAAAAAGTTTACAGATCTGAACTGATTCTCAATTAAGTCACATACTTGCTCAAAAAAAACAAAAGATCTATCCAACAAGAGAGGAACACTCATGCACATCTTACATAGTTATAAAGAACACAGTAACTCATGAAAATAAAATAAATTGTTGAAATGAAATTATTTTACCAATCATTTAAACAAGCAGGTTTCTTTTGTTTGGGCTCACGGTGTTCATGTGGTTAAAGAACAAAGAGCATGTGATGTATACCGTTATATGCAAAAGTTTTGGCACCCCTCGTCAAACTATGTGTTCTCTTGACTTTCTGAGTGAAAAATTCACATCGTATCTTTTATTTATAACATTCCTTGTATAATGGCATCGCATTACTCACTCATAATGTGTTACTCATTTTCTTGCATGCTGTTAACAACCCCAACTGTGTTCCCTTAAACTCTCATGAACCACTTGACATTGCGTAACAAAGATAATTGGCTATATGTTAATTACGAAGACTCATTTAGAACATTACAGATTTTGTTCTACAGATCATTCTTCAGAATTTTGCCTGTTACAGTTGTGGCTGCTAGATGTATGCTGTTGTGGGGCTGTGGGATCATCACGAATAAAATCATAAAAAAATGATATGTTGGCAGTATTCCATGGTGTTTATTCCTTTGCACTGCCCTTTCAACACCCCCACTGCCCCTCACAGATCACATGGTAGGAAAGGTGTATAGTGTGTTGCTGCACCCCTGCAAAAAACAGCGCATCATATCTAGACTGGAGCAAGAATGCATAAGATATAGCATCTCAACAAATGTTTTTATATATACAAAAATTCATAAATTTCCACCACTGGTACTGAAAACCAACACTACTTTAATGATGGCAAGGGCATCACAGACATACTGTAAGGTAACACTTGTAGAAAGTAATGTCAATGTCAAACTAACCTTCCCTCAGAAACATAGCAATGATGCTAAAATTCATTACAACCTCTAAATATGGCTACAATATAGAAACTGTTTATTTTATTTTATTAAAGCGTTTCATATATGAACAAGTTTTACTGTTCTGGATGTACTGGAACCTAAGCTGCAGAAACAGCCTGTGTTAAATCCATCATGGTTCTGATGTCACAACCATAAGCACATTTTTATATATGACGGCATGCTCAGCTAACAGCAGCTTAGCTTCTTGTTCACAGTGATGGAGAGAGTTGTTCCTGCAGACATGCTGTAGTTGAAGAGTTGAAAATGTGGGGAAAATGATTAAAGGTTGTGCTGTTCCTGGCTGCCAGCAAGCAAATGCATTATTGTAGTTTTCCAAAGGATCCACACATCCGAAAAGGAGCGACTGAAGTTTATTATTTTCATAAAGATAATAATACAGTTGAGACTATTATCTGAATGCGCAGTGCAGGGCTCCCTGGCAGATCAGAGGTCATTTACGTGCATCAGCGTTATAGGCACTGTATCAAAAGCAGCCCTTTAATTCTAAGAGAGAAAGAACAGTTGGGAAATGGTCTATAAAAATAAAACCGCACAAACTTTTTAAGTGCAGTTCAGGGGAGAAAGTCAAATTTAGTTTATTATACACTAGATTGGCAGCCTAGTCAGAATGAGATGAAATCCAGAGTGAAGTGTTACTCCACAGTCTGTCCATGCTTCCATCAGTGTCTACACAAAAGATATGGGAGTCAAAATGAATTATTATGAAATAAAATATTGAGAGCACTTGCCTGAAGAATGGTTCAAATGGAAAGACAAAATGCCCACAGTTCTCAGCAATGCCTTTCATCATACTCATCATATTGACAGTGTTTTTTTGTGTCTTTAAAGGCACGTCTTTCTCTGTCAAACCCTTAACTTCACAAGTGGCTTATACATGTCAACACTAACGCACTACTGAGGAAAAAGAAGCTGAGATCCAAAGCAGAGTTTGAGAAAACCAGCGCTATACAGTTGGGACAGTGTAGCATTGAGATAAACAGTTGCAGCATTCACTGTTGCTGTGGAAAAATGAGAAGCAGCCAAATGTCAAGGGGGCAACTGACCATGTATGTTAGCTCCCTTTAAAGTACCAGAGTGAGCTGAATCTTAGTGTATATACTGTGTGTACAGTCTGAAAGTTTTTGAGTGAGTTACAGCTTGGACAAGCAGCTTTAGGGAAAAAAAAACAATAAGGAACCTGTACATTTTGCTTGGTTTCTTGAAACTTAACCTTGATATTGTTCTTTCAAATACATGATTTGGTTCTTTTCTGGTGGCTTTTACAAAACATTGTTAGATTTGGTCTGTTTTAATGTACACTCAGGCATATAGACCTACTCATGGGGGAGGATCCACACTTTGGAGGCTCTGGATATCGCATTGAGCATTTCTAATGATGACATGCATTAGTACCTACAGTCATGTGAAATAGTTTGAACCCTCCTCTATCGATGACATGATTTGTTTGTGTCAGTGAACTTTTACACAGGGCACATTTTTCCCCCCAACATGTTAAATTCAGCTGATGAATAGTAAGTATGCATTAAAAGTGAAAATCAACAAAATTATGTATGTGACTGTATGCCATGATCAGAATTGTATTGGTATCAGCAGATATTTGCTTAAATATAAGGATCAGACAGCAATGTAGCAGTGATAGTGGGCTGCTGTACTGAAATGTCTGTATTTATTAATTTTCTGTATTTATGCATTTGTAATCCTAAAATAAATCCTAAATTTCTACTTCATGCTAATACAGGTAGATTTAGTCCCAGGTTTGTCATTTTAAAAATGCTTGTGCATCACCATCAGTATTGGCGGATTGTAGAAGAACAATAATGGATATTAGCAGAGGCCCACAATTTTCATATTAGCGTGTTGCTGTATATTGTATTGTTTGCTGCAGGCACTGGACAGACATATATTACTGGTAAATCTTACATACAGTGACATTAAAAAGTTTGATGCCCCTGGTCAGTTGGCGTTATTGTGTTTTCCTCTGAAGAGAACACCTTTCAATGCACAATTATTTGTTATTTGCTGCGTTTAACATGTTAAAAAACAGGAAAATAATAAATAATAAAATGTGGCCTGTATGGTTTTATGTAAAATTATCTAAACATTTAAATTTTTTTTTCTCTCTCAATATGATAATTAGGGTTTGGCAACATGCAGCTCCAGAGCCGCATGCAGGTCTTTCCTTGAACAGGAAAATTCAAACAAAAAGCTGGTGAACGAAAGGCTGACTTCAGCATTGTAAAAAACCTAACGCTGATAAACATTTTACAAGAAACTATTTGACTTTTTCAGAAGAGTGTCCTGCCTGAGATTCAAGAAAAGCAGCCGTAGCTGAGCTAAAGCTTAAAGCAAAGCAAAATAAGTCTGCATTTGCATTTTGTAACAAGTCAGCAGAATCCAGACATTTGTGGATAAAATGTAGAAGACTGAGTTTATTATCACAAGTCAAAGATGTGGTCAAAGAACAGGCATGCATCGATACCAAAAAACATAGAAGGATCACAATGGTGATCATAACACCAGGTGAACAATACAAAAGGGCAAGGCAGAAAACATGGTTGAAAAAGCAGGAAAAAGGTTCAAAAACACAAAACAGATATCACGCAAAAGTAGAAAAGCGTCAGGAAACAAGGCAAAGTCAGAGAAACAAGGCAACGTTCAAAAATTGGGAAAATGCAAACAGAATAAACACTTAGTAAGTTCACTAGGAAGCAATACCTCACATTGAACTGTTCTAAAAGCCTGGACTTTATACTAAGGCTAATGAGAGGTCACAGGTGTAACAGCTCAGTACTCCGGAGAGAGAGATCTGTGATAGGAGTATGGTGGAGGGTGAGGAGTCATGTGATCTCCTTGAGGATCCTGGGTGAGGGAATCCAGGGAGACCTCCATAAGGATGTGTGACAGTACCCCGGTCCATGGCACTACAGTGGGTTGATATCCCAGTATGCACTAGAACGGGGTGAATCCTCTGGCAGAGCTGAAGAGTGAATTTTGGGTGATTTTGGCCCACAGAAGGAATCGTAACCAGTCTGTTGGATTATTATAGCAAAACAGTCAAAGGAATTTACCTAATTCCTGATCAACACGTTCGCACTGACCATTGGATTGAGAATGATATCCAGATCTCAGGCTGATAGAGACCCCCACATGTTCAAAGAATGCAGACCAAACCTGTGATCTAAACGGTGAGCCTCTGTCAGATAAAATATCCTCAGGGACACCAAAATAACAAAACACCTGATTGAAAAGAGTCTTGGCAGTTTGAAATGCAGTGGGGAGTGAACTAAATAGAACGAATTTGACACTGCATGAAAATCTGTCACTGACTGAGAATCATGGTAAAACCTTGTGATTCTGGGAGATCAGTGACGAAATTGATAGCAATTTGAGACCAGGGTCGATTAGGTACCGGTAAAGGAACCAGTTTTCTGACGGGCAAGGTTTTAGGAGTCTTAAATTGGGAACATACAGAACAAGAAGCAACAAAAGAGTGAACATCTCTGTTCATGATTTCCCACCAGTACCAATTAGACAAAAGCTGCTGTGTACGTGTTTCCCCTGGGTGTGCAGCTGTGAGAGAGGAGTGGGCCCAGGTAATCAACTTGTTACGAAACTGATTGGGGACTTAAGGCTTTTCAGGGGGACACTGGCTAGGAATTTGAGTACCTTCTAATGCCTTTTTGATCTTTACATCAACCTCCCAGCGAATAGAGGAAATGGTGATTTTAGGGGGAAGAATGTACTTTTGCTCAGATGAAACCGAGAAAAGAACAGGGACCATCGAGCTTGACAAGCATTAAGACGTTTGGCACTATGAAGATACTTTAGATTTTTATGGTCTGTTAATATGAGAAAGGGATGATTAGCACCCTCTAACCAGTGCCCCCATTCTTCTAGTACGAGTTTCACAGTTAATGAGTCACGATCTCCAATTCCGTAATTTCTCTCTATAGGAGTAAGTTTATGGGAATAAAATGCAACAGGGTGAAGTCTTTCTGGGTTACCTGAATGCTGGGAAAGGACGGCCCCTATCCCAGTCTCCGAAGCATCTACTTCCATGACAAAAGGTCGCAAAGGATCAGGATGTTTTAAAACTGGAGCTGTGGTAAAAGCTTCTTTAAGTGCACAAAAGACACTCTCTGCTTGTTTGGTTAAAGTGAGTTTTTTCGGGTTACCTTTCAGGAGGGCAGTAAGGGAAGCAGCAATTCTGCTAAAATTTCTAATAAAATGTCTATAGAAGTTTGCAAAAGCCAAGAATCTTTGTAGCTCCTTTATAGAAGTTGGCGTGGGCTAGTTTACTACTGCATCTACTTTTTGGCCGTCCATAACCACCCCCATTAGCACTAATGATGTATCCCAGAAAAGCTACAGACTGCAGATGAAACTCACACTTTTCACTCTTTACAAACACATTATTGTCCAGGAGTCACTTCAAAACAGAACAAACATGTTTAATGTGTGTGTCAAAATCAGGAGAGTAAACCAGAATATCATCAATAAATACAATAACATACTTCCCTATCATGTCCCTTAGGACATCATTAATGAAGGCCTGGAAAACCTGGGGGGGATAGAGAGACCAAAAGGCATCACTAAGTACTCATAGTGCCCCCTAGTGGTCACAAAGGCACTTTTCGATTCATCTCCCTCTTTAACCCTACTGAGGTTGTAAGCGCTTCTGAGGTTTAGCTTGGTAAAGTATTTTGCTCCCCTTAACTGTTCTAGCGCTACAGGATCAGTGGAAGAGGATAAGGATATGTTTTGGTGATATGATTGAGTCCTCTATAGTCTATATACGGGCATAGACCTCCATCCTTTTTCTTGAAGAAAAAAAAAATCCAGAAGCTCCAGGTGAAGTGGAGGGTCTAAGGAATCCCTGATCTAAGGCCCCTTGGATATACGTCTCCATAACATGTTCTTCTCGTGTCAAAGGGTAAACTCTAGACTAGGGAAGGACTGGGTTTTCTAGCAGGTCTATGGTGATGTAATGGCATTCTTTTTGCTGAAAACGTCCTTGAGGTCTTCACACTCATGAAGAATTTCTATAGCAACCTCAGCATTAGGGCTTTCTATGGTGGTGGACCTGATAGTTACTGAAGGGGAAGTTATACAAGTCTGTAAACAGGTTTCTGACCACTTCAACCGCTCACGCTCCGGTCAAAATATGGTAGGCCAGGGCAAGACCTAGAATTATCTCAAACTCAGTGCTTTCTAGAATCAAAAAGGAGAGAAGTTCCTGATGGAAAGCGCTGGTCTCCACTTGCACCAGTTTTGTTCTCCTTGTGATCGTTAGGACTCCAACAGGACCTCCATCCAAGGCAGCCACTCTTAAGGGAGTTCTCAGGTCCTCCACAGGGATGTCCAGCTGTTCCACGAGACAAAAATGGATGAAGTTCTCCTCTGTACCAGAATCTATAAGGGCTGAAATCAAAAGAGACACCTGATGACAGCAGACAACTACTGGTAACAGAAAAGATTTATAAACCAAGCCCTTTGTGGGAACACTTACCACATTACTCCACATGCTTTCCAGGGGTCGGTGCCAAATGTTGGAGTGGACGGATCCTGCAATCATGGAGGAGATGACCAGCACCACCACAGTACAAACACAGGTTCTCTCTTATACGTTGGAATCTCTCCTCCTTAGACAGACATGATGAATCGCACTGCATGGGTTCCTCCACATCTTTGTGGTCAATGGGTTCAAGGGTCATCTTCGCTCTTGCTTGATCAGTCTTTCATTTACCTCGATCATGAATAAGCTGATCCAAGCGGATGGAGAGAGTGATCAATAGGTCTAAAGTTAGCTCATCATCCCTACAAGCCAGTTTGGTCAGAACTTCCTGGTTAAATCCTGGTGAAACATCACAAGCAAAGCTGCTTCGTTCCATCCACTGCTTCCTGATAGTGTATGGAATTCCAATGCGTAATCGGCCACAAGAACAATTTTCTTGATGTAGGTTAACTAAAAGTTCACCACTTATCTTGCCCTTGTGGAGATGATCAAAAACAAGTTGGAATTCTTTCAAAAACTCAGAGTAGGATAAATTGTGGACATGTGACCAGCTAGCAGTGGCCCATTCTAAGGCTCTCTCTGACAAACAAGAAACCAAAAAAGAAATTTTGGCTTGATCTGAGCTCACAGGGGAGTTATTAAAAAAATAGAGCACTGTAGCAGAAACCATCGACACTCATCTGGGTTTCCATCAAGCTTGTTGGGTTTACTCAAAGGGAACAGAGCTCTAGATGCTTTCACTTGGGGTGGAGAGCTGGTGGTGTTTTCCTCTGATTTGGAAGTAGTCAGGGTCTGTAGTTGGTTGGCTAGACCCTTCACACTTGCCACAAGCTGTAGCAGCTGGGTTTGTTGCTTGGTTTGCTGTTGTGCCAAAGCCTCAAGTGAATGAGAAACCTCTGCTAACACTTGCTGATGACGGCCCAATAAATGACCACGCTTAGCGAGAGCTTTCTGTAAAGGCTCGGGATCTGCCGTCTGCATTGTAGGTGAGGTATTCTGTAACAAGTCAGCAGAATCCAGATGCTTGCTGATAAAATGTAGAAGACTGAGTTTATTATCACAAGGCAAAAACGTGGTCAAAGACCAGGCATGGGTCGATACCAAAAAATAGAAGGATCACAATGGTGATCATAACACCAGGTGAACAATACAAAAGGGCAAGGCAAAAGACATGGTTGAAAAAGCAGGAAAAAGGTTCAAAAACACAAAACAGATATCACAGGCAAAAGTACAATAACAAGGCAACCGTCAAAAATCAGGAAAATGCAAACAGAATAAACACTCAGTAAGTTCACTAGGAAGCAATACCTCACACTGAACTGTATCAAAAGCCTGGGATTTATAATAAGGCTAATGAGAGGTCAGAGGTGTAACAGATCAGTACTCCGGAGAGAGAGATCTGTGATAGGAGCATGGTGGAGGGTCAGGAGTCATGTGATCTCCTAGAGGATCCTTGGTGATGGAGTCCAGGGAAACCTCTGATCCATAAGGATGCATGCACATTTATATTATATTTTTTAGCCTATACTAGAACATGGCTCTTCTTCATATACTAAAAATGGCTCTTTATAACATTTGCTTTGCCGACCCCTGTAGTAAACTAATTCTGGAACTAAAATTGCACTAACATTTGTACAAATGGTCATATTTCAGTTTGTTCCCCTTAGAGGATTGTTAACTTATTTTCACTTAATGATGTAACGAATTTAACAGCAGGTATTCAAACGTTCACATACAACTGTAACAATGCAACATAACTGATTTTCTCAGAGTGCGCACATTTTCCAACTCACTCCTCTCAAGATAAGTCCACTCAAAACAGCTAATCTGACCTAACACAGCAATCACACAGTCACAAGTACACTTACAGAACCCCTCAGAGATCAATCAAACTATACCACAGGTAACAATACAAAACTGGTCCGCAATCTCAAAACATAAAATCAAATGTTATATGCAGTACAATTGAATGCAGCTCTTGTACATTACTATGGGAAACACACAAGCTTGGCCTATTGTGCTTACAGTACAAACACATGAACAAAGTTCAAATGCAACAACCAAAGCCGACTATCACACCCATACAAACAAAAGCACAGAAAACTACAGGTTACAGTCAGCTAGGAATAACCACACTCATGCTTTATTGGAGAAGAACAAGAACAGAAAGAGATGGGAGAGAAGGTCTCTTTGGAGTTTGAGTTTGATTTCATCTTTATTTTTCACACAAACCATTACAAGAGTAGAAAAGCAGTGTTATAGATAGTGGACTAGTAAAAAACGCCAGCCTATCAGTTGAGTTTAAGCTTTAGATTTCTTTTTTTTTATTATTTTTTATTATTGTTTTGGGGGTGATAAACTCCCCCTGACTCCCCCTGTAATCTCAATGCTGTTCTGTATCTGCATCATTCCAAAACTTTTTTTGGCACCTTTATTGTTAAGAGTGCAGTACAGAACTTCATGTTTACTCTCCTTGGCTGAGCTACACAGCAGGCAGAGTGCCTTCCAGCACAATTAAACATTTACATAATCATTTGCATTGAAGCAAGCTAGCAGTACAGCTCTGTTAATACTTCCTGTATTCGGGTTTCGGTCACCAGCAGGCCACTTCACTTATACGCTGGCAGGAACCGAGGGAGGTGTGCTTATTATGAACAGAACTCCTAGGGCTGTACGCTATTCCTCCAGCACTTCAGGATGTTCCCGTTTTATCCACTCTTTATGCAAAAGAGCTGTTCCTTAATGAAGGCTGATTATGGATGGTAAACTCTGTGAATCAACTTTCCCTTTATTCAGTGCTACTGAATCCACTCCATTAAACTGTTCCTCCAAAAATAATTCACTTATGTTTACCATTTAAATAACGTCTCCATCTTTATTAAATCAGGTAATTTATCAACACGTGTGCTGAGGTTTCTAAATCCAGGCTTGACTTCATCAATTATTAAGTAGTTGCCTCATTAATTACAACAGTCTTCAGAATGTTTACTCAAGGTCTGCCCACATTTTACACTTGAATATCCCTTAAGTTGCTTGAGTACTTAATCATTAAGAATATGATATTTCAGCATCTGTATTCTCTTCTCTGTATTTACCTATTGAAAATGTCAGCCTCATCATGACTTCAGCGATGTTCTGAAAGTAAATATGAAAGCTCCACACTCGGGTTGAAAAGTAAACAGCCATGTTAATAAATGAGCCAGTGCGATCATTAATCATTTAGGCCTGGTGCACTAAGCTCAGCACCATCATGCTGCCATCTGATCAAAACACAAGCCCCACTTCGGCACACTCAAGTTTTTCCATAACATCCGTGTCAGTGTTGGAGAGGAGGGTGTAATGATGGAATGATATCAAACTCCTGCACGCAAAGCAAATTAAGAGCGCTTGGGAAACAGCGGGATTTTAACCGATGCTAATTTTGATGAATTATGAACGTCATGCCTTTAAACAGGCCAGCTGGGAGGCTAATTCACAGACGGCTGATGACAAACTGAATACATGACTTTGGTGCTAAGCGTTTGCTGTGCTCAGCTCAGCCGGGTGTATGCTGTTCTCTTGTCACAATGAGTGCTGCAATCCAGGGCATGTCACTGATTAGTGTCAGAGAACCGGATACACTTACTTAAAATAGGACCCAGTGTAATCAGTGATGTCTCAATAGAGATATGTTTTCATTATATTATCAAAGCTATCTCTGTCACTTTGTGCAATCGCAGAAAAAAAGAGCCTGTCTTTTACAGGTACAACAGCACAATTAGATATTTAACATTTTGCTTTATCCACTTTTATTTTTGCAAACCATGAAAACCATGTTCTTTGATTTATGTTGATTTTTAGTTTTCTACATCATTTCAACAAACCAGCTGTCCTTTACATTGTGTAAAAAATCATGATGAATGAACCAGTAGAAATGCTCTAAAATTACTTGGAACAAAATCGCTTTACATTGACTTACATTAAAAGGTGAGAGTGTTTCATTAAAAGGTAAGAGTGTTTTTGCCTTCTCCTGTAAAGTTCATATTTTAGAGACACTTTTTTTATTGGACAGCAACGATATGCTGATTGCAAATTTGATGGCTGCAACACATTACGAAGACACTGGAACAGAAGTAAGGAATGGGAGAGTGGGAAGGTTTGGACTGATCAAAAAACCCCTGTACCAGAGCACAGATAAACAGGTAAATAGATAACAGTTGATGTCATTTTAATTGGGTATAGAAGTGGCATTCACGAAAAGCTTAGGTTTGAAGGTTTGAAGGTTTGTGAAAAACCTTGCGAGCAAATAGTCCAACAGTTTAAGAACAGTGGTTTTCTGTAAAGGGTCAGGTCACGACACCAGCCACCAGTAGGGGGCCTGGGCATTGTGCCTGGAGAGCTGCTAGGTGCAGCTCCAAAAACTCTACTTCCCAGAAGCCCTAGTGCTAATCAGTGCTGAATGGTTGCACCTGGGGAGCACTGCATAAAAGCCTGCACGACCTGCAGCTCAGTGTTATGCCTTTGTAGAGGGGTAACAGGTATGGTAAATTAGCCCAGATGAGTACAAAGACAGAAAGAAAAATTAAGTGAAGAGAACAGAAAGAGAATCTGGAAGGGAAAAGGTTGAATAGAGATCCAAAAGAAAACATGGATCAAAATATCAAGGGAAGTTGGTGAGTTGGACTATGGGAAGTTCAGCTCTCACCTTTCATTATTAGAGTCTTATAAGAATGAGCTGGCACTATTTATGTTCTAAGATGCCCAAGTTTGAGTCTTTATTTTTTTTTAAAGAGGTTCCTTTGTCTTTATTTGCCATTCCTGCCATTTCTTTTCCCATTGCTTGTTATAAGTACCTTTCCACCCTTTTTCTGGTTTGAACCTGAGATCCTCTCTTGCCACATAGTGACACCAAACCATATTTATTTCACTTTAACCCCTCATGCTAATAAATATTTAGTATACTATAAACCAGTGAATAAACGCTCAAGAACATGCGATTGCAAGGAATTTTGTGATTTTGCCACCTACAGTCCATGATTTTATTACAATAGCTCAGAGAATCAAAAGAAAGGGCAAGGCCAAAAAAAGTGTTGAATGCCTGTAACCTTTGTTTCCTCAGATGCCACTACATTAAAAAGCCAACATATATTTCTGTGATGAATATAACCGCATGGGCTCAGGAATACTTTAGAAAACCCTTGTCAGTGAACACTTCATAGCTGCATCTGCAAATGCAAGATTGAAATTTTTGTTACTCAAAGTGGAAGCTATATATCAGCAACATCCAGAACCATAGACTTCTCAGGGTTAAAGCTCTTTTGAGAGGGACTGTAGCAAAGTGGAAATGTGTGCTGTGGTCTAACGAGCCCAGCTTTCAAATCGTTTTTGAAAGTAATGGACGTCTTGTTCTCTGGGCCAAAGAGGGAAAGAAGAAAGTACAAAAGCCAGCTTCCGTCATGGTATGATGGAGTAGGCAGCATTAATGCTGAGGGATAAATGCACATTTTGGAATGTCACTATATAGATGATATCTTTTTTACAGGGATATCCTTTAAAGTCCGTCTCTCTCCAGTATGAGAGAGGAGAGAATGCTTGTGTACACACCACGCACCAGAGAGACGGAGCAAAAAAGGGACTAGTAAAAGAGCCCACAGGACTCTTTACAGCCTGAAGCTAAGTAAACCGTTTTGGTCAGGGTTTATGTCACTATATATGTAAATAAAACACTTTGTTTGACTAGCACTGTGGCCGTGTGGGTGTCTGAGTTTTTGTTGGGTTTCCTAGGTGCTGTACATCAGCCCCTGCCCAGGCTGGCACCACACAATATATATGAAAATAAAATCTTTTTTGACCTGGATTCAATATTTATAAATCACTACTGTCTGCTTTATCTACATTTTTCCTACTGTCCCAATGTTTTTGGAGTTGGGTTGGACATGCGCATCATTGTCCTAAGAAAATGTGTCTATTTTTGTTCACTTACTTTTCTACATGATTTGAACATGCCCGCTCTCTTTTACATTGTGTGAAAGTTTTGTGATGAACTCACCAATAGAAACTTGGGTAAGACTTCATTTTGATGGTCCATAGTAGATGCTTTGTAGATGCTCAGTCTGTCCTCAACATTTAACTAAATGTCTATTGAATGTAATTTTAAAGCCGAGTGTGAAATATTCTATTGAACTGAACCTTAATCCTAACCTTAATTTCAACTTCAACTCCAAACCTACTCCTAAACCTAACCTAAAGCTTAACTTAAACACAGAACATGCATGTACTCCTAACCCTAACTTTAAACTTTCACTTCAACAGTAAACCTATACCTACTCCTAAACTTAGCTTTAACACTAGACTCCTAAACCTAACCCCAATCATAATGTTGATAAACAACTTGGTATCACCAGAAAGCTTGTTAATAATTCAAATATATGTAAATAATCTACAGGGGACCATAAATAAATGAAAGTAAAGTGTTACTGAAACTTGACAGAAATTACTAAAGAAAACCCACTACAAAGCACATTGGAGTTTTCCTATATGCATCAGAGTGATCTGGATAAAATTTGGGATATAGTTCTGTGATGATATGACACAAAAATTGAGATTCTTGGGCAAAACTCAACATACTATGTTTGCCATTCTGCCAGCAAAAGTACATAGAAACTTGTCTCAACAGACTCAAGCAAGCAAAAAGTGGTTCTACCATGTACTGGTCTAAAATGTCTGGATACGTATAAAAGCAGTATTTTTCAGTTTATTTTCCAATTGTAGAACTCCAAAACGTGACTACATGGTAATTGGAACTTATAAAGTGGCAGTGAGCAGTTCTTTGCAATTGCACTCTAATATGAAGCATGTCTTGCTCTCTTCAAGCATGGGTGATGCAATACAAGTCAAACGGTTTCACATTTGCTTAATATTCAACATCTCACTCATCTTCCTCCTTCATTTCAGCAGCTGTGGCACGGGCCGGCACACACTTTCCTTTCTTCCAGTTGTTCTCTGTTCTCTTTTTAGTGTGCGCACCTCCTGAGGGTTACTCCCATTCCATGCCGTGACTGTATTATTCTTCCTCCACCCTTCTGAGGCCTGCCGGCAGAACATAGCATGGGACCAATCTTCAGACTTCCTCTCTCTTTTTCTTTTAATTCTGGCTATGTCCCAATTTGCATCTGTTGTCTGTAATTGGAGTAGTTACGAGACTCATTGAAGTGAGGCCCCACAGCTTACATGCTCAAGTCTCATTTGAATGCATTATACAATAAGGTTTTAGACTAGACTTTTAGCTACATGCGGATATTTCCATTTAAAATATTAGTTCTCGGTTGTGAAAGCGGTCTAAAAGTGTGGTGGAGTGCATGATCAGAAAGTGGAATATTTTGAACTAACTTTGGCCAAGTCCAACAAAAGTCCAGAACAAATGATATTTAAGTATACTTCATACACTGGAAGCTTGTAAAAGGGCTCATTCCTCTTAATATTCCTATAGATTTTGCCGCACTGTTCAGTACAATCAGAAGAAATGAATACAGCATAATTGTGCATTTTTAAAACACAGTGAATAATTGTTTTAAACATAGAAAATTACATAATATATGAGTTAAGTCACCTATTACCCTTAACTAACAGCACTTATCAGAGATGATCCCTAACCTACTGATCACTGGCCTTGCCTTCTCTAGACTATTAGTTGGATTTATTCTTTTATTTATTTTTTATTTTGATTTATTTATTTTTAGTTTTTCCCATGAACTTGACATTACATTTTCTTCAGGTCTTGCCAGACAATGTTTTTTGAAGCTCTGTACTTGCATCCAACCTTCTTGGTGTAACAAAAACCATGTACATATTAAAAGCTTCCTATCAAGATGTATTCATAAATTGTGTCTAAGGATCCACCTATTGTTTCGACTCTAATGTATATTGTACTGCAGTGAGTAATATTATTGCTCTGAATACAGTTGGCGGATGCTCAATTCCCTGCTTTGGCAGGCACAGCATGCTACACCAATATGAGTCCTTGGTTAGACTCCTAACCTCTGTAAAGGCCCAGTCATACTAGATATGATATTTTTTTTTTTTTTTTTTTTTTTTTAACAGACTAGGATGATTATATATTGTGTATATAATATATTGTCTCTTACCTCTGCATTTTTATAGTCTGAAAGCTTGTCATGTGAACTTTTGTGCTGTGCTATAAGATGAACTGTTCTGCCGCCATTACATTTGTTTGGGCTGCAATCATGACAATGGAGCCCTGATTGGTCATTTGAATCCATACAATGCAGAAAATCTTAATGTATGCAATGTCGCTGTCGGTCAGTTTTGGACTCCATGTGAAAGATGGTAAAACTTGAGTGGGTTTTTAAAATTTATTTATTTATTTGCCTGCTAAAATTGTACTCTGTGAAAAGGCCTTAACATAGTTAAATTGAAAGTTTCTCTGCATAAGCGTGCCTGCCAAAAAAATAAAAGTGAAGAAATGCAGGAGGTGTTCTGTGAAGGCATTGTTTTATTTCCATATGCAGTGCATGTACAGTGCTTGAGTTGCGTGTTGATCTAGTTTGTGACTTGAATTGCACTTGCACTCAGCTCATGACTCAACCTTTATTTGAGATACTTAAGATTCATGAAATTTCAGCAAGGAAAATAAGATGCAAAGCTGATTGAATTACTGATGATACTTAATGAAGTAAATTAATACAACTTTTTTTTTTCCCCCAATATTACAAAGTGTAATTTTGCCTTTCAGTTTTACTACAGTCAAGCACAGTGTTGAGGTTTGAGGGCACTGCATTGTGAGTATTATAGCAAATGTATTTTATTACTTTGGCAAATTTAGTTACTGCTGTGAAGTAAAATGATTTGGAGATTTGTTATTCAATTATACATTTGTTTGCAAGGCCTAGGTCCTAAAGTGAGCTAGGCATGTTCTTGGAAAAAGCTGAATTGCATCTGCAACAATACATGCTTCTATTACATTTGCACCTCATATAAATCTTAAACAAAATAAGGTTTGAAAAATAGAGCGACAACCACTTTTCTTTGTCTCAGTGAATATTACCTTAGGATTTTTATGAATTCTTAAAATAGACAATACTAGAGTCCTTGGCCAAACAAATTCAGAATGTAATGTAGAGGTCACATTCCTGCTGGTCACTGCAAGTATAAATAATAGACGTAGTGTGACTAAAACCCAAAATTTGAACTGTTTCAATCATAGATGAATGTTATGATGACCAGGGTTTTTTTGAGGGGCATACATGAACCAAATTTAATTTTATGTAAATTTTATACATATTTCAGTCAAGAACTACAAGAATGAAGTAATAGAGGTTTCTACCATGCATATGCCAGTGTGTTTGCAGTATAGCTGTGTGATGTTTGATATCTTTCTAATGCTGCGAAGAAGCAAACATAGTGAAGCTAAGGCTGGCAGACCGGCTCAGAAAGGAATTATACTGCATTGTAATATATATCTCCATTAGAATTCAGCAGCTTTTCACTTTCAAACTGCAGAGGAGAATGGTATCTGTGAGTGTACGTTAAGTATCATTGAAAATGTACAGATTATGTGCCTTTCAAACAGCCAAGGAGACGTACAGGATTAAGCCTGTCAGTTCAAACTCTGAAATTCATTCAAACAGCAGAGGCTCTGGAGGAATCGGTCAGTCAAACTTCAGCTGAAAGGGAATATAAGAGTCAAAGTGACTCACCATCTCACAGTGCGAGTTCAGTTTTGGGGCAAAAATATCTTCCCTGCATAAATGTTTGAGAGCTCTGTTTTGAGGTTTGTCATCCACCACTTCCAAATGACTGTATCTACTTCATAAGGCTGACCAGACATGTTCTAGTTTGATCTCACGTTGATAGGTCAGCAAAAGTTCTTTTTGATTCAAGTTCTTGAAGGACGTTTTCTTGTTATCCTGCGAAGAAAGGCTGCTAAAAATGAATTTTTGGCAAACAAGCATGACGTCAGTGTTGGTTAATTGAATTGTGATGGAGTGCGGAGTTTGACTAACCTACAAATTTGGCTACTTGTCCCACACTCAAAGCCAGTGCCCAGACATTATGGGGCTCAATGAAACAAAAGGTCAACCTGAGTAAAGAAAAATAAACGCAAGGTACTTAAATCAAGAAAATGATCTGCCAATGGTAAGAAAAACGTACTTAAAAATTCTTTAGAAATTATCTTAATTTTTAAAAGTAATAAATGCTTCAAATCACTAATTCAATGAAATATCTTAAAGCTGTGTTACAAAGAATGAAAAGGATCGATCAAAATGAAAAGGAGACATATGGGGCAGGGGCTCAATGCAATAAGTGAGCAAAAACTAGCATGTTAACTGCATCTTATTTTATGCAATTTCTGAAATAAACTTAATTTAATACAAAATTTCTTAATTAGTAATTTGAAGCACCAAGTATTAGGGAAATGGTCTTCAATGAATTCTGATACTTCTTAAAATAAGTATTTTAAGTGTTTTTAAAAAATCTGCATAAATGACGAATTGCTTTATCAACAAAAAGATGACCACACTGCCCTGTAAGAAATAAAGGGGCTGTGCAGGTACATTTTTCATTCATGGTACACTGTAAACGTGCCCTCAAAAGGTACAACAGTGGTTTTAATGTCCAATTGTGAACCTTAAGTTTCTTCCAGGAGAAATTTGAACCTTTTCATGAACTGTTTTAAAACGGAACAGTAAAATGAAAAGCCTGGAGGTGAAGGGGTGTGTGGAGTCAATGCAGAGTATAATATAATTTCAATGGATTACGGTACAATTGTTTCCTGACTAAAGGTACTGAGATGGACCACCACAGTGACAAGAGACCTAAACAGTGACAGTTTACTGCCTTTTATTTGTGAGAGTGCGTCTTAAAAACGGCTAGAAACTGCACTGCAGATCTGACGCTGCAAATAGTTAAATCCTATCAAGCTGGAGAATAGATTTTTTTATTTGACTAGGTTAGACTAGATATGAGATTAGTTAGTGTATTTTTGTTTTTCTCCTCTCTGTTTTTAAAACTTTCTGGCTTGTGAAGATACATTTTTTTTCAGTGACACTATAGAATACTAGCATTCCTACCCAAACAGGGATTTAATCCCCAGTTCCGCTTTTCATTTTCCATTCCATTAGAACTCTATTTGCAAGAGCATGGCATAAATCCCTGTTTTGGTGTATGGTCAATATTACGCTTGATTATTCTTCAAAAGAACTAGTTTATGCAATATGATGCCTTTTTTAAAATGAATTCTGTGCATTAACGGCAGCAGTTCCAGCGCTGTTGTGGTCTGTGCGTCCATGACTGGTCAAAATTGCAGAAAGGAAATCTTCATGGGTTGCAGTACTGCACCAGAGGGGGCACCCAAAAGCAACAACATTTGTAGAATTTAAGCCAATCCATGAGCTCTTTTTCCTGAGCAAGGCTGAGCTGTGCTATACAGAATTATTACATACACAGACCAAGAGCATACCGTCTGAGGGAAAAGGGGCTGGGGCTTAAATCCCCCAAAGACTAAGTAACTTTTGTTGTTTTGTTTATTCATAGCCAAAGAAAGAAGTTCTACCCTGCTCTGGAATGCTTTTCAACACTTTTTTCACAATAATTCTTTTGACCTCTGCCATAATAGCTATTAATAGTGCTTAATTTTTTTTTCTCTTAAAGATTCCCATATTTAATAATATTAAGATATTTTGAATTGCTGTATGTTAGCTTTAGCCTCCCATTGGTGGTCCCCCTTATTTGTCACACCAAATTTACTCCAAACTTCATATCACTCTTCCTGTAGTTCAGCTTTAAAAATGCTCAGAAAAGACAGGGACATTTGCATGGCTGGGGAGGGAAAGAGAGTGGGCGCTACAATTTTGCAAAGCAAACAGAGAAAGCAATTCTAAGACAGTAACTCTCTCTGTCACCTCAACTTCACTGTGATCCAAATGCAGCCTGTTGGCAGGATTACAGCATTGCTGATAAAACCCACGCATGCCTTTACAAAATGCTTTATCTTTCTTATAGTCTCAGCATATGTACACAAACAAAGAGGAGAGAGAGAGAGAATGAAAACAGAAGAGGATGCATGGAATGCTTGCAAGTATCTGAGCATAAAAATAGCCAAACTTTGTGTTTAAGTAGGGTAATATTAAACTAAGTATTGGAAAGTGAACATGCACCACCATTAGCTTGCCATTAATTTAACAATGACAACTACATGGGCAGGCTGGCAGAAATTTGCATTATCATTGTGATAATCTCTGGGGTAAAAAGGTGAAAAACTATCTCATTTTTTCCAAACCCTTTGTGTGATTTACTGTGGCAATCTCCTGTGTAGCCAATCTTAACATTAGCTAGAAGAGACAGCTACTTAATGAACTTTGCACTGTGCTCTCTCAACCTATTTCTCATGTTTCACACATTTGTTCAGGACAGAAAATGGTTTTTCATCATTATCAGAGGGAATTATATACTGCATACTGTGATTTGCACCAACAGTAACTGATTGATTTGCATACTGTGACAGTACTCTAGTACTGACCTATATCATGCGTGCCTACTGCAGTGTTGAACCAGAGGGGGGTCACTGCGTAGGCAGAACTGACTGCAGTGATGATCTTATTTTAATAATTTGAAAAGAAATGTTCAAACTTCAATAACACTGTCATTTGTTATTAGAAAGCATGCTTTCAACATGTGGTGCTATTATGAGGGAAGATTGGAGTTCTGGGCAGCTTCTGCCTGTAGCCAGAAGGCCAGATCCCCCAAAACTCCAGGATGAACTCAAACTGTTGAGGTCTAGGAATAAGTGATCTTCATATGATGAGAAGAACAGATGTCCAGAAATCAGTTTTTTCCAAGAGCTGGTTTTGAAATGAAGGAATTGTAGAGCTGGGTGGCAGGAGTTGATCCAAAGTAGCGTGGGCTGAGATGGAGCCATGTAGAGTCAGAAGGAAGCTGCAGAGCTGGGTTGCAGGAGTTGATCCAAGATGGAGTGCGCTGAGATGGAGCTGGGGTGAGATGGAGCCGAGTGGAGTGAGGAGCCGCAGAGCCGAGACACATCAGAGCTGAACCAGGAAAGAGTTCACTTGAGATGAAGCCGGGATGAGACAGATCCATGAAGATGCAAAGTCGTTGCAGGAGCCAATCAAAGATGGAGTGGGCTGAGATGGAAACATTTAGACTCAGAAGTGAGTTGCAGAGCTGGGTTGCAGGAGCTGATCCAAGATAGAGTGGGCCAAGATGGAGCCCTGTAGAGTCAGAAGGAAGTGCAGAAGCTGATCTGAGATGGAGTGGGCTGAGATGGAGTTGAGATTTGATGGAGGCTTGAGGTAGAAAGATAAAAGGGGTTGGAGAGGATGAAGGACGAAAAGGGTGAAAGGGAGAGAGAAAGAGGTTGGGATCATAAAGGGAGGGGGGTGGATGATAAAGGGAAGGGGGGGATTTGAAATGTATGGAAGTAGGATGAAAAAAGAAGTCCCATAGGATGGGGAGAGAGGCTTGGAACAGTACATATTACATAGGCAGTGAGGACAATACAATAGTATTGTGAGTCCCCAGAAGGATGCATAGCAGAATAAAACTGGTGGAGTAGGTAGGAAGCAGATAAAGGCTTAATAAAATAGAGCACTGCATCCAGCTGAGTAGATACAAGGCATGATAAGGGACAGGATGTTTGGCCCCATGCTAAGGAGAGAAAAAGGGAATACTAGGGAGGTGGAAACAGGAAAGGGCAAGAGAGAGGAGAACTGGTGATTTGTGGATCAGATTGAAATGGCGTGAAGTTGTCATGCAGCACTCCATAGGGCAAGTGTGGGCATTGTCACGTGGTCTGTGCAGCTGTACGAGCTGAGGGTCAAACAATGGCGATGAAGAGCAGGTTTATTTACCTCTGCCTGGAGTCAAGGCAGAGCGGAATACATCAGTATGGGAAATGTATGGGAATTGGATTATCAGGGGATAGCCTGTTTGATAGCCTGTCTGAAGTCTGTTTATGGTATTTTGTGGGTTAATGTACCAAAACAAATGTATTTCATTTTGACATTCTGACCCTAACCCTCTGTATTTGCTCAGAAAAACACAATTTAAAATAAATACAAATAACATAATACATTTTTTTTCTTTTGTCAATGAGTTAGTTCAATATTTTCCAGAGCTTTCCTCAAGGATGCCCATTATTATTTGTTACAAACTAATGCCTGATTTGGCTAATCAATACTTCATTATGCTAAATCAAGTGTGCTGGTCATGGAAATACATTTTTGGCTGGGGATTTTGAGGAGAAAGCAGGAACCAAATGGTGTTCTTCAGTCTGCAGGTGCCTGTTGTTGTATTTATGCATTACTGTATGCAAAGATGTTGCTTTTTATGACATCACAAACACTGAAAATATATTGTTTTTGCAGTTTTGACTGTAGATTGTATGGACAGTTCTGCATATTGATTGTATGGAGTGTGAAGTAAATGGATCATTTTGGAACTTTAATAGTATTCATAAATTGTTAAACATTTTTGTTTGAATTACTTTTTTTAGGACCTTTTAAGTGAGACAGTTATACAGTTTTCAGCAGTGACTGGCTAATATTTTCATATACAACAGCCAGACTGTAGGAGAAGAGATTTTTCAAGTTGAAAGATGCTTTTTGACATGTGCATTAGAATATGGCCATTATCAGAAATTAATTAAAATACTGACATACATGGAATTACAGAAACTATGCCCAACACAGAGTACGTCAGCTGTTACCTTGGTTGTCCAGACATATGGTGAAACATACAGTAGTGCTCGTGCTTAGAGCTACAACTAAAGAAAGAATTTAAAATCAGTATTTCAGGGAAATAAGAGCACACAAGACCTTCTGAGGAAGTCAACACATTTCAGTTTGAATGTAGTGTGTTGTAATCCACACATTCTGAGCAGTCTTTTATTCTTGGCTACACAACTGAGATGTATGCTAATGTAAAATCTATTTGGAATAAGAAAGTGTCTTGCTGTAAAGGTACTTGATCTGGTTTCAACGAGACCCATGACAGTCATTACCTAGTGGCAATGCAGAAAAGGACAATGCCTGAAAGATATTGTCTACATTTAAAATAAATCTTAAAACAATATCCATTTGCAATTGATTTATAAAGGGTATATATCATGGAAAACGGAATTTTTCAAATAAATAAGATTAATCTAATATATAAGCACTGTAAACATTTTGAAATGTTCACTTCCCAGTTCATAATGGCAACTAAGCTACAAAATAAGTTTGGTTTTAATATATTGTTTTTAGGATGTGACAAACATCGCTGTGTGTGTGTGTAATATATATTGTGGGGCGCCAGAGGCGAGCCAGGGACCACAGGAGAGGGGAAGTAGGTTAGTGGCTTGTAGCCGCACTGTTTATTGGCATTTAGATCAAAAGGAAAAAACAAAGTGGCAGGGGGATCCTGTGAGGAGCGCGGCGGCAGGGGAAGTCCCTCCCTGCAGAGTCCAGGCAGCGGCTCGTGGAGCTCCCGGTCATTGGCTCTGTCTGTGTGTGGAGGGCAGAAAGAGAGAGCACAGCAGTTAGCACACATGGCATCTCGCACAAAGCAACTCCCCCGACTGAGGTTCCGTGGCTGTTTAAACTGGCGTCGCCTCAGCCCAGTGAGTGGCTACAGCTGCGTTGATAATGCGGGGCCAGGTGCGGGTGGTTTCTCGGCCCGTCCCCTGGGCTACGCGATTGCTCGCTGTCCAAAACAAAGTGCTGAAGTGGGCAGGCCACCTTCAGCACTCCAGAGATCAGCCCATGGCTGGCATGGCTCAGAGGAGCCAGATTGGTGAGACAGCCGCCGACCACATTCCCCCACTTAGAGACACGCCAGGAAGAGGGCCTCTTGAAGCGCGGCAGGCTGGCAGGCAGGAGAGGGCATCCGTGTTGCCATGCAAGACCCCCGCTCGATACTGCACCTGGCTCTAGAAGTCCTGTAGGGAGAGGAACCATTGGGTAACGTGCGGGTTAGAGTTCTTAGCCCAGGCCAGCCACTGTAGGGGGCATGGTCCGTGACCAGGATAAAAGGCCTACCCATCAGGTAAAACGTAGCTCCTCGATGGCCCATTTGATGGCCAGGGCTTCCCGCTCCAGGGCGGCATAGTGTTGTTCAGCAGGAGTAAGCTTATGGCTGATGTACAAGACAGGATGCTCCTCTCTGTCAAAATCCTGCACTAGGACCACCCTGAGTCCTTGCTCCGTCTGGACCTGGAATGGCCTGTCAAAATCCAGGCTCCGCAGGACAGGTTCGGAGGTAAGACAGGCCTTCAGGTGCTCAAAGGCCGTCTCAACCTCGGAGGTCCACTGTACGGTCTCTGGCTGGCCCTTCCTAGTGAGGTCAGACAGGGGGGAGGCTATGGAGGAGAAGTTGGGGACAAACTGCCGATAGTATCCAGACAATTCCAAAAAGGCACGTACCTGTTTTGTGGTGTTGGGCCTTGGGCAGTTAAGTATGGCCTCCACCTTATTTTCCTGGGGCCGCAAGAGCCCTCTCCCAATACGGTACCCCAGGTAGTGGGCTTCCGTGAGCCCAAGGTGGCACTTCTTGGGGTTGGCCATGAGTCCAGCCTCACGGAGATGACTCAATACCCTCCTCAGATGTCCGATGTGCTCAGACCACGTTTCCGAGTGGACGATGACGTCGTCCAGGTAGGCCGCCGCAAAGACCTGGAGCGGCCTTAGGACCACATCCATTAGACGGTGGAAGGTGGCCGGGGGTAGTGCCAGTGGCCTGCAGGGGTGGAAAAAGCCATCTTTGGATGGGCCTCCGGCATGAGGGACA
Organism: Pygocentrus nattereri; assembly: GCF_015220715.1. Lineage (NCBI taxonomy): Eukaryota > Metazoa > Chordata > Actinopteri > Characiformes > Serrasalmidae > Pygocentrus > Pygocentrus nattereri. Next base: position 10,794,489 of record NC_051226.1, read on the forward strand.
CCTGTCAGTATCCCTTGGTGAGGTCCAGGGTGGAAATGAAGAGGGCCTTGCCTAGACGGTCAATCAGATCGTCTGCTCAGGGAAGAGACTTCGTTTAATTTCCTGAAGTCATTGCAGAATCTCCACGAACCATCCGGTTTGGGAACCAGGACGATGGGGCTGGACCACAGGCTGTTGGATGGCTCGATAATACCGGCGGCCAGCATCCGCTCTACCTCCTCCTCTATGGCCATGCGGCGGGCCTCGGGGACACGGTAGGGCTGCTGCCGAATGGTCACTCCCACGGGAGTCCATATGTCATGCTGGATGACCTGGGTCTGGCCGGTGGTGGCGGTGAACACATCCCGGAACTGTTCCACCAACTCTGCAAGTTACTGACGTTGGGTGGGAATGAGTTCTTCGCACCATTGAATCTCTGCTCTGGCCAGGGTTTCGCTGGTGGCGAAGCCAGAGAGCCTGGTGGCTGGCTCAACCCATCTTTTGAGCAGGTTGATGTGGTAGACCTGTTGGGACTTCCTCGTACCCGGTTGGTCGAGATGGTACAACCCCAATTCCAATGAAGTTGGGACATTGTGTAAAACATAAATAAAAACAGAATACGATGATTTGCAAATCCTTTTCAACCTATATTCAATTGAATATACTACAAAGACAAGATATTTAATGTTCAAACGGATAAAATTTATTGTTTTTTGCAAATATTCACTCATTTTGAATTTGACGCCTGCAACACGTTCCAAAGAAGTTGGGACAGGGGCAACAAAAGAATGGGAAAGTTGAGGAATGCTCAAAAACACCTATTTGGAACATTCAACAGGAGAACAGGTTAATTGGAAACAGGTGAGTGTCATGATTAGGTATAAAGGGAGCATCCCTGAAGGGCTCAGTCACTCACAAGCAAGGATGGAGTGAGGTTCACCACTTTGTGAACAACTGCGTTAGCAAATAGTCCAAAAGTTTAAGAACGTTTCTCAACATGGAATTTAAGGATTTCATCATCTACAGTCCATAATATCATCAAAAGATTCAGAGAATCTGGAGAAATCTCTGCAAGTAAGCAGCAAGGCAGAAAGCCAACATTGAATGCCTGTGACCTTCGATCCCTCAGGCAGCACTGCATTAAAAACCGACATCATTCTGTAACGGATATTATCACATGGGCTCAGGAACACTTCAGAAAACCACTGTCAGTGAACACAGTTCGTTGCTCCATCTACAAGTGCAAGTTAAAACGAAGCGAAAGCCATATATCAACAACACCCAGAAACGCTGCTGGCTTCTCTGGGCCTGAGCTCATCTGAGATGGACTGACGCAAAGTGGAAAAGTGTACTGTGGTGTGACAAGTCCACATTTCAAATTGTTTTTGGAAATCATGGACGTTGTGTCCTCCGGGCCAAAGAGGAAGAGGACTGTCCGGATTGTTATCAGCGCAAAGTTCAAAAGCCAGCATCTCTGATGGTATGGGGGTGTGGTAGTGCCCATGGCATGGGTAACTTGCACATCTGTGAAGGCACCATTAATGCTGAAAGGTACATACAGGTTTTGGAGCAACATATGCTGCCATCCAAGCAATGTCTTTTTCAGAGACGTTCTGCTTATTTCAGCAAGACAACGCCAAGCCACATTCTGCACGTGTTACAACAGCGTGGCTTCGTGGTAAAAGAGTGCAGGTACTAGACTGGCCTGCCTGCAGTCCAGACCTGTCTCCCATTGAAAATTTGTAGTGTAGACTTTTGAGCAACTGAAGTTGTACATCAAGCAAGAATGGGAAAGAATTCCACCTACAAAGCTTCAACAATTAGTGTCCTCAGTTCCCAAATGCTTATTGAGTGTTGTTAAAAGGAAAGTTGATGTAACACAGCAGTAAACATGCCCCTGTCCCAACTTCTTTGGAACGTGTTGCAGGCGTCAAATTCAAAATGAGTTAATATTTGCAAAAAGCAATAAGGTTTATCCATTTGAACATTAAATACCTTGTCTGTGTAGTGTATTCAATTGAATATAGGTTGAAAAGGATTTGCAAATCATCGTATTCTGTTTTTATTTATGTTTTACACAATGTCCCAACTTCATCAGAATTGGGGTTATAGTTGATGGGCCCCACTTTCTCTCTGACTGTGTAGGGTCCCTGCCAGGTGGCCAGGAACTTGCAGGTGGTTGTGGGGACCAAAACCAGGACACGATCTCCCGGTTGGAATTCTCTGGGTTGGGCAGGCTGGTTGTAGGCTTGCTGTTGGGCCTGTTGAGCCTCCTCCATATGTTCGTGGACGATGGGGGCAACCGCATCAATCCACTGCTGCATCTCTCACACATACTCAATGACAGAGCGGTAGGGGGAGGGCTGCTGTTCCCACGCCTCTCTTACCACATGGAGAAGTCCCCAAGGCCGGCGAGAGTACAGTAACTCGAAGGGGGAAAACTCGGTTGAGGCCTTTGAGCAACCACCTTTCTGAGCATTCCAGTCCGTCAGTCTGTGGATGATAGATGGAGGTGGGGAGGTGCTTGATGTGCAGGAGTTTAGAGATCCGCCACCAGCCAGGAGACGAAGGGGGTGCCCTGGTTGGTGATGTCCTTGGGGATCCCCACATGGCTACAGAGTAGGAACAACTCCTGGGCGATTGCCTTGGAGGTGGCCTTCCAGAGAGGGACAGCCTTGGGGTAGCGTGTGGCGTAGTCCACCATCACAAGGATGTATTCGTGGCCCCGGCCGGACTTCGGCAGCAGTCCGATGATGTCCATCCCGATCCGCTTGAAGGGGACTCCGATGATGGGGAGCGGGATGAGAGGCGCAGGCGGCGGCTTCCTCAGGGAAGTGAGCTGGGACCTTGGACAGCGGCGGCAGAAGTTTTTAACCTCGGCGTGGATGGCGGGCCAGTAAAATCTGGGTAAGATGCGGGCCATGTGCCCCCCCCAGTGGGTGGTGGTGAGCCAGGTGCATCACCGCATCGATTCCCGGGACCTGGGGAGAACGAGTGCTTCTTGGGGGCCTTCCGGAAGCAGGCGCACGTGGTAGAGAAGGTTATTTTTCACCATGAAGTGTGGGTTCCAGAGAGGCCCATTAGCATGGGAGACTCCGTCTACAACAGCCACGTTCTCCCAGGCCTGCTTCAAGCAGTCATCCTCTCTCTGCTCTCTTGTGAAATTGCCCTCAGCTTGAATCTGCTGGAAGAGAGGGTAGAGAGGATTAGTGACACCCTGGTTCTCAACTTTGCTGCTTGCATCCCCGCTATCCTCCTTTGGGCGAGCCAATAGAGCTGACCCTGTCTTCGGACGGGCCCCGTGGCGCCATTGTCGGCCAGGGCCGGGTGGTGGCCCTGGCTGAACCCGGGGAAGTCCCGCCCCACTAGCAGGGGCACGGGGAGGTCTGGGATGAGACACACAGTGAGGGGCCAGTGGTGTCCATTTTCTTCTAGCCATATCCGGGCGGTTAGGGTTAGCCCATTCCCATGCACACAGGAGATGGGCAGGGTCTCGCTGGAGGGCCTGGAGCCAGGGGAACTCGGCTGTGCGGAGCAGCGTGATGGTGTTCCCGGAGTCCATGAGGGCACGCATGGCATGGCCATTGATTTGGAGCAGGTGGTGGGAGCCGGCCTCAGTCTGGGAGCCCCTGTGTACTCCGCATCTGGCGAGCCAGGCCTTCGTGGGCCGCGGAGGGGGGCCAGGGTCAGGCTCTGTCAGCATAGTTTCATCATGGGGGGCTGGCGGCGTACTGGGGGGGCTGGCTCAAGCTTGTCACCCCGCATCAAGCCCAGTATGCACTCGGCCGCCTCCATGGCCTCTAAAATGGTGTGCAGGTTCTTGGTCTCCTGCATGGCCACCGCCTTCCGTATTTTCCAGGGGTAAGGTCCAGAGAAAGCGTTCCATGGCCACCAGCTCCACGACCTCCTCCGGAGTCCGGACTTCTGGCCTCAGCCAGCACCGGTAGTGCGCAGGAGTGGGAGCATCTGCTGTCTGGGCAGCTGGCCGGGTCGGTATGTCCACTGATGATAATTGGCTGCCGTGGCCGGGAAAGTCCCCGGCGGCAGAGTCCAGGCAACGGCTCATGGAGCTCCCGGTCGGTGGCTCAGTGTGTGCATGGAGGGCAGAAAGAGAGAGAGCACAGCAGTTAGCAGACGTGGCATCTCACACAAAGCAACTTCCCCGACTGAGGTTCTGTGGCTGTTTAAACCGGCGTCGCCTCAGCCCGGTGAATGGCTACAGCTGCGTCGATAATGCGGGGCAGGTGGTTTCTCACCCCGCCTTCCAAAACAAAGAGATCAGCCCGTGGCTGGCGTGGCCACTAATATATCTATATACACACACATATATATATATATATATATATATATATATATATATATATAATGTATGAATGTTTGTAGATGCTTATCTTGTATTTAACTTACATTCAACATTCAGCTAAATATCTATCCAATTCATTTAAATTTTCCCAAATCCTGACAACCTAAACTTGTTCCTCACTTTGGTTCTAAACTTTACTCTGGTACTGATACTACTCTTAACCTTAACACTGCTGAGACTCACAAGTTTCAGCAGATTGTTCATAATTTCATAAGATCATTTTGGGGCTATCAAAATAAATGAAATAAAGTGGGAATAAAAATGGTCATGTCCAGCCTGAATACTCCAGCCTCACTTCATACAAGGACTCCATTTCCCAGAACTCCTTAGAAGATAATGTGACTAATAAACTTCCTTGTTCAACCAATCATTGCTTTAAGTTTCCCGAGTACTGATTTATCTACACCTGTTTTCTACGACATAGATATGTCACCTGCTGAGTTTCATATGTCGCTTGTTTATTTTATAAGCCCAGGATTTAGCTTAGCCAAACTGTGAGGTATTGTTTCTCCTGCAGAACTACGGAGCATTTCAGTTGTGTTCTCGAGTGCCTTTTAGGTGTATTGGACTCTTTTCTGGATTCCTCATTGTTGTCCTTAGTCTTTGCCCTAGTCTTTGTTTGCTCTGTTTTGCCTTTTTGCTATTTTGGATTTGACCTACACCAGTACCACAACTATGATTATAGCCAATCCCTTTTTTATTAAAGCCTTATCTCTTGGATTTTACCATAAGCATCTGACTGGATCTATCATAATACAGGTCACAAGAATTATGAAGTTTATGCAAATTTATTAGACCAAGTAAACATTATAAGTAGACCTAAGGAGACAAAAAAGTAAATAATTAAGGGGAAAAAAGAGGAATGTAGCAAAAAAGAAGAATTTACCCAATTTTATTCCCAATTTAATCATTACCAAATCCCACCTGCAAAGTGCATCTCTCCCTATTACATGATACTACCAAGCTGGGAGGGTGATGGCTAGCATTTGCCTGCTCTGAGACTCCACACCTTTTCAAAATTGCCACTAATGCAACATTCCTGGAGCTTAACACGCTTTGAGGAGAACACTAACTGCCCATTCTGTTACATCAGTTAACAGATGCGTGTGTTGGTTAGCATCATACCAAGTGATATGTTAGAGGGAGGGTCATTCAGAGACAGCAAGACCAGTTATGTACTTTTGGGCTCCCAGCCAAGGATTACCTGGAATCAGACAGCTCTTTAGCCTACTGAATATAAACAGTATGGAACTGATGTAGGCTGTTGTCCAGGGTAAAAAAGTTGTTAGCTGTTCTTTTACAATGATAAAGTAAGAAATGATAGCAGTATTCCAGCATTCAATGGCACCCTCAAAGTGATTTATTTTGACTATTTACAACAAACAGTGCTTCAAACAGCCCTAGAGCAGCTGAAAGGTGCCTTCAGTGATGTGGCTCATCTGTCTTTGAGTCTTCTTTTGCTACATCCTATCAGTCTCGACTACAAGCTATGTAAAGTGGTTAGGAAAAATAATGGATAGGTGCTGAACCCAAACATAATAGCAATGATTGACTCAAAGAAATTGCTTTGTGCTTGGGTGCATGGAAATGTACAAATGAACAAGCGAACTCTCATTTGCCTTTGCAAAATGGCCAAAATATGACCCTTGGGGGTGTTTATTATACTTATTATGCATCCAGTATTAGAGATTGACAGAATCTGAAGGTCAGACTGAGTGTGACTCATGTTCACTCATCTCACTGTGAGTGTTTTGGTCATGTTATCTCCTGGACTCTTCATAATCGTCTGCCCTGTGCAGGCAGAAATGCATTAGGATGGGTATAAATGAGCAGGCCTCTGACTGGCATTCACATTCAAATCAGCATTTTGAGCAAGCTGAGGTGGAATACTGAAGCTCATTGCACCTGGATTTCAATGACATGCAAAATAATGCACCATCAAATCCCAGGGCTCATCAGTGGGGAAAGCTCTCTCGCTCTTCACGAAATAAAGCTGTCAGTTAAGAAAGAAGTCAACTTCATGTCCCCAAAGTCCTTGGGGTCTCAAAAGTAAATAAACAATGAGACCATGATCTACTTACTGTAGAACTATTACAGGGAGTGTCTGAAAGTAATCAGCAGGAGATACATGGATGAAGGCCCATCCCTTGATTACTTCTGTACAGTTTTAATGGGATATACACTGGTCTCCAAAAGTATTTGAACAGTAATCCTTGTTTTGGTTCTAAAGTCTAGAAGTGAATGTTTGAAGTGGCCAGTAGGATTATAACTACAATGGTAATGTGAGGTTATTGTTTGTTTTGTTTATTTGTTTGTTTGTTTGTTTGTTTGTTTTTTGGGTACAATTACAGTTGCAAATATAAATATTTACATGAGAGTCACACATGCGGATGAAAGTGATATGGCTACGTTTTCGCCTTGTGATAATTAAACTAGTCAAAAAACAAGCATGGGTCAAAACCAGAAAGTGGAGAAAGATCACAATGGTGATCACAATGGTGATATAAGCCCGGGCTTATATACTAAGCTGATCTCTCAAACAATATAATGAAACACAAAATATGTAGAATTCAGGAGACTGTGATCTCCAATAGGTTTGTGAGAGAATGCCAGAAGTCATGTGACTGTGCGGTGTATCCTTGGAAATGGGGCTCGTTTCGGATTCCGCATCCGAAGGAGGTTGCATTGTCATATGTTCTCCTAGAGGATTCTGGGAAAATGGAGTCCATTTCAGTCAGAGTTCTCCTGATGCGTGACACATGCCATATGTTGTTATTTTCAGGTGACTCTGGGCTACACAGATATGCAATTATTGACATGTAAATGCTTACAGAAATTTGATGCCTTTATCAATTTGTGTAATTTTTGATCTATTTTTATCTAGCGCCTGCAAAATTTTGTAATTTCTTGCTTATAGAGTTCTCTAAAACAAGTGGCACCTCAGATATATTTTCAGAAATTGTTATTCTGGAGTGTCTGTGAGCTGAAGACGACTGGTTGATTGGTGATTCATTCTCTTGGTTATTATGAGTAAATGAAAACCATTAGCATAAGGCAAACATTGATTTTCTGTCCTCTAGGATTCAATGTAACCTGAAAGACAAAGCTAAATATTATTAATTTTATAATAATGTTTGACATTTATTGTCGATTATCTGTTTGCGTTTGTGTGATTTTGAGGGAAAGTGAGAAAGTGCTCTCAGTGTAGTGGATTGGGACAAGGCCATTTGTTGCCTTTTTCCAGTCCCCCCAACTCTCTCAGCTCAGTAGCGCACACAAACTGCATGGCTAGCATTTAAGTCTTAGTTTTAGAAGTGTGGCTGTATTTTAAGTCATTCTTTATATGTATTTAGCTGTAAATTTCTGATTATCAGCACTAAACAGAGTCTAAGTCAAGTCACATTCACAGGACTGTTTGAGACATGAGGGAAAGTTCTACACCGAGCATGCCAGTGTGGGGGCAAAAAATTTTGGTTTTCTGAACTGGATTATTGACTGAATCTCCACAAAGTCATTCTGGACACACAGCGTAAGTCCTGATGGTCAATATGATGTGTGAATTGCGTCACAGTTTTAAATAGTTCAGACATAAACAGTGATTTAGAGTGGTTTGATGTAAAATGCTGCATTCTAAACACATTTGTCGAGTCAGAATTGTTGGAAAGTTTTTATATTAAGGGTATATGTTCTGACAGTAATTAAGGCAATTACTAATGAATAATTCATCAGAAATTAATGAGTCCTTCATCAGGAACAAATGAATAAATCCTGTGTTAACCATCACAAGATCAAATTACTCCACATTAATAATGCATGTACTAATAAATAAAGATGAAAGTATTAGATGCTTTCTTCAACATCTCAATTTATCAGGAATTCTTGTGTTAACGAAGCATTTTGTTGTCACAAGATCCCCCTTGCTCTGGAATATTGTGTCTACCAATGTCAGCTCTGTTTTATCTGTAGCTCCATCGTCTCATCATCTTGTCCATCTGTGTCTGCTTCATCATGCTAATTAAGCAGTCCTTGTATTTATCTTTATCTGTCAGGTCTTGAGTTTCTTGTTTTTTGATTTCTTATGTTACATTGTCTGTTTCTACCCACATAGTCTGTTTATGTAATACAATCAAAAGCGTACACTGGCATCTTTTTGCCACTGGTCCTCATTTGTGACAGTTGCTGTAGTTTTAATTCATCCTTCATGTTAAAAATGACACTTTTTTACTCAAATGTTGATACATAGTGCCTTGTGAGGGAATCCATGGGGGAATGAACCAAACAGCCTAAAATCAACAAGTACACCTTTCTTAGTTTTAAACAATCGTGCCTGACGCCACAATATTAATAGAATGACACAGTGTTCCTGAGACACACGAACTCCTTACTACTCTTGAAACCAAAAAGGCTCACTGCAACTAAGTAAGCACCAAACCATGTTTAATCTAACGTACAACCGTATCAGTAATAACAGTATCTGAAAATCAGTTCTATTTCACCAGAGATACTGCTGAATATTGTACACATTACTCTGAGAAGACCCGCTAGCAACAACCAGAAAACTAGGCAATACCATATGTGAACACTACTTCTGTGATGCAAATTGTGTATATAATCCATTATGCAGATACGTTATTTTACCAACTCACCTTTTAAAGGTAAAAGGTAAGAGATTTTCTCCAATGCTTTTTCATAGAGATATTCACCAACCTATGGCTGCTTATCATAAAGTGACCGGAAAATAGCAGTATATTAGTATAAATAGAGTAATTTCCTTGTTCTAAAATGCTGAGTTTCCATTCGTAAAAGCTTTAGATATTACAAAACTCACAGAATAACAAATAATTTTTAAATGTGGTGTATATTTTTCATAATTCCAATAGGGTATATACGAAGATAATCAAGTAAATTTTGCTATAATTGTATAACACTGCAGTATGAAACATATAATAGTATAAACTGCATGAACAGACCGAAGCCCCTGTCTACTAACTTGCTTTTTCCATTTGTAATTGACACAGGAATTCCTGATAAATTGAGATGCTGAAAAAAGCCTTTACTACCTTCCTTTTCCTTCAGTAGCACATGCATTAGTTAATACTGAGTATTTTAATGTTATAGCTTACGGTTAATACTTAATGACTTAATCATTTTTTCCTGATTTAATGATTCATTACTTTCTGATGAGTTATTTATTAGTAAATGCCTTAGCTACGGATAGATCATGTTCCCATATTATAAAATGTTGCTGAATGGTTCTCAGTGATGCTGACAGGAATCAGACATCTGAAGAGTTAAATGCCTCTCATACAAAGTTATTTCATGAAATGATCATGACTACACTGCCTGCCACAGTTATGAAAACTTTTTAACCTATTCATAGTGAACAGGTACATGCAGGGTGAAGTAAGGCAACATAATCTTATAAGAGATTAGAAATTTTGAATTTAGAATTGAAATTTCTGTCTGTTTTACCATTTTTCATCATTACATACATAACCTCAGAGGACATGTGTGACTGGTTCACTGGTGATTTTGGAAAGTAAATGATTCCCATCACCACCACTGTAAAGAAATCCGAGTCTATAGATTTCTCTATAATGCACCATTTTTCATAAAACTTCTCTGTGTCATTTTGTTTACATTTCAGCATATTTACAGTATTTAGCAGACGCTCTTATCCAGAGCGACTTACAATAAGTGCATTGTCTATCTGGAGAAAGTATCTTTGCTAGTTACCAACAGGTTAGAGAGAAAACAAGGCCTGAGCTCAGATACTGCTAGAAACAACAAGTCACTGTTGATACCCAGAGAAAAGGGAACAGAGTGCAATACAGAGAACAGTGCAATACAATACAATAAAATACATAAGTGCAGTACACTACAATCAATACTTAATTCAGTGCTCATTTAAGTGCTGTATAAAGAGATGTCTTTGTATGAATTTTACAGAATGTTTAAAGGTTTTTATAATGAATTAATACATACAGCTTTCAATTAATGTGTGGCCATATGTGTGCATATTGAGTGTATTCAATGGTTTGAATGTTGCTTTAGTTAATCAGATTTTGTTTAATACATTTGTGCAGTTAAATAAACTGTAATAAACTACTGATGTCAGCAGTAGGACAGGATTTAGATGTTCTAGCTATAACTGTCTGAGCTGTCACAAAGACATTGCCTAGATGTTCTGTATTTATAATAGAACAGAAAGTACAAAAGTACTGGAAACATATTTTCCTACTTCAACACACACACACACACACACACACACACACACATATATATATATATATATACATTTTCCAAGCCGCTTCTCCGCCAGGGTCGCGGGGGGGTGCTGGAGCCTATCCCAGCAGTCTTCGGGCGGAAGGCAGGATACACCCTGGACAGGTCGCCAGTCCATCACAGGGCTATATATATATATATAAGCATAGCGGCAACACTTCACCAAATAATATATATATATGAACATTGATTAGAAACAGGTTGTTTGTGAAGGAGGCCATGGTCACAGGGTCGAGTCCATATTATTTAATTTACTGACAAGTACACAATAAGTGAATGTGACCAATGGGGCTTTTGCTATGTTTGCTGTTTTTCTAAAATTAGAAACTGGCAGACATTGAAGGTCAGCCAGCGAGAGATTTGCATTCTCTCATCTCATTTGTTCATGTTGGCTCATTAACTCTTCATAATCATCTGCCCTGTTGAAGCAGAAGTGCATCTCAATGGGAGTAAAACCTATTTAAAGCATTCAAATTTAGAAAAAAGTGTTTTGAGCATGCTGTGCTCTTTGAACTTCAAAAGTCTGAAGACACCCCAAAACAATCAATAACTAAGGCATGCTGCATATAAGGCTTAAGAGAGCACCAGTAAGAAAGATGATGAGTTCTGTTAGACGAGCCATATCATAGAAAAGCAAACATTCATGCACTTTTGAATATGAAAGTTTGATGTAAAATGTATTTATTGTGAAAGTTCAAAAATGTACCTTTCAGGCAGTAATATTTATGTGGAAACTAAGGCACCAAAACACCCCATTTTGAATTAATTGTTTTTGTGAAGTCACGAACACTTCATTTACATATCAGCCTACTCAGCCTATAGCAGATTAGCCTCATACATTTGTCAGAGCTATATGTTTAAGCCTGGACTGCCTGAGGCACAGAACAGGGCAGTCAATCACAACAGAGGTCAATTAAGCTATGTTAATATACAGGTAAAAGTGGCTCAGATCTAATCTTTTCTTTTCTTTATATGTGACATGAATGTGTTACCTGTGTTGAAGTGTAAATGTCAAAAACCACTGACATTTTGGGACACTTTTACGTGTGGTACTGAAATCCGACACATTCCATTTGTGGCATTCATCACAATTTTGCACGGCTGAGAAGGAAAGATGCACAACAACAGTGAGGGAAGATTTCAGAGGCAGGATAGTTAGGGAACCAAGCTCAAACATTTTGAAAAGAAAGATTTTGAAAGAAATAGGAGAACATGTCTGCAGTGTCAAAGAAATTTAATTTAAGTGATTTAAGTGACACTTTTTAATCCCACAAACGGGAAAATGTCACCTCTGCATTTAACCCATCCATGAAACACCACATACACACTAGTGAATACACACACACACTAGGGGGCAGTGAGCACACTTGCCTAGAGCGGTGGGCAGCCCTATCCACAGTGCCCGTGGAGCAATTGGGGGTTAGGTGTCTTGCTCAAGGACTGTCGGTGCTGGGGATCGAACCAGCAACCTTCTGGACACAGGGCCAGTTCCCTAACCTCCAGCCCATGACTGCCCCAAAAAGTTAGAAGTCTGAGAGCAAAGTTTAAAGAAACCAATGATGTGAACCAAAAAATGGAGCTCAAATGCATTCTGTGTGATAAGCATCATGAGCATTGACTTTAGGCTGGTTGCTGTTACTGTAGACACCATTTTCATTGTTTACCTCTGGATGAGAGTTCCACTCGAAGCACCGTGCTTCTGCATGTGCGGGTCGGTTTAGGAGCATGACCTGCTCAGATTGATGTTGATATAGGTCACATTAAAAAGATACAAAACAAAACAAAAAAAAATCATTTGAATTTGGGCCACTTTTACCTTCTGTGTGAATGTAGCCTTACATATATTAGCCTTAAAGGTGCACTCACGAATACAATAGAAGAGTTTGGAAAATGAATTATGACTGTTTTTGGCATTTAAACCTGCAGAAATGCATAAGTGGATCTCAGATGAAAGAAATAAATAAATGCAACAAACGAATATAGTATGAAGTTTATGTATCACGGGCATCAGATTGACACTATATTCAAAAGATATGCAAAGATGAATGAAACCTGAAGATAAGCACTAAAGAAACAATATTAGAGAAAATGAGCCAAAACACTGTCATTGCAACAAAACACATGCAACAGCTGTGCTTTAGATTAAAGCTACACAGATGTATACTGTAATATAAGATTTCCATGAGAGAGAGAGAGAGAGAGAGAGAGAGAGTGTAATAAACAAGATAGTGAGCTTCATCGCAAAGGACATTATTTTGGGAAACATCAATAGATCCCATCTCTAAAAGAGAAAAGTACAGATGAGCAAACTTTTAAATGCATTCTTTCCCTTTGACTCAAAGTAACTTATATTCACCACAAAAATCTAACGCCATGATATCTTTAGAGTTACTTAGAAGATATCAGTTTTGACTTTTTATTCACAGAAACTCTCTTTTTGAAGAGATAGGGCAAACGGGCTGAGATGAAAGCATAACAATAAATGAAAAAGTGAAAAAGTGAAAGCAAAAAGATGAAAACATGAGATATAGTCACTGATTCATGCTGACTTAGGAGATAAAAGAAAAAGAGGATTTTTGCCTTTCTGCTATCCTGCACAGCCTGAAAGAGATGGGACCTGCCTTCTCTGTTTATGCACATTATAAGAGCATGGAGATTATAGCCAAGATCAAAAGGATGAACATAAACACTAAGACTGAACAAACAATGAGCAACAAAACTAAAACTACAGTACAAAAGTCAAAGACCCCATTCATTTACAATGTTCAGTCAAACGAGTCATTAAGCAGAACAAAGTACAACATTTTTTTGGAGATGTTTCTAAAAGAGACCTTTTAAGTGAAAAGAAAAGTGGCTATAAACTTTCATCTTTCAGAGAGAGGAGAAAATCAAGCTCTTTTTGTGATCTTAAGTTTTTATCCGTCTTGTTTTCAAACGGATGAAAAAAAAAAAACTCAAATGAGACCTGGTCCACCTTAGATAAGTAGAGAATGTGCAGGGTAGATGATCCATACATTCCCACCAGCCTACAAATACAGGTATTCTATAGTGTCCTCCAAACATATTCCACACCCTATCCCTTAAATTACACGATGAACTTAAACAATATCTGTCCAGTCAGTAATGGTCCTTGGGTTGGCTTTATTGACCCTGGCCATCGGTCTAATAGTACAGTGTGCTTAAACTCTGTGAACCACATCCTATTAAGATGCCTTCCTGATTTAAGGATGTTCTCCTGTCAGTTGATGAAGGTGTATGTAAAGCTCTCCGCTGACTTAGAGTGAGACTGAGAAGATGGTCATCATTCAACAGGTAAAGGTTAGGTTGCTCTACAAAGGTTTTGTTATATAAAGTTGGCACCAGATGCAGAATAAACTCAGATAATTTAGCATAATTTTTATAGTTGTAAAATGTGTATGAAGGTACTTATATCTTTCACATCGCAATTCTGACAGATAAGACGAGAGCGTCACTTCAGTCAAGCTCCACTCTTACTTCAGATCTGAAAAATCCACAGGTGTCCATCTGTCCACTGTGAGAAGACATTATGGGTCTGAAAGTATGTGTAGCTGTCAAGAAACCTTGCTGAGAAAAAAGAATAGAGAAAGAAGAAGAAAATGAGCAAAGAATCCGTTGGTGTTCTTGGAATAAAGGACTGACCACCCCAGAAAATTGACCTTAAAGTTACTGTGTTTGAGATTGTAAGAATAAGAAAATGCAAACAGCTTCTGAGAACTTTGGAAGTGTGAAAAAATATCCCTGCAGATTTCTTTAAGAAACTGAAAGCAAGTCTCCTGAAAAGAATGGAGTTTGTACTAAAAATGTGGACACACTACTGGAAAAAATATCTAGCTATTGAGGCTTCTTTGTAATTAACTGCTAAATATGTATTCGGTATGTATGTATATACTGAAAAATGACCGTTTGACTGAAAATTGAACAAATAAACACTGGTCTGACTTTTGCATAATATTAAAGAATTTAAGATTTAATTTATAAAGTAGATAGTTTTATCTTATGGGGGCAGTCGTGGGCTTTAGGCTAGGGAACCAGCCTCGTCGCCGGTTCGATCCCCAGAGCCGACAGCACATGACTGAGGTCTCCTTGAGCAAGACACCTAACCCCCAATTGCTCCCTGGGCGCTGTGGATTGGGCTGCCCACCACTCCAGGCAAGTGTGCTCACTGCCCCCTAGTGTGTGTGTGTGCTCACTAGTGTGTATGTGGTGTTTCACTTCATGGATGGGTTAAATGCAGAGGTGAAATTTCCCCATTGTGGGACTAATAAGGGTCTCTTGATCTAGTTTTCATGTATGGTCCTCTTGTGATGCTGATGTCATAGTATATGATTCACATTGAAGAGAATATTTAACCATGCTGATTGTTTATTCTTTAAAAAAGGTCAAACAAATAAGGGTACTTTTGGGAAATAAGGAATAAGGAACATCTTATCTAGGGTGACTTACTAAAAACATGCAATCAGTGGAAGGCAAAGTGGTAAAAAAACAAATAATCTGGAAAAAACTAACAACTTTGTTTTAGTTGGAACAAATACAAGGGCAACTAAAGACAAAGAGAGCAACAGAACATAAACAGCTGAGGCCCAGCCTCTTTCACATTTAGCAAAGAGGAACTTTGTAGCAAGTAAAGACGTTACTAAGTGTTTAATAATGTTAAAAGTGCACTGCACTACCATATGTGAGTATAGAAGAACACACTACATTGATATGAGCTATTCATAGATCAGAAGTGGTTAACGAGCACTTGGAGATTTCCCATGGACTCTCCTGATTTGGACCAACACCAGTTCCCGCTCTACCCTGGCTCCATCCCTGCATTATCACTCACGGTGTCTTGTTTAAGAACCTATTCACTTTTCAAATAAATAGCGCCTGTTTTAGGCTAGAATCCTCAAGTTATGAAAAATTTCTATGGACTATTTATATCTTCCCTCTGGTGATAAATTTAGAAAATTATACAGAAGCTTTCTCAGGCCTCCTGATTAAAGAACTGAAAGCCTGACTGAGCCAATGGCAGAAAGCAGAATGGTCGCTAAGCAGTGGTTGCAGGAGAAAATGAAGTAGATGTTCACAAATGAAGTTGTGACCATTGGAACTTTGATTGTGGTGCAGTGCCATGGTTGAAATTAGGCCATTAATTTAAACTTTTTAATGAATGTGCCATTAGTATTGTTTCTACCATAAGAAATTGTTAAGATTTTGTATAATTCCTCTCAGAGGCCCCTTAGTAGCTCAGGCCCCTGGGCATGCTCCTATAAAATGTGTAGATTAATTCTGCCTGCCTTGTTGTTTGCGAAGTCTTGCATGTGCTTGCTTCCACATTTCTAAGCCCACTTTATTGTTGTATTGACCATTTCCTTTAATGTTCAGACCATTGATCTGTTTCCTTGCAAATTCCAATTATGGACTCTACCTATTTGTGAGTGCATTCCTGTGTGTTGACCTCTACCTCTTCTGTCTACAAGAGCTAGAAAACAAAGAAATTAGACGAAGCAATATTAAACTCTAACTTGAGCAGCTTTAAAAGCTGATATTTTTTGAACACTTGTCAATGAAATATTGATGACTGAGGTGAGGTTATTAAGCGTCTCTTGGAGTAGCGCGAATGGGATCAGGACAAATGTACTAGGATGTAGGAAGTTTAAAACATGAGTGTGAGCTAAAGGTCATAGCAAAGCTAATTTGACTATTTTCTACCATGACTGTTTCAATTAGAAGATTGAGAGCTCTTATGAAAAAAAGAGTGAGGAGGAACAGGTTTCTCTGGAAACAACTCAAGTAGAAAATGATCAACAGTGCAACCAAATTGAACTGAATGTTGATAAAGTGACTCAGTCTTCTCTGTAGTTGCACTGGGAATTTAACATTGAGTGCTGAGAAAGCTGACCTATGCCTCTGCTGATGGGCACTGGCACAGCTGTAACTTTGTCTCTGTCACCTCCAGTAAAGAGCTCAGTACTAGGCAGGGTAATGTAAAAATACCATTGTCCAGTAAAATGAATCAACTATTTACTAGCTCCACACATTTTTATACTGGCACAAACACCAGAGTGGCAATATAGTTAACTACCCCATAAAATCTATTTAAATTATGTATAGAAATGTCATAATCTATGTATTTAAGAAAAAAAAGATAAGCTATCATATTTTTCACCTTTAGACATGAAGTACTGTGCAAAAGTCTTAGGACCCATAGGACTTCTTTTCGTTATAATAAAAGACAGTCCATACGCATAACGAAAGAGAAAATCAAAGGAAAATGGGATAAGCATCCAAAACCTAGTAGACCACCAAAACTGTCACAATCTGATGAACAGTACTTGAAGCTTTCATCTCTGAGAGAGAAGAGAAAATCAAGCTGCTTCAGATCTGAAAAAAATCCACAGGTGTTTGTCGTTTCTTCTGAGACGACAACTCAACACTGTTGGTCTGAAAGGATGTGTAGCTGTCAACAAGCTCTTACTATGGAGCCCCGTTGATGATATCCTGTATTAATAATAATGCATGGTGATGGCGTATTTATGCATGGAAACAAGATCCTATTGTGTGGCCCTGACTTAGTAAGACATGTGATTTTTATTTATTTATTTACTCCATATGTTGAATCTAAACACTTCATGAAAGTGCTGATAAGACGATTTTCATTTTCCCTTTTTCTTTTACTCTAATGTGACTAATTGGCCACAAAATTAATGCTCTCAATCATTAAAGCTTCTAAACATAATTGGCCCCATTTCCAGGCTGTGCCAGGGGAGGCATTTGCTTTTAAGGGGAAGATAAAAGAAATGAAGCAAGGCTAAATGGCAGTAGAAACGTGGAGAGATGTACTAGCAGGCAGGAGCAATTCTTAATGCTCTCTGACCTCTAAGTGTATTTCTAGCCTCTGTAATGACTTCAATTCTTCTACATCAGCTGTACTTCGTTTTTTCTTGATCTGGTTCACTTAGACTGGAGATTGAAGTGGATTCTGGCTATTGCCATCTTCTCTCATACTATATGCTGAAGATTGCACAACAAAGTAAATTGCATCTCCTTCCTCAGATCCTTCCGCAGATGTAGTGAACTGCCAGGTAAACAGATGGTACAGAAGTGAAAGGCAAGGGCCAAATGGTTAAATCCTGGCATATGCTGCTCATATTAAATTCTTTTGATAAAAGAAATTCTCTCATCTAAAACAAAATTGAAAGCTCTTTCATGTTGCAAAGAAAGAAAGTTAAGAAAAGTAAAAGTTAAATGAGTGTAGAAGATAAAAAGGCTCCTTTTCTGTCCACAAGCCCGTTCAGTTGAGAAGGTCTTAGAATTGCCAACAAATGCCAAGACAGTTTGAATGCTTCCTCAAAGACACAGCTGGGTTTAGTACTACCTTCAAAATGGCAAAAACATTTATATTAAACTTTTATAGAACCACCAACAATGTAGAAATGTCTAGAATATGTTCTAATTTTATAAGAACAACCAACCAACCAACCAGTCAACTAAACAAGCAACCAACCAACCAACCAACCAAACAAACAGCCAACCAACTAAACAAGCAAGCAAGCAAACAGGCAAGCAACCAACCAACCTCCCAACCAAGCAAACAAACAGCAAACAAGCAAACAACCAGTCAACTAAACAAGCAAGCAAGCAGGCAAGCAACCAACCAACCTCCCAACCAACCAAACAAGCAAACAGCCAACCAACCAACTAAACAAACAAACAAGCAAGCAAGCAGGCAAGCAAGCAACCAACCTCCCAACCAACCAAACAAACAGCAAACAAGCAAACAACCAGTCAACTAAACAAGCAAGCAAGCAGGCAAGCAACCAACCAACCTCCCAACCAACCAAACAAGCAGCAAGAAAATAACCAACCAACCAAACAAGCAAGCAAGCAAGTGGCCAGATAAACAACCAACCAACTAAACAAGCAAGCAACCAAGTAAACAACCACACATCCAACCAATGAAACAAATACATAACAATTATAGCCACACAATATTGACAATATGACTGAAATTTTGAATGTGAATTCTGCCTCGGTTAGTTAATCAAAGTAGGAGTTTTTTCCTAAAAAAACTGCTACATTAAAATTTTTGCTACATAAACATAATATATTTGATCTACATTAACGACTTTCAAAAAATAGAAGCAACTGCTATATCTCAGTTTTCTTCTGAGCACTGACCCTTCATAAACAAATTAGCCAAAATTGCCACAAGCGACAGACATGTGAGGTCAGCTGTAACAGGCTGATGGGCTAGTCATAGTGTAACATTTGAAAACTAGTCAAGCAAAAGTTGATGAAATTACAGATCAGTACAAATATGACTACATTTGAAAACAATTTTAAAATGTACATTTTATTTAAACATATACATCCCATTTCATTTGATCAATTTATTTCATTTAATGATTTATTAGTTATATATTTGAAGTTATATTTAGCAAATTTAATTCAGTACAATAAAATGCTGTTTTCAACCTAAATACATAAAAATCTGCATCATACAGCAAGTATTAGGTTATAAATGGCAAAGTTTTTGCCAGGTTAAATCCAGCCTCATCCACATAAATGGGTTTATGTGGGTTCCGATCAGCTTCCAACTCCATGGCTCTGTCCTACTGTACATATTGTAACTCATGTTTCCATGCAGGGTGGCATAGTGTAAAACTCACTATATTACAAGATATAACAGGTATATAGGATAGACACCATACCTGGACATATTGGTTCCTTTCAAAAGGAACTGTGTACAACTGTTTCATGCGAACTCTGTATTAAGTCAGAGTCTGGGCAATGGTTGTCAGGCTAATGCTTTCCACATTGTGAAATACCTGGTTATTTTCTATTATTTTGGTCTTTTTTTGTCTACAATGGCATGCTCCTGGTCTTCACTCAGGAGTTTTCCCCTTCCTCCAAAGGGAGGCAGACGCTGCTTCCTTTACAGTAAAGGAACAAAAATACAACATATGTATTAGTGGTGGGACTGGTGGCCTTCAGTTGCTGTAAGCCATAGAATCAGTAGGAATACACTTGTAAAATGTGTTGTTTACCTGTTAGCTTGTTTAAAAGTCCAGATAACGGAAGCCACAGTTGACCGTCTGAGGTTAGGCTGCACTCGGTGATAGACCATGGTTTATCACATGGTCTATGATGGTGGCTCTAATTTCATCAGCGACAATAGTTCTTACCCTTTGTTGAACACCACCATGCATTCTTACTCCTCATCCTCTCCCTTGCCCAACTATTCCTCTCCCTTGTCCAGACATGATTTTTCTTTCCTCTGTCACTCTCTCTGCTCCTGTGCCCACATTGACCAAACTCAGTCCAAATGAGCCCCTGTTTTTATGTGTCCAAGTCACTGATAGCACCTGGCTGTGTCTCCAACTGGGATTGGAATCAATTGTGGTTGGTCTATTACTGCATTTTATTTCAATGATCTGTACATGCAAAAATGTGGATCACAGTAATAGCTTTTCACCTGCTTTTTTTGCAGAACTATACATTTTCTACGCTATTTAAGGGTTTGAACCTTAGATTTTCATTTTCAGCATGCTGTGTGCAAGCATTTGTAAATACAACAAGAAAGGTCCAGAATTTTGGTATTGGGAAACCTTGTGTGTACAGAAAATGTAAGCATTGTAGAAACATGTTAAATGACTGCATTTTATGCAAAACAACATGAATTGTATTAATGGTATAGCCCACTAACGACTGATGTTGCATTTACTGTTTAGACTTTTGGAAATGTGACTACAGATTGGATAAAAGGGTGATAGCAGTCGTAAAAAACTGTAATGTAACATGATAGAATGACATAGATGCTTGCGGGTAAAAGTAGAATGAGAGGCTTTGCTGATGAAAATACAATCCAAAATCAAAGTCAATAAACAGGCATAGGTCAGATCCAAAAAGGGCAAAAACCACAGAAGCGCAAACAGGCAGGCAAACAATCTGAAAAAGAGTCAGGCAAAAAGGCAAGTCAAAAACAGGGCAAGAAGTCAGAACCAGAATAACAAGCAGATATAAATGCTCAACAGCTCTACAGACAGAAGCAATACCTTGCAAAGAACCTGGCCTACAAACCCGGGCTTTATACTAAACGAATCAATGAGCTGCATTTGGACATGATTAGTAATGTGGAGAGCTAGAGCACTGATTGTAGTGCAAGAGTGAGGCAGGAGTTATGTGATCCCCAGGGGCTTCTGGGAGATGGAGTCCAGAGAGAACTCAGAGCCGAAGGGAGTCATGACAATTAGTTGCACAATAAGCACTTTGTTATGACCAAATATCTGAGAAGAGGTCATCTAAATTTAGTGTCTTGTTACTGATACTGGGCCTCATTCACCAACATCTTCCCTTTTTTCTTAAATTTGTTCTTGAGGAAGGTGCTAAGAAAAAGTCTACATCAGATTCATGACGTGTTCTCAAAGCACAGATTTGTTCTCACCTTTGTGCTCTTGAGTGTTTGTAGATTTTGTTCTTACTTAAGAACAAATCCCACATAAGAAAAACACTGTTGGATGTCAGAATCTTTGTGAAAACAGCGTAAGTGGGCTTTCAGAAGAAATTGATTCTGAAGAACGGTTGGTGAATGAGGCCCAATGTTCCAAAGTAAAAATCATTTAAAGGGTTTCTGGCAGGCAAAATAAATAAATAAATAAAATAAACAAAACAAAACAAAACAAAAATGTAAGCCGAGAATAAATGTTTTACATTATTTACAACCCATTTTAACATAGAAATGCAGACTTGAACACTTGCGGGCAAGAATTTGAAGGTGTTTTTCAATTTACAGATCATGAGTAGTTACTGAATTTGTAGTGCAAATCGAATGTATGAAAGCTTATTTAGCACTTATAGTGTAATGACTAAAATTTCAATACATCTTAAAGGATTAGAGACTCCAATGCAATAAACTCCAGAAATCATGTAAAAATGCTTATAGGAATTAAACATTTATTATGCAATGGTAAGAAATGAATTTAGATGATTAATTCTTGTTCAGTAAGCCGCATAAGTGTCTTAACCCTTTAAAATCCAAGGCTTATTACATGCTAAAACTTACTATTTAGAACTACAGGGACCACCATGTTTTATTACAGCTAACAATGAACATATTACTGATTTTCACATAGCACATGTCCAATTCTGGACTAATACAGGCCATAATGTAGGCCTAATGCAGAGTGTATAAATTATTTAGTGTCTAATTTTAACAAAGAATCAGAGCTTAATAGCCACCCAATATACGTTCCTTGAAATAAAGCACTCCCCTTGGTTGTTACACTGTGCTAAAACTAAACCTGCAATGTGGAAGCCGTACTGAACTCTCACTGTGAGTTAGTTAAATACAGCTTCAAAACAGTGCTATGTTACACATAAATTCTCAAATACAGAGCTAAGGCTGTGCAAGATGAAAGTGTTCAATAACAGTGCCTGTGTAAGAGTGAAGGGGGCTTTCAGGGCTGCAAATGGCTGGTCTTCAGTACACCACCGTGCCTTGCTTTGAGTATATTTCACACTTGCAGAGAAGGGGAAAGCGGAAGCTGGCTATGCAGATCAAACATGTTTTTACTCTTCCAGAGTCCAGAAAATAGGTTCTCTGTGGGAGAGTGACAGGTCTCACTTGAATGAACCATCCTGCTAAAAGAGACGTGTGAAAGACAGCTGGAGATTAACCATATCCAGCCACAAGGAGAAGCAAAATGACTCAATTAAAGCTTCACTCAAAGAACCTCACAGTCTGTTCAGAGTCTGAGGAAATCACACCCTTTCACTTTCGCTTAACAATCACTGTATCTGTTGGCCAAAATAACATCCCCTGAATCAGCGAGGTATTTATTACATAAGATCAGGTAAAAATTCTGCCATTGCCATTATCACAGTTCTGTTCCATTTGACAAGACTTTCTTTCACTTTTTCAAAGAAATCTGCAGGGCTATTGTTCTACACCTGCAAAGTTCTGTCTTAGAAGTTGGTTTCTCGTAATCCAAGCAATGTCAAACACATTCAGTGATGTTGAGGTCTGTACTCTAGGGTGGTCAGTCCATTGTTCAGAGAATGCCAGCAGCTTCTTTATTTAATGTGCAAATTGTTTTGTTTTTTGTTTATTTCCTTTTTTCAGTGAAGCTTCTTGAAACCTATACATCCTTTCAGACCCATGGCGAACTCAAAGTGGAAGGGTGGACAGAAACACCTGTGGATTTTTTCAGATCTGAAGAAAGCGTGTAGCTTGATTACTACTGTGTTGATAATGACCCACCACTCAAATAATATCCTTTGATGGTCCTTTTCCACTGATTGGCCCAGGCACATTGAGCTGTAATCAGTAAATATACACCCACAAAGTGCACCTATTTTGTTGGTGTTTCTGATAAAATAGCCAATTCCAATCAGTTTGGAATCTGTTTCAAAGAAAGTGTCATTTTACTGTGAGGGGTCTGTTTTGGAGTATGCTAAATAAGAGTCACGCCAAATTTCCTGGCAGAATTTCTCATTAGAGTTTAGAATTTCAAACATATTTAAATCCAATTTGATGCAGCTGAGACATGCAGGGTAGGCTTTGTTTGTCCTCTCGCAGCTCACACTGTTGCAGACTCTGACTTCATTGCCAGTTCTGTTGTCATAATCTCTGTCTGGCTGGCAGAAAAGCAAATTATGAGGCCCATGACCCCTGCTATTGGGTCAGCCCACAAACCACTGGGTAGCCTTATTAGAAAGCTTATTTTTTTTTTCCCGACAGATTATAAAGCTGATGGTTACATTTCTTCAACAGTGAGACAAGTCTGAAGGAGAGGGCCAATCAGAAGGTGATCAGAAGCCTGGAATGGCTTCTCTCATAACTCAGTAAGCAGCTCATTATCTTTCTGACGCTCTTCATTTGGTCTCAGTGACCCTACGGTGCATTTCATTCTGTTTCCAAGATTTCTCATTGAGCTATCACTCCAATTGAAACACAAGTAATAATGCGTGAAAGATAGAAATGAACAAAAGCAATGTTATACGCATTTTCGTCGAAAAAGCTATCACAGTTGTTATTTCAGTTTAATTGCCAGATATGCTTTTCATGAGATATTTGTAGTTCAAGGACGGTTACGAGTAATGCACCATATTATGCTCAAAACGTTTCAGTGTGTTTTCATTTCCTTTCATTTGATTTCTCTTGGGTCTTATCGTTCACTGCTGGAGATTCACATTAAATCGGAGTCTTAGACAGATAAGCTTTACATTCTACGTGTTAAATAATATTGAATGTTCCAGATGACTCTCATTTGACCCAACCTAAGCTGATGTTCAGGTGCAAATATGAAGGAAAATGTCACTGATTAAAGAAAGAAGGATCAAATATTAAAAGCTGTTAAATGATTTAGAGGGCACCTCACTTAAAGGAAGACTTTAACTAGACTTCATGCAATCTACAATTGTCACAACTCAAAAACATGTAAATGAAATTAACTCTAGGCTTACATAAATTCTTCATTTGAGACAATGGTTCAAAACAATTCAAATGTGACAGTATGCTGGCACAGCAGTTTGACAGAGGCAATGCCTCTTCATTAGAGAGCTTCCTTCCTCACCATATGACCACAGGTGACCTCAATTTAACCACTGCCTGCTGCTCAGCCATATGGCCTCATATTCACCTCCTCGTCTTTTGACTTCTTATTAGCCCTATGTCCTCCATCATGTTCTGAATTCATACAAAGGACAGATTCCATTCAATATGCTTCGAAAAGAAGAAGAGGATGACAAACTCTACGTATTTACTGTACTGCACCAATAACATTAAATCTCATTACAGTTTTCAAATTTGCCCCCGAAGTTCAATGTAACCCCCTATAAGCCACTGTTATCACTGGTGATAATAAAACCATCATATTAATAGATACGTATGAGTTATGTATCATTCATAATTCACTGAAACACACATAGAAACCCTTTCTGTATTTGTGGATTCTAAATGCTCGAGTGAAACAGGAAGAGATGGTTGATAACACTGCTCAATTGACTTTTACCATTTAACTACATATCTGCAATAATAATATTATATACTATTATTATTATTATATTACTATATATTCACTTTAACTTTCCCTAAACCAAAAACTCACTGGTGCCTTAACCTCAACCCAAAACCTAACCCTAAACCTAAACCTCGTCCTAATGCTCACCCTGGTCCAAATCCCTAACCCTAAAACAGTTGAGAATCGAATTTTATAGTATATTTTACTAATATTTTGAACATTTGTATAATCGAAAAATGCTATCCAAATAAATGTGACAGATATTGATTTACAGTTTAATTTTTTTGCAGAAAGAAAGGCCATCCATTAAATTTTTCCTGCTTTTTATCATTTTGTGACATCCTGTAAATGTAAAGCATCACAGAAGAAGGCAGTCTATAGATTCATCAGTAAATTCTCTCTGTCATAATTGTGCAGGTAAAAGTGCAGGCAACGACATATAAAAAGTGCTAAGCATGCTAAGGTTACTCAGTTAATTGAGTGGTCAGAGTCTTGGACAGATAAACTTTACATACTGCAAGTCATGGATGCTGACATCCCAGCATAGGAAACCACTGTAATATACAAAAGCATATATACTGGAGACCTGGTGTAAATTAGAATGGGAAAGCTTGTAACACTCAACGTGATCTGTTTATGGAGAGAGTTCAATAAAAAAAGCCTTTCTGCTTAGTGGTTACTCTGCAAGTGGAGAAGGGTCGATGATATTCTAGCACTAGTGAGGAAAGCTCCCAACCCTTGTTATAGAGATCTGTGAAACAGCAGGAACCAGAGCAATGCTAAAAATCTTTTTTTTGTGTTATTGAGCCAAATGTTCCAAACGATCAATGAGGCATTCGTTATATTTTACCAGTGATTTCGAATATGTTTTTGAAATGGTAATTTGACCTACAGTTCTGAGTATTTTGGTATCTCCCTATGGAAAGATAGAGCAGTCTGGTATTGTATGCCTGGAAATAACTGCCTGGCAGCTTTGCAAAACTGGCCATCATGTGAACAGACTTTCCTATAAGGACTTTATATATACTGAAACAATCATGATATAATAACTATCATTATTTTTTGCCCATGATGCCCACTATTAGGTCATTGTGTAACTAAATATGTAATAAAAATGTAATTAAGTAATCATATTTTAATAGAACAACATATGGAATCATGTTACATTTAACATGATTAAAACATTTAAAGGTTATTGCTTCACTGTTTTTATTGAATTCCATTTGTTTCCATTCTATTATATATTTTCCAGCAAACGACTGACTCATTGGCTCTAAATTCAGAGTTTTAGTGGGTTGCTCAAACTCTTGAACGTGGTCATGGTGCCATGGACACAAGCCCTCTGCAGAGAACAATCCTTTGACTTATATCGATGTGCACTGGCTCCTACTGTGGCTGTCAACAGCACTGTCTCTGCAAATTAGAGTCCTCCTTACCTCCCAAAAGACAGAGCAGGAACACACAAACAAGCTCAAAGAAGACAAGGAGATTTGGCTTGGTCAGTAAAAGGTCTTTATTTATGTGGCATGGGAAATGAAAATTAGCTGTTGCTGTTAGGTCTGTGAGAACTTTTTAAACGAAGAAGACTTTAAAAAAAAAATCTAAAAAAGAGAGAGTTATTTACGACTTACTCTGTGATCTTTTAACGGACCCCACAGGATGTCAACTGATGGATTTTGTAAGTCATTAATTATATTGTCCTATAAAAATCTGACCTTTTTTATTAGTTGATGCTGATCTTTGGTGCTTGCTGGTTGGTTAATGTCATAGGTGGTATGCAGCATTAATAAAATATTTTACAAGCACAGCCTTGGGGAGTAGCCGTGGCCATGCCGAATTAAAGTGCAAGGTAGGCCATGACCTTTAACTGGGCAATATTTAGTTATTCTCTTGGGGCTTCAATTAAACAGGCCAACATCTTAATATAGTTGTAACTTTTTCCCCTTCTGTGTCTCAGTATTCATGAAGATAAACATGAAAGGTTGCTTTGACCAGCAGGTCATTCAGTACTGGACAAAAGTCAGAGACCAGCCTTCATTTATTTCATTTCCAGTCAAAATATTTATGAAGTAGAAGTTACTCATATTTCAGCATCAGAAAAAAATGAAAATAATGTACTTAACAGGAAATCACTCAGGAATCAGGAAAACTAAATGTTATGTTGGGTGTCAATGATTTTTTTCCTACTCTGCCAAAGTTCAGTCTTAGAAATTGGTTTTCTTTCAAACGTGTTCAATTATGTTGAGATCTGGACTCTGGAGTGAGCAGTCCATTGTTCTGAGCAGCTTCTTTGTTTCACTGGCAAATTTTCTTTGCTAATTCTTTTTCTCAGTAATGGCTTTTTGGAGTAGTGTTAAGTTGTCTTCTCGCAGTGGAAGCATGGACAGAACCATCATAGATTTTTTCAGATCTGGAGCAAGAATGGAACTTGATGTTCTCCTCAGAAATATTTCCTTGAAAAATGAATAACTGGTACATAATGGCTGTTTGACTGAAAATTGTATAAAGGAAATGTGGTCCCAGTCTTTTGCACAGCACTCTAGATGGAGTGGATGCACCCTGTATGCTTCGTGTATGGGATCTACTATGGAACAGCTGAATTTAATTGAAGCAAAAAGTAATTAGCTGATTGTCTGATGGCATGACTAGAGACTGCAAAATCTCATGCTGAGTTTCTAACATCAAAGGCATCGAGTTTTGCCTCTGTACTTCTTTAAAGCCAAATGCTTTCTCCAGCACAGGGCAGTGCTTTAACAAATTACTGAAAAAAGTGTTCATGTTCGGTAAAAAGAGGCAGAACTATAAAGTGGTCTATGGCCGTCAGTATAAAGCACTTGAGAGAGCACTGAAGAAAATGGCTTAGAGTAATTGCATACATCCAGGAGTGAGTAATTGGGCTCAACTGGGAAGAGCTAGCTGAGTGGAAAAACATGTTGATGGTGGGGGAGAAACTTAAGCACCACAGTATGTATTCTCTGCAGGAATGAATAGGCAAGTGAGTACTGGTGTCTGAATGAAAAGGCCAGACTGGGCCATTTGCACCAGAGACGAGAGGGTCGGCAAAACATTGCAGGCATTTCAGCCGGTCCTGATGAGGAAGGTCAGTGCTTGGTGAGAGCCATTAAAGTGCTCCTGAGGCTGGGAACAAGTGGCAATGGTTAGTCTCAGAAAGCAGTTCGTCTGCAGCAAGTCCCATAGTGAAAATTACCAGATCCCCGGACGCATTCCAGCTCTGCCAGGCTGGATCATTACAGTCTGCTGCCTCTGAGACCACAGTCTGACTTACATCCTCATCCAGTCGCCTGCAGTGAAACCACATGGATACACGCACTGGGGTGAAGAACCCAAGGTCAGAGAGGAAATAATAGCCTGTGGTACAGAAAATGTGTTAAATTAATTCTCAATAGAGAGTGAAGGAGAAAGTGCTACAACAGGTCATGTCACTAAATCAATACCAATAACACATATCTACAGTGTACTGGAGTGATACTGCTGTAGGGCCAAATGTGGAGGTCATTTTTTGAAGCCACCATGAAAAGAGCTAGAAAGTGTTATTATATTATTTATATTTCAGTGCTGCATTTCACTTATAACTGATTGTTCATGTATAATTCCAGTGATGGACAGTGACAGAGTACACACACTGCTGTACTTACTTTTTAAAAGCCTTTAAAAGCCTTTATTATATATTTTAGTATTTTTACTTTCACTCCACTACTCACAAAGTAATATATCCTACTTTTTACTTCACTACTTATTTCACAAATGCACTTTACGGCCAAAAGTATATGGATACCTGACCATCATACCTACTATACGAGCTTGTTGGACATCCCTCTCTCTCACATGTGTCGAGATGCCCCGTTGACCTGTCTGGAGGTGCTCCATTCGTGGTTCCAGCGTTCCAGCCATCTTTTTGCACTCTCTTTGTACTGTTGTTCTTGTTTCTGTTCTGTTTCTTCTGTGCGGGTCGACCCACGGGGGTTGGGTTCCTCGGACTGAGCCTTGGTCCCTTCTAAGGTTTCTTCCTCTTAAAGGGAGTTTTTCCTTACCACTGTAGTCACCACAAAATTGGCTTCACTGTGGTGATGCTCATAAGAGGCGTGGACCTGTTTTTCTGTAAAGCTGCTTTGTGACAACCTTGTTGTAAAAAGCGCTATATAAATAAACTTGAATTGAATTGAATTGAATCCCATTCCAAAGCCATAGGCATTAATATGGAGCTTCCACTCTTCTGTGAAGAATTTCCCTAAGATTATGTAATTTGTCATTTTAGAATTTGTGTTAATGTTAATCTTCACTTTTCTTCAAGATTCCATACCATCTATTCTGTAAATATTTTGTTTATACCTCATTCTGTTCTGTATAGGTCTATTTATTCTTATATCAACAGATGGAGCAAACAGTTTTAAAGGAGGGAGGATTGTAGTGGGACCACTGGGATGTGAGGTGTGACTGTGTGGAAATTGCAAATGGTTTAAATGTCTCATGGGTCATTTTGGAGGGCCCCTTTGCAGAACTTTTAGGGCCTCAGGGAGGCCAGGACTGGCTCTGACTGTACTGTACTTTAAAATGTAACAAATATTTCTATATCTTTACTCAAGTACATGTATAAGTAGACATCACCTTTTATCAAAGTAATACTTCAGCAAGCATACTTCTACTTTCACTCATATAAGATTTGTGAACTTTATCCACCACTGCTCAAACAGCAGCTTCTCTCCTGGTATGGAAGAGTCTAGAATAGGCCCACATTATGCTCTGTGATAGCCACGCACACACTCCACTTTGAGCTAAGCTTTCCTCCATACTACATTTTATGCTAGTTTTGATGTCATTCTGAAACTTTCAGAAGCTGATGATTCTAAACGTTGTTCTCTTTTATAGCTGCAGACTGGCACAGTCATATTGAGTAATTCTCCTCTAAACCTTCTCTGGGTAAATTGCTTTCCTCTGGTGTCAGCAACAGTTAGTAATGACGTGGGGATCAAAACAACTCTGGCCATCCTAATAGCTTCTGGCCACAGAAGAGATTATACATCTGCAATACCCATGTACCCTGTTTGAAACAGACAATTAAAGAATATCTGCGCTTTGCTATAGCATTGTGTACCATGCTCAGATGATTTCTTGTCATTTGTCATCTGCTAATCACTAATATAAGATCTGTCACAAGACTTTGTGGGAACTAGCAATTTTCAGTGATGCCAAATTCTCCCCTACAAACTGCTCAAATATTCAGTAAATTTAATGCTGTTTAAACATGGTAGTCATTACTGGAGTCTAAGTAGGTATCAACTTAGTGTTAGATCAGGTCCAGTACATTTGCCCTTTCTGTTATCTGACAGCTTACTATACAGAGTGATATTATAATATCATATATATATCTATATATATATATATATCTATATATATATCTATATATATATATCTATATATCTATATATCTATATATATATATATATATATATATATATATATATATATATAAATAGGTCCACTAGCCTCTAAATGTACGTTCTTCTTGTTTGACTAAGCCATCAATAGTTCAATCATTGTAGAAAAGTCAATTGACTTTAAACCCTTTAAGGCTTATTAATGCCTAATTACAGTATTGGGCGAAAGTCAGAAATAACTCTTTCGCTTATTTAATTTCCAGTCCAAAGTACAAACTACCAATTTTTAAGCATAATAAAAAAGCCGGAAACATAAATTTAGCAGGAAATTATACAGAAGTAATGTAAATAATCTGAATATAGCATGAAGCTTTTCAGTATTTAGAGTGTGCACTCTTGGCCTTTATTTCAGCTTGACTTGCTTTCAGTTTTTCAAAGAAATCTTCTGGGACATTTTATCACACCTCCAAAGTTCAGTCTAAGAAGTTGGTCACATTTTTTGCTTCCCACAATCAAAGTAGCCAAACACATTATATATTTTTGAAATCTGAACTCTGGGGTGGTCATTTCATTGTTCTGAGAATACCAGCACTTTTCTCTTCCATTCTGTCTATTTCTTTTTTCTCAGTAAGGGCTTCTTGACACCTACGTTACCTTTCTGACTCACAGTATTGAGATGAAAGCTTTAAAGCTTTGTCTTTCAAATTCTGATCGTTTTGCTGGTTTACCATTTCTTTATTAGGAGTACCATTTGCATCAAAATTTTCCATCAAACTGCTCATTGACTGGCCCTCTGCCTTGAGTTAGATGGACAGAATCACTTGTGGATTTTTTTCAGCAAGAAAAAAGCAAGAGCTTGATTCTCTCCTCTAAACATGGAAGCTTTAAGTGCTGTTTATCTAACAGTCACAGATTTGGTAGTCTACCAGGCATCGCACTGTTGTCAGGAGTCTCATTTTCTGTGTGTATTTTCAATCATTTTTTTGAACTCCACTTTTGGAAATATCCTTGTAATTGATAATTCTCTCTTATCTCCTCACAAGTATTTCCTGGAAATGAGAATGACTTTTGACTAGAACTTTATAAAATGAAGGATGCTCTCTGAGTTGTTCACAATACTGTGTATGGAAATCAATGCGAACTGGTGGTGTTCTCCTTAAGTTATAAGAGTAAAGAACGGTAGCCTTGACCCACTGGTAGCTCCAGGGCATTTAAGAGATTAAACAAAATAACAAACCATTACTTTTCAGTTGCAGTGCCAGTTACATGTAGCTGTTTACTGACTAGTGGTCAGTTAGGGCTTTTGATCTTCAAAAACCAAAAACCCAGCAGAAACTAAATATTTTTCTGCACCAAAATTCTGGTGTGATGCATGGTGCCAGTGAGGGGGCTGCAACATTTCCATTTTGATGTGTTTGAGGGCAGTTCTTTGACACCTTCAGCACAACATCTCCATACTGTATTATTTTCCTCTGGTGCACTATAAGGCATATAAACCTACCCAAATAAATAATACATATTGTGGTTTGTGTGGAGTACACATCTTCTTCCATAAGATTTTGAGATTCACTCTTTTACATAAAAGAATGGGCAAAATCCTGGAACATTTAAGCCATGTTTGCTACATAGTACAAGTTAACAATAAATCTATGAAGAAATCAGTATTGTAGCTCACATGCACTCAAAAGCTTATACAATAAAGGGTCATGCCTGTGGGGTATGAGGGTGAGCCCCACACCTACAACTTGTATCAGCGTTGCAGAACATTGGAGAGGGTACAGAGCCAGGTGTTGAACGTCATTTTCAGAAAAAAAAAGAAAAAAGTTAATAGAGGTGAGAGGAAATTGGAAAAGACTGCAGTCAAGCATGGTGTGGCTCTAAATTAATCCAGCCAAGGAAAAGGGCATTTGAGAGAGAGCCTGACTGAACCCCTCAGAGCAGCACTACATTGTTTGGCTATAATTTAAAACGCAAAAGAAACAGAAAAAACAAGCAGTGCATAACAGAGTCAGTCGACACAGTATACAGCGCACTGGCGTAAATTTTTTTAAATGGGCTTTTGACCTTGTGCAGGCTCATTACTGACAAACCACAATATTTTAGTGCTGTATTATTTAACATTGCACATAAAGTACAAAGTTTATGACTATTGCTGTGGATGATGTATAGTTCACTCACCGTGTGCTTTGCATCATAACTTCAAAAGGGCACTGGGATTTATTCAACAGCATGCCCACGTAACCAATTAATTACTCTAACTCTCGTAGTCGAGGTCGGAGGATGGTGTCCACCCACCTATGTACCAGTACTAATAGCAGTGAAGTTTGGTGTTAAATGAGGAAATGGTGACCTCATGACCTTGGCACACCACTTCTGTTAAGCGTTGAGCTGCAATGAAAAGCTATTTTCTCTAAAAACAAAACCACAACAGGCGAGTTTAGCAGAGAGTGGGTTTTAAGCCATTACCTAGCTGACAGGTCTCAGCTGGGGTCGACTGTTACTGAGTATTGCACACGCAAGGCACCTATTTACTCCATGGAGAATGTCAATACGCTTTGAGTAATGATAGAACTAAAACTTTTGAGAGCTCTGCCTGTGGAAGACAGGCACCTCTGAATGTTTGAGTTATAGGCTCTGGCCTCGCTCATTTGGTTTGGAATGGCCTCCACATAGCTTCGAAGGAAATTCATTTTTGGGAGCTTGTAGCATATTAATGTGCTCATGTCCAGCTGGATGTTGCACTAATGTGATACATTGGGGCTTTTTGTCATTTGTTTTTCTCTGCAATTCCCATCTTCAAAAGTGGAGCGCATCACTTTAGCATGGCAAATGTGGTCACCCAGCCAGTGCTTGTCACAGTTTGAGAGTTATATACTTTAATTGCTTTCTGGGCACATTTGTATGGAAAATTATGCGAGGCAGCTCAGTGAGCATAATGAGGGTTAGTTTGAAGATCCTGTGGGGAGTTGAAAGGAGTCTATTTAGAAAAGACATAAATGATCTTTGATTGTTTTGCACACCAAGGTATTATGTTGAGGTTGGGGGTAACTGAATGCTGAAATGTGATCAGTCTGGACCGTCTTGACGAAGATATGGCATGGCCATTAAAAAGCGCTGCTCGACCTCATTAAGAGGACAGAATATGAAATGAAAATCTCATGGCTGTCAATAGAAAGTGTATGCACTCTTTCCTAAACAATAGAGTTTGTATGAATTCTGCTGGAACCATTCTTCTGGAACCAGCAGAATATGCCAAAATACAATATTCAGAGATGGTTTTTATCTTCCAACACATTAGTATAAAACAGTCAGCATGAAATAACATTCATAAAGCAATAAAAATTATGAAAAGTTTATGCCATCAATTATAAGATGAAATCAGATATTTTACAGAGCAACTGACATTGTATTGACACAGGTTGTACCATTTATATCATTGTTATTAAAAGCATAATTTCCAAACAAGTGACCCATTTATCAGTGAAATATATTTCTTTTAGGTCTAAAGTACAAAAGTATAGGTCCTATTAAGGAAACTTATAGGATTGCAGGTCATGCAGGTCTTTTTAATAAAATTCTTTCATCTAAATAATATTACATAATATTTATGATAACTCAAAATACACATATGCTTGATACTTCACTAAACGTAAATGTTAAAACTTAGTACTTTTATACTCAAGCAGAAATACAGATTTAGGACTTCTTCTTTCACACAAGAAATATACTCTAAAATGGTAAAATATGTTTTAGTATATTTCTACCAACTCAATGGCTTTCTTATATGAGAATATGTCCATTAATATGTATGTAAAAATTTGGCCACCCTTTATTTACTTTCTAGTCAAAACAGCCATTAAGTATGATTTATTTTTTTCAGCATCAAGAAAAATGCAGAGTACATAAATTTAACAAAAATTACACAAAAACTGCGAGAACTAGATATAAGCCTTGAATATTTTTCCACACTTCCAAAGTTCAGTCTTCGAAGTTGGTTGTATTTTCTGCTTATCATGATCAAAGTAATCAAACACATTCAATGATGTTGTTGTCTGAACTCTGCAATGGTTGGTCTATTGTTCTGAGAACAGCAGATGCCTCATTGTTTGATTAGCAAATTTTCTTTTGTTGTCTATTTCCTTTACTCAGTAACATCTTGACAGCTACACATTCTTTCAGACACTAATGTTGAGATTAAAGCTTCTGATAATGATAGCTTTGGTGGTCTGCTGGGTCTTTATTAACAATGCCACTTTTTATCACTTAAGCTGCATCAAAATTTTCCATAGAACTACTAATGACTGGGCCTTACTTTGGAATGATGTTTTATAACATTATATTAAATTGAACAAGCAACCCTCAAGTTAGTTCAAGACCCCTTAGGTGAATGCAGTGTCATTTACTACATAAAACATCTTGTCATGTTGCAACCACTGGCAGAAACCCTGTCTAAATATTCAAGCATTGGTTTATAAATGTTATTCAATGCTTACGCATGTGTTATGAAGTTCCTATGTAGGTAGTCTTCAAATAAAGCCTTACCAAATGTTCTTAGCACCTAAGTCCACCAGAACCTGACAGTGGTTTTGAGAGAAACATCAATGAAAAGACAGACTGATGTTGGATAGCACCAGAAATCAATAATCAAATCAAACCAGCCCAAAAGCCTTTGGAAAAGTCTCAGAAGAATATATTCATATATTCATATTGAACTTCACATACCTTTTGAGTTTTTTGTCTTTTCATAATATTGTACTTGCCAACACTCCAGTAAGTTAACTTCTGACATCTCATGGCAATACAGCATTCTAAAATATTTTATAGCTTATCTTGGCATATAAAAGCCTTGCACTGAATGCCCATTATATTATATTATATATTTGACATGCAGCAGCACTATTGTTATTATAAGTTCCCTGTGCTGTTAAATCTTTTAAGGCTTGCTTCAATAAAGATCTCTGTAGGAAGCAGATGTTAACCTGAAGTGAAATAAATGGAAAGAGCCAGGGATGTTCCCACAGTGAGTCCTTTAAAAATGTAGTTCAATGTTACTTAGCTGTCCTGGTGTTTTCAAATGTTGGTCGATGCCACTGTGCATCTTGAAAAAGTCACTTTAATAATGGAATTCCAATTGCGGATGGTTTCAGAATGTAGTGTAATGTGGGCCAATAAGGGTAAGCTTTATCCCAGGATTGGGGTTTCTGGCTTTAAATGTATGTGAAAGAGTGCAGTCTAAAGCACACAGATAGAAAAAAACTGATAAAAAGGCACAAAAAAGAGGGATGATAGGAGAGGACTATCATTTTAAAAACAGCCAATTGGTAGTGAAACTTTTCACTTACATGGAAAAAGAAGGGAAACACTGCTTTGAGTTCAGATACAAAAAAGAACAAAGTGTGCATTTACAAGCAACTTTAAGAAAGGTTACTTATTGCTAATGGCATAAGTGCTTCTTTTTCCTCCTTTCCAACAGTGTTTAACATGGTACTGTGCTTGAGGGTGATTTTAACATCTGAAAGAAAGGAGCTGCATAGTTTTATAGGATTTCGTGGGGAATGTGCTGCAGATGTTCTGTAGTATGAGCTTTTCCTTATGATAATATATGAATACATTCTATAGCTTTCATGCAATTTTGAGGTCCGCTTATAATGTTTGTGTGGGTTTACATAGCAGAAAGCCTCTTCTCATATCTCTTTATTCGCATTAATTATTCTAATTGTTTTAAACTATTCTTTTGATACTGTGCTTTTAAGATTCATGTATGTAAATGAGATCAAGAGCAGTCTAGGCTGAAAAACTGTAACGGGGGGCAAGGAGGTGGACACATATGCTGAGATAAGCAACTTTTATTAAGGGCAAATCCAAATCAGGGTCTAGACGGTCCATGGTCAGAGAGGCAACACGAAGATAAGGTGGGACGGACATCATGAAAATAAACGGGTCAAACAAACAACAGGGCCAGAAGATCAAGCAACCTAACACATCAAACGTCAAACATGAAACATCAAACAGCACATACAAACAAAGACCAGCAAACACGGTTTAAATACAAACCGGGTGGGAGGAACGGGTGGGAAACAGGTGGAAACAATCAGGGCTGGAGCCATGAAACAAGAGGGCAGGACTGAAAACCAAAACAGAAGCACATGGACAGGACTGGGAGGGGCCAAGTGTGACAAAAACTTCATATAACTTCCTTGTGAATGGGTGGAGCTAAGCAGGCTGAATAGGTGGATACATGTACAGCCCCGTTTCCAAAAAAGTTGGGATGCTGTGCAAAATGTAAATATAAACAGAATGCAATGCTGTGCAAATAATGTAAATTGTACAAAGACATTCAAATCTTGAAACTGGAACAAGTAACACGTGTGAACAAGTAAACAATACAACTTTCAGTTGTGGTAGGAGAAATATGATCTTACAAGTTTAGTGCAGTATTTCATGTCACTGTCACTTCTCTCTATTGCTTCCTTGAATTCTGTATTTGAACCACATAATTAATAATGTTCTTATTGAGTTTAGAGCAGAGCAGAAATTTTTGAGCAGGTCCAAAGTTTTATTATACATTAAATATGTATCCTAATAATAACTCAACCCATTTGCACTGAATTCCCTGTAGTTACTGAACAACAGGCCTTAGTAATAAACCTGGATTTTTAAAGGGTTAACTGGTTAAGATATTCTAGAAATTGCTTTAATATATTCAGAAGTACATAGATTCATCTATTATACCTTATCAATCAATATTTTGGGTCCAACTACTGGCTGCTCCTGGACAGTCTAAACAAAAGAAACTTGAATGTTGAATTAATTAGTCAAAAGTTGGTGGATTCAAAATTTCAAAACCAAGTACTTTGGTCATGAAAAGAGACAAGAAATCTTCAAAACCTGTCCAACTGAACACTCTGGTCATCCAAAAGATAAAATTCAATGCAAATCTGTATCATTTGAACATGGCATTGCATCTTACATTTTGTGAACATTTCATGTTGACCAATAGAAATGGTCCAAAATCACCTGGAATAAAACGTCTTTACATGAACTTAACTAAAACTGCCAAAGCCTGTTGGCAGGCCCAAGGTTTACACCAAAGAATAGCTCGGTCAGTTTGAGTTTGAGTCAGAGTTATTACTCAATAATAAGTCTGTAATAAGCCTAGGATTATAAGGGATTAACTTTTGCCTCCTCCTGTAAAGAGGCATTCCTCAAGTTACACATATGATGTAGTATGCAAATAGCAATGTTTATGTACATCAACCTTTTATTTACAGAAAAAATGGGGGAAAATGTGGTTTCCTTTGCTAAAAAGCTATAAAGAAAATTTCTAGATCTTTAAGATCAATTTTGTCATTTTTCTGCATTGTTCTGCTCTTCCCTCACACCCACAGAGATCTTTGATTAAGCTCATTGTGGTGAATCAATCTGCTGCACCTCAGTATTGACCTTAAAATAACACCAGCAGCATTGTTAATGCCATGAGGACACTTCCAGAATCTAAGCCTAAAGTTAGTTAACCATGGTGCAGCAGATTCAGGTATAAGCCCATGTATAGGTTTGAGGAGAAGTATCCTAATCCTAATATCCTAATTGGGGCAGTTGTGGGCTGCAGGAAGGTCGCCGGTTCGATCCCCAGGGCCGACAGTCCATGACTGAGGTGTCCTTGAGCAAGACACCTAACCCCCAACTGCTCCCCGGGCGCCGTGGATAGGGCTGCCCACCACTCCGGGCAAGTGTACTCTCTGCCCCCTAGTGTGAGTGTTCACTAGTGTGTATGTGGTGTTTCACTTCACGGATGGGTTAAATGCGGAGGTGGATTACATCTACTCCTGAATGAATCTGCTGATGATTTTATCAGGCTTGTGTCAGAGGCACATTGAGTACATTGAAATTTCAGTGGCATGTATAATAACAGGTTATGTAACTCTTTCCTCCTTACAGTGCAACCTTTTAACTTTGATAAGTGATGGTGTTTTCATTTAAGAAAACTGCTGTGTTTATGTCTGTCATCTGACTGCATGACTCACAGATCACAGCATGTTAATATCTCTGCACCTTATTTTCATTACCCATGTCCAGAATGAGTGCTGTGTCGGTGCTGCACTGTCATGTCTGTTTACTGTGTCTAATGTCTGTTAAATTGATGACTGCACGTTTGCACTTTGTACTTTTGTTCCTTGTTGCACTGTGTTGTTCCTGGAGGAACATAATTTCACTCCACTGTGTACTTGTTCATAGATGGAATGATAATAAAAGCCTCTTGACTTGAATTGACTCCTAACGGGAGTTACAGCAGAAAAGTCTAGCATTATTTCAAAACATTGTTACATATTTTGGTGGTCCTACAGAGTAAATTAGTAATTTTGCTGCCTATCTATTCTCAATCTTGGATCAGTACGGCAGTACAACCTGGAAGGGCCTTACCCAAGCGTATAACTATACATACCAAGTCAGTCCTGGGATTTATACCTACAACCCTCTCTGTTTTTTTTGCCTGTAAGCACCATGTAACATTAAAATTAATACCAAAAAAGCTGATATCAGAGGTTTGGTTCCAGATTTCTCCTTGATGCTACCAGCTATTTCTCAATTCCATTATCAGCACTTTTGATTAAAACCTCAGACCTCAGACCTATTATATACTTAGACTTATTAATCAATAACTACTGTTTCTTCAATGCAAACTGGCTGAGCTATTCTGAGGTCCTGGTCATTTAAGGGGTTCATCTTATGGAGAAAAAGCTGCTCAAGATATTGGAGGATAATTACAAATCATATTTGGCTTTCTCAAGGAGAGATTTGGGAATGGATTAAAAAAAAATAGACAAATATGAAATCAAGTTTATACTGAGGACATATGTTTTTATTTTAATATTATATGTTTTTCTGGGCAAAACTATGTACTCTGGAAGCTGTAGTATTTTGCATGTGGCATTACAAAACAAAGTGTAAAAATGAGCAAACTACCAACTAGTATCTCCACTAATATACTATGTCTGTGTTTAAATATGGAGTGGAATAAATGTGTGGAATAAATAATTTGAGATTAGAAAAATATTAAGATTGTTGTTACAATAAAATACAGTAATTGCTATGTTATAGTAGAGTTATACATTATTATTTATCAATGTTGCATGAATAAAAGCAGCTCAAATCAAAATGTCAACTGATATCGTGAACTAACCAACTGACATGAACATTTACAATTTTCATTTGTGTATTTGTGTTAAAGTGAGGATGACTCAGTATGAACACAATCTAACTTTCCCTAAAACTTTTAAAACTTCAGGCTACACACCGACATCTATTGTTGAATTAATATTCTTAAAAAGTAACAAGTAAAAAGTTATAGGTGGTTGACTCACCTGACTGTCCTAACAAACTTCACAGGGCTGCACACACTCATTTTTCCCTGCTTTTTCTTTCTTTCTGTTGAGGCTTTCCTAAAATCACAGCAGCTTACAGTCAGCATAGGATTTTTAAAAAAGTCACACCGCTGAACAAATTCCATCTAATAGAAGTTTTGGCGAAAAGCCTTCTGGTGAAATTATTTGAGCATGAAATTAATTGTAGACCTTGATAAAAGGCTTCCATTTAGGGGAGATAAATGGCTTTGATACATGTAGCAAAGGTACCTAACACTTATCATTGTTAAACATGAACTCCATTACTTTGTGTTATACCCCCATTTACTTGGCTTAGATGCTATAATGCCTTATCCTCAAGACCCGACGGTCATTTCTGATTAAAAACCACTTAGGCTTTATTGGTCCACAAATGGATCTTCTAGCTAAGGTGCTGCTTCTGAAAACAGATTTTAATAAGCCTGTCTTTGGTGGGGATACCGTTCCAGAAAACTTTTTGCTTGCAGCGACATTTTCTGTTCCCAAATTGTGTTTCACTTCCGTACTAAACCATCATTACTACACCACTACTTTATATTGCTTAGTGCTTTTTTTGTAATCGCTTCCTCTTAGATTCACACTGAAATGCCTTTCGCATCAATTTAACACAGACAGTTCAAAAAATGGACCTAATGTGTTCAATTTGTTTAGCCAAAAAAAAGTAATTAATGTTATCGCATATTTTAAAGTTGACAGTGTCACGATTGGCTCCTTCCAGTCCTGTCCATGTGTTCGTGTTGTTATTTTGGTTTAGCCCATGTGTGTTTGTTTTGGTCCAGCCCCCTCGTTTCATGACTCCACCCCTGATTGTCTCCACCTGTTTCCCGCCTGTCCCTCATTTACCCTGCGCATTTAAGCCCTGTGTTTGCCCCTTGTGTTTACTGGTCTTTGTTGTTTGTACTGGTCTTTGTACTGTTCTACTTGTTTGATTCTGGTCTGTCATGTCTGTCCCCTCATCAATCTGTGCTGGCTCTATGACCCTGGACCGTTTAGACGATGACCCTGGATTTGCCTATAATAGATATTGCTTATCTCCGCATATGCGTCCGCCTCCTCGCTCCCCGTTACAGACAGAAACACACCAGCGGTAGACTGCAATAAAAAAGCAAAGCTTTTTGGTGTCTGTAATGGCTGGGAGTGTTGAGGTGGACGCATGTGCAGAGACAAGCGATATTTATTAAGTGCAAATCCAAAATCAGGGTCAGAAGAGTCCATGGTCAGAGAGCCAACACGCAGAGCAGAAGGGACAAACATGACAAAGGAACACAGAACTCCCAACAGGCAAGAAATAAATAAAACACACTTCGAACACAAACCTTACATCAAACATACAAAGACCTGCAAGCACACAGGGGAAAACAAAGAGCTTAAATACATGAGGGTAAACGAGGGACAGGTGGAAACACAGGTGGAGACAATCAGGGGTGGAGTCAGACAACACGGGGGCAGGACCATGAAGAAATCAAAACAAAAGCACACAACAGGACTAAAAGGTAAACAAAAAGCACATGAGGAGACTGGGAGGGGCCAAACGTGACAGTGTTGCATTTAGAGTTATTTTTACAAATGAATGAAGTTGGAGCAAATGAATGAACAGATTGCATTTCTATTACCTTTTTTCTTCATTCCTTTTACTAACCAATTAGATTCCTAACCCATGCCATGTTAGCCAGTGTGGTAATGGGAGATCCTTGAAAGGATGAAGAAGTAAAATTATTAGGAAGCTCAACTTTTAGCATAAATATCAGAGGAGCCAGGGGCCATTTGGAATTTATTCCCATCCAATCATAGAGAGGCTTTGATCCATGACCAGGCTGATCAGCGCTGCTTTCAAGCCTCAATCATTCGCTTTAGCCTCACCTGCACTCCACGTCTGAAAGCTCCCTGCACTCGCAGATGCCCCCACCCCATCCTTCAGCACTGAAACACAACTGAGGCCAAAGAGCCACTGATG
This sequence comes from Pygocentrus nattereri, assembly GCF_015220715.1. Lineage (NCBI taxonomy): Eukaryota > Metazoa > Chordata > Actinopteri > Characiformes > Serrasalmidae > Pygocentrus > Pygocentrus nattereri. The sequence continues at coordinate 10,835,894 of NC_051226.1, forward strand.
GTGATGTCAAAAACAGGCCAACCACCTGAGAGATTTCCAATGGACTGCAGATGAATGGTGGGCTCCACAGGCTCATAAAGAAACTTATTACTAAGTCCTTTAAAAGGTCACCTCTTCACTCCTTTATATAATTTCCCCAGCCTTCATTTCCTTTCTCTTTAAAGTTCATCTCTAATACGGATGACCCTCTCTCTGAGCTTATTCTCATCATTCCCTCAATGTCGATGTCAATGTGCTGAAGGAGGGTGATGTGACCCAGTGTCAGAGTAAAAAATGGAATGTCAGATAAGCTATTAAATTATGTGATAAAATATATTTTTGCTATGTTTTGTCATGATGTTATACCCAGAAATCACAGTTAATTGGTCATTGGTCTTTTTTTCTTTTTGCTGAGACCATATCAAAGACGTTATGCCCTAAACACACTGTATGTTCTGAGTAGGCCTTCGATTGGTGGTCTTGCTGGGAATTTAGATGTTTTAACATTGAAATGTTAAACAGAAATATGGTACTGAATTGTAATTGTTAGAGCTAGGCCTGCAGTTTGGGCCTTAAATGTCAAACAAAAAAAAAAAACCTTTATCATAATGCAAATTTCTGCTAGCACCCCTGTGGAATTCTATTGGTGTGTTAGCACTAAGCTAACAGCTATTCACATGACCATGTTTGTCCATTCTAGATTCAACTCAGACATTTCAAGCTTGTAAAAGACATTCAGTGCTTTATTTATATGTATTTTACCTTATAGCAGTGACTCAGTGATTTGAGTAATGAACCCTGACAGGCAACCACTCATACTCATAGCCAGTGCGGTATCTAGGATGTCCAGAAGGCCTAGAGCAGTGGTCTCAAGCCTACTCTTGCAGAGTTTAATTCCAACCTGTATCTAACATGCTGTGCCAGCTTACCTAAAACTTATGCATCAGATCCAGCCAATCAAAAACTTCTGAAGAAGTTAGTTAGGTGGAGGAGGTGAGGAAAACTGGGGTTGGAACTAGAGTCAGCAGGAATTGAGATGTCAATGACCAGGGGTGGTAACCACTGGCCCAGAGTGATGTTGTAAATTGTACATCAAAACATGATTGACTGAGTTGACTGAACTGATCCCACTGTCAGTTCCTAATAGTGTTTGGGGTTAATCTGAAGCATTAGAAATCTGCCTAGAGACCACAGAGAAAAAAGTGCATCTTTTGGATGTTTCCTGTATTTAAGGCTTTTGTTTCTAGTCTTTTGTTTTAAGTATGATCATGCATTATGATTCTATTTAATAAAACATAACCTCTTAAACTCCTTGGAACCACCGGTGGTTCCAAAACGCACTTTGTCATATTCTTCATAACTTTCATATTTCATAAGCTACACTCAAAAAGTGGGTGTTGTATGAGAGCTGTAACTGTCTTCTTTTCGGTCAAATAGATGGGTAGTGTAATTTTTAAACTTTACAATTGAAGAAGCTGAACTCACAATTACTGAAAATTGACCCATTTTTCCACAAATCTGGGCCATGAACTATAAAAAGATGGTGTTTCTTCAGTGATCTACAGTGTATAAATTATTCTTATAAAATAATACAAGGAGCATTTAAGATTTTTGGATTTCAGCTGTAAATAGTAAGCATATACCAATATATGGTGTGTATGACCATGAAACACATTTACTGTTAATTTGAGGGGAACTTTTACAATAAATAAATACAATAAAAATGTACACATTTCATGCAGTTACTGAATAATTTTACAATTTGTTATGATTTATTCATGTAAATTCAGATGGGCAAACCAAAATATATACTGGAGAATGAGATTAACTGAAAAGTACAGAAATGTATTTTTTTTTACAGAAATTAGGCCTCAAGATAAGGTGAAGAAAGGCATTTAAAGCTTCACTCTGCTGAAATTATATTACAGTCAACAAATCTGTGAATAAAAGCATTACCTGTTAGAGAGGAGAATCAGACTGAGCACGATCCCACAAAAACCTGCACCGTTTATCCTGCTCCCACCTGCAGGCCTGTACATTTGGTTTTCTTCATTGCTGGTCACAGTTGAAAATGACTGCTGTAGGCCGGACACACCTTTAATCGTCTTTATTGTTTTGCATTTGCCTTTTTCTTAAGAGTGCTTTCCAGACTCGTTGATTTACAGAGTATCTCTACACATGTTGTCCCATTCCCACCCACACTCCACTGGTCAACTGCCAATTCCTTTGTGCCACTGAAAATTAACCTGTGTGTCAAAATATTGTGGTGGGTCCTGATGTCCTCATGCAGATCTCCGGAATGTAGCATTCAGATTTCAACATCTTATATAATGTGGTCAGACACGGCAAGGTTGATGAAAGGCTGTTGTTTCATATCAATGCAATGTAAAACATTTTACTCTACAAGTTGTAGACCAGGAGTATTCAGGTTATGCAATTCTGATGTCCAGCACAGTTGGGTGATTTATCAGCTCTAACAACGTAATTGTTCATTTCCAGGTTTAGTGGATGTCTTGGAGAAATGGAAATCAAAATTATAGTTGAATACCCCTACTACAGTGAATTTCAGTCCAGTTCACGTAGAACAATGGGATTTTTGAACATTAATAAGGCTATTTTTCGGTCTGCATCATGGGAATCTTTATTCAGACCATTCCTCCACAGCTCTAGCTCCACCCTGGACACCATTGATTCTACCTGTGTATCTCCATATTTATACCATTTGGTTTAGCTTTTTTAAAGACTTGCAATAGATTGTTGAGCAGTCCTAGTTCTACTCTTGTTTCCAGTTTCCAGTTTTTCGATTCCTTCTCATTTTGGCCATTATGCCTGTTCCTCATTTTGTGATTCTCATAATGATGACACATGTTTAGATTCTTGCTTGCACAAATGACCAAGGTTTTTACAAATACACTTTGAATACAGCACTTATTATGCATGTACCTACCTACAGTGCAGACGTTCTTGCAACAGCGGTGGAACCAATGATGACAGCTTTGGCCCAGGGCAGAGCTAGAACTGTGGAGGACCAATTTTGGTTGGATTCATCCAACTGAAAGTTCCTTGGAGTTGAAACCCATGACAGTCCGGATAATAATGCTGACATCTGGGGACTGACAAGTGACAGGGACTGCAAGTGAAATTTGCTGTGTGTTTTGCACTGTTTTCAAAATCATAACTTCTAAATGTGTCAGTGAAACTGCCATGAAATCCCCATCCTGGGAGACTCCGTTCTGGCACCTTAAGGCTCCACCCTAGCTTGGTGTATGTAATCCCCATTGTGTCTTTGCAAAGTCTTGCGTAGGTTGCTGCAATTCTCAGCTGCATCTCTAGTTTCCTGCTGCTGTTTGCTTTCTTATTCATATTGTTCCTAGTGCTCACCGTCTCCTGGTATTTCTAGCGTTTCTCTGGTTTCAGCTTAGCCAAACTGTGTTTATGTACTAAGAGAATGGAGGTGTTTGTGTTAACCGTGTCTGCCCGTGCTTCGACCCCTGTTTCTTTTTCTGGCCAAGCTTATTGGAACTGCCCTAATAAACAGACTGGGTGCTTATATCCAACTGCCTCAGGCTTCCATTCATTACACATACAAACTGATTCAATTCTTGTGGGTTCCATAGGCTGTCAAAGGGAAAAAACAATGTGCTTCCAATGTTAAAGGTTCACTTTTAAAACATATATCCATTAATCAGCCTGTCCAGCCAAACTAATAGTGGAGAAAGTTTGTTATTTCTCAGACTGGGTAGTCAGGCTTGATGAGAGGGGAGTGACAGGGGATGGAGATTGATTACTTATTATATATACATCTTCATAAGATACGACACTGCATCTTGGTATTTTCAAAGCAGGCAGAAATTCATTAATCAAATCATGGCAGTGATCATTATTTGATTAATGAATTTCTGCCTACTTTGAAAATACCAATAAGATGCAGTGTCATATCAAATAATTAAGTAATCAAATAATGACAGTGATCCTGATCAATCTCACAGCCCAAACATGGAAATCAATGTGAGATCTTCATTTACTAAAAAAGGACAGTGGCTAACAGATGGGAACTGAATGAAAGACTTGAGCTGGAACCTCTTTTGTAATCATTAGTCCACTTTAAAACGATTATTGTGTGAGAAAACATTCACTGGCATGGCATGAGGAAGATGAAAATTTGCATTACCATTTTTCTGCATGCAGACAGAATCAAATGTCCCTACAGAGAATGGACCAACATTAATCTCCCAGATTCATCAACTCTTGACAGATAGCAATGGATCATTTGCTATACTCCAAAAATATGGAGATTTAACGGAGCTATTTCTCGCATGCCAGACAGAACAAGTTTACGCATGTTTTTTTTCATAGCCTTTGATTGATTTCCTCTCAGAACGTATTATGAGTTACATGGCAGCTCTCTTCAGTTACAAACTATTTGCCAAGCACTTGCCATAGGAGACCGTGATGGACACAAACACTCTAACACTACAGATGCCTGAACAGTAATATGCTGTTAGGCCATTCCCTGAGCTCCTGCTCTCCACTTCACTTCACCACTTTACTGTGACCATCTACTAGTGTTGTCTGATTTGGATGGCTCTTTTAGTGAGAGTCCTTTAGAAATAATTTAGAAATGGTCCTTTAGAAATAGTGACCCTCAATGTCTTCGTAAAGTTCTCATAAAGTCAGAGCTCACCCTTACGGTGGCCTGCTGAGTCATATCACTACAACATAAATAGAGCAAACAAAAGTAAGAACACAAATAAAAAAGAATGTAAATGCATTACCAAAAAAAGTAAACATTAACACTAAAACAAAGCACTAAAACATTAAGCCAGGACACAACAGTGTTAATATCAGATTTGTTAATAGGCAAAGTCAATGTAAATTGATACACAGTGCTAAATATTGTTGATCTTATTAAGTGTCTTAGTAATTTACTGTTATTTATCAGTAAAAATGTGTTTTAGGGGCTGTTTGTGTGATTTTGAGGGAAGATTGTTGTCCACTCACAGTAGCGGTTTGGAACTATTCCATTTTTGCATCGTCTGTCCCTCCACCCACTCTCTCATGCTAAAACAGACATTGAGTACATGGCTTGAGTGTGGAGTCATATTTATATGATTATATATATATATATATATATATATATATATATATATATATATATATTAGTTTTTTTTCATTATTATGTGAGTTTAGCTGTAAATTTCCAATTATCACCACTAAACTCAGAATCTGAGTCATTTAGAGGACCGTTGGAGACACGGGGAGACATTCCAGGTTGTACATGCACAGTGAGTTGTTTAAATAGGGCATTAACATAGGCATAAGTGCAAGTGAATGCAAGTGAAAAATCAGTTTTTCTGACCTGGATTACTATTACTATAAAGTCACTCTAGACACACAGGGTAGGTCCTGCTGCATTTACATTTACATTTACAGCATTTAGCAGAGGCTCTTATCCAGAGCGACTTACAAGAAGTGCTTTGTCAATCTAGAGAAAGTATCTTTGCTAGTTACAAATAGCTTAGAGAAAAAGACAGTCCTGAGCTCAGATACTGCTAGAAACATAATGTCACTGCAGACACCAAGAGAAAAAGAAACGGAGTTGAACGCAGAACTCTGTGCCATTCAATGCAATACAATAACAATAAGATACAATACAATAAATAAAATAAGTGCAGCTTATAGTTCAATGCTCATTCAAGTGCTGTGTAAAAAGATGAGTCTTCAGTCTGCGTTTGAAGACAGCAAGAGACTCTGCTGTACAGACAGCCAGTGGGTTTTCATTCCACCACCTGGGTGCCAGTACAGAGAACATTCTCAACGCTCGTCTTCCGTGCACCTTGAAGGATGGCGGGTCAAGCCGAGCTGTACTCGAAGCTCGAAGGACTCGTGGTACAGTTCGAGATTTTACTATTGCCATCAAGTAGGTAGGGGCTGGTCCATTTTTGGCTTTATAGGCCAGCGTTAGGGTTTTAAATCTGATGCGCGCAGCTACAGGAAGCCAGTGAAGGGAGCGCAGCAATGGGGTGACGTGGCTGAACTTGGGCAGATTGAAGACGAGTCGTGCTGCACTGTGATGTGTGAATTATGTGTTGTCATTTTTTGTATTTGTGTTTTCATTCGTGTATATGCTTTCTCACTTTGTATTTGTGTTTGCATTCTGCCTTAATATTGTTCTGTTCTCAGTTTTTGTTTGCTTTGTAAATGTTGTTTTGATATGACTCAGGGAGCCACCATACACCTTCTTCATTTTACTGTGTAAAGTAAAGCCTTTACTTTGATGATACATTCAGGACTTTCCTTTGCCTCCTTCAACACTTCAGAATATAAACCTAGAAGTGGATATCTTTATGCTGACTTTAACTTAGTGATATATTAAAAAACTAATGAAACTGGCTTGGGCAAAAATGATGGTACCCTTAACTTAACATTTTGAAGCAATAGCTGCAATCAAGCAACTTCTGTATCTCTCAGTGAGACTTCTGCACCTGTCCACAGGTATTGTGGCCCACTCCTCATGAGCAAAATGCTCCAGCTGTCTCAGGTTTGAAGGGTGCCTTCTCCAGACTGCATGTTTCAGCTCCTTCCACAGATGTTCAATAGGATTTGGATCAGGGCTCATAGAAGGCCACTTCAGAATGACCCAATGTTTTGCTCTTAGCCATTCTTGGATGTTTTTTGCTGTGTGTTTTTGGTCATTATCCTGTTAGAGGACCATCAACCTGTGATTGAGACCAATCTTTCTGGCATTGATCAGCACGTTTCGCTTCAGAATGCCTTGATAGTATTGAGATTTCATTATTCCCTGCACAGATTCAAAACACCCTGTGCCAGATCCAGCAAAGCAGCACCAAAACATAACCGAGCCTCCTCCACATTGCTTATGCTTCATTTTTGCATCTGTGAACATAGAGCTGATGTGACTTACCAAAAATGCTGCTTGGAGATGGTCTTACAGCCTTTACCTTTAACATATTTGTCTATAATTTTCCTTTTAATCTCCAGAAACGACTCTCTCCTTGGCTTTCTGTGGTCCAAGTTCAGTGTGGTACACATCATGATACCAAACAGCACAATAACTACTTTTCACCCTTTATATAGGCATACGGACTGATTATTAGTTTAAAGACACCTGTGATGCTAATTACCAGACACACCTTAGTTTAACATGTCCCTACGGTGAAATTATTTTCAATCTTTTCTAGTGGTACCATCATTTTTGTCCAGTACAGTTTAATTAGTTTGCTTTTTAAAATGATTCTGTTGAACCACAATTCAAAAGCAATGTCTGATTTTCATTAGATTTTCAGTATATTTTGTTTATTATTACTTTTGTCAATTTCAAGTTATTTCAGTGAACATTGTGGGTTTTTCTTTCTTTAATGGAAACGTACCAATAATTTTGTCCACATGGGTAAATAGTCTGAACTACTTTAATATCTTATAAAATGCCCTGGAATTCTCTATAGTCCATCTTTACAAGTCTGTGACCATTTTTTCTCAGCTCTGTCAGGAGGCGTTTTAGTTCTTGCTCATACTCGTGTTCACACTCCTGACATCTCCAGCCTCCTCGCTATTGCCCTCAAAATGCATTGGTTGTGTTTTAGCACCCATCTTAAGGAACAACTGTTTTTTTCTGAGATTTAAAGTCAATTGTTTTGCTACACTTCACTAGCCACCTTTAAATGAACCTCCGCAGCACAGTTTGATGTTCTCTGAATCTAATTCCCTGCTTTGATTGGATCTGCTGGATGGCATTTTGAATCTTCTGATTCACTACAAAGTGATGACAAAAACAAGAGAAAAAGAACGTGCATCGCACTTAGCTTAATGCTAAACTAATATTTAAGCCCCATTGGTCTGCTAGCAGTAAGTACATGATTGTAAAGGCGTTTTGTTGTTGTTATTGGGTTTTGACGTTAGTGACCTGAACTGAAGGCCAATTCCAGTAATCATAGTTTGGCCCTGAGTAAGGAGGTCAGTAGGCCAAGTTCTTCTCTTCAGACACGCCTCCCTTGATGTTAGAGAGTCTTTGTTGTAAGGATTTTTTTTATAATGTACAGATTTTTACTCATTGAGTATCTTTCATCTTTTAATCTAATAACATTTTAATAACATTTTATATAAATGAAATTCTGATTTTCTTGTTGTTTGACCATAATGTTTTAAAAATTAGTATTAGTCGTATTGCCATAGCATAATAATAGAATGTTAATGCATGCTTTTTCACATCAAATTAAGTGTGATAACAGCACAAAGGGGAACAGTATATAAAAGGCAGAAACGGCTGCTATTTAGCCTGAAATTCATTGCTGTCGGCAAAGAGCATTAGCAGCAGTTTTGTTCTCCTGGAAACTGTTATTGAGAGAGCACTTCAAAAGACATGAAGCCAATTGTTCATTAAAATGAAAAAGAGGAGTTTTCCTCTGACAATAACAGCATTGCTCTTTTTATGGGGTGGGCCAACCTGTACTGATACACTTTTATAACTTTTAAGTTTAGAATAAGGCACTTACATCGCTCATCAGATGATACTATATTCTGAAAGCTGCAGCTACAACTAGTCTCGGAGGGTTGTGTGCATTTTGCAGTTATGAACTGGAACCGCACTGGAGGGTATGGGTAAGAGGGAGGATAAGGATTCTGAAGATGAAGACAGAGGGAAATGTGATGGATACATAAACCTCATCCTCTGAGGAGTTATTATAATGAGTGCCGAGGCTGTCTCTGAGCCATGGCACTCTGCTGTAATGTTGTGCTGCTGTAATATCGCACTTATCTGGTCTCATATGCCAGAATGTTCATAAGAGCCTACACCAGCACTGGGGCTCTCCTCATATCTTTTATATTGCTGTTGGCTCTAAGAAGCAATGAATCCATGGCAACGAATGATAAGCCCTGTCAAGCAGAGAAACATGTTAGCTTCAACGGAAGAAGAGGTGTGGTATGATCTTAGAACTTAGAAGAGGTACACATAGCTTATACTCCCACTATGTCACTAAAAACAAGTACTAACATATGATAGATTTTAACAAAATGTCACCAAGTCTCTTGATATGAGCAGTGCAGTTTAAGAGACTATATATATATATATATATATATATATATATATATATATATAAAATGCCATTTAGATTGTGTGTAAAATGACTGATAGCAACACCGCAGAAGAAATGCTGCTTCCAGTATCCGTAGTTTCAGGTGCTGTACATCTCGTATCCACTTTCCAGGAAACTGTTCATCTAGGAATGCTCGGACCTGACACCCATAATGTGGTGGTGCACCATCTTGCTGGAAAAACTCAGAGAACGTGCCAGCTTCCAAAGTGGATTGGTCGTCGTGGGCCAGTTGAATGGCCCCCAAGGTCTCCCGATCTGACCCCCTTAGACTTTTGTCTTTGGGGTCATCTGAAGGCAATTGTCTATGCTGTGAAGATACGAGATGTGCAGCACCGCAAACTACAGATACCGGAAGCCTGTGCTAGCATTTCTTCTGCGGTGTTGCTGTCAGTGTGTGAAGAGTGGGAGAAGAGGGCTGCACTGACAATCCAACACAATGGGCAGCACTTTGAACACATTTTATAAGTGGTCAGAAACTTATAAATAACTCATGAAAGAATAAAGTTATGTTAAAACCAAGCACACCATTGTTTTTCTCAATAAGTTTGATGTGTCACATGACCCTCTTCCCATTGAAAAAACTAAAGTTGGATCCAAAATGGCCACAATGGTCACCACCCATCTTGAAAAGTTTTTCCCCTCCCATAAACTAATGTGCCACAAACAGGAAGTTAATATCACCAACCATTCCCATTTTATTTAGGTGTATCCATATAAATGTACAATGTTGACCCTGTACAATGAACATTGATATATATGCAATGACGTGTTATGTATATACAATACTATATATATATATATAATATATATATATATATATATATATAATATGTGTGTGTGTTTCTGTATGTACACACATTTGTTTTTGTTTTTATCCGTTTTTCATCTCCATCTGTTGTATGTCTGATATCTGTTGTATTTGTGCTTATGTATGCATATGTATACTGTATTTCCAAAAGTATTTGCTCGTGGTAGCTTATTGGTAGACCAAGAAAACTGCTCGCATCAGCTAAACAGGACTTAAACTTTCATATGTGTGAGAGAGAAGAAAAAATACTCTTTACAGAAAATACACAATTTATGTTTTTTGGATGTTTTGGAGCTTTTCTGATTTGTGACTGAACTAATGCTGAAAAGCAAATAACTTACATAATGGCTGTTTTGAGTGGATATGGAAAAATGAATAACTTTATATAATACTCTAGCTTTTGTCAAAAACACTACAACATCAGGATAATGTTGCTGGTCATCGGCATTACCTTTCTCTGGTTCTCCTTCAAAATAATTACCTTTTTGTCCTGAAAATGTACAATAACAAGCACATTTTCTCTCACACACACTCACATGCACAAATACAACACATTAAAGGACACCCACTGAGCAGAAAATGCAGAAGGATAGGGATGAAATGGTGTGATAAATGTAGGTGTCCACTCTGTCTTTCCTCTTTTTTTCCTTACAGGTTTCCCTACCGACTAAAATGTCAGTGTTCAGGGAAGTGGAAATTGCTGACAGTCCATCCAGCTCTCCTAGGGCAGGAAAAAAGAGCTTCCCGCTCTGAGTCAATGAAGACTCGCATTGTTCTGCCTGAAAACCTCTCATTAAAATGAGTTCTCATTCTGAATCTGGAGCAGACTAATGAGTCTGCCTAATTTAGATTAAACTCAATAATGAGTGGAATCTTTCAAAGTTTAAGCTTTTAAAAATAAACTTTAAATAAACCTTCCCGAAAAACATTTCCAAGGCTGTTAACCTTTCTCACGCTACTGATGAAACACAAACAGGAAAAAGGTAGAGTTCCCTTTGAGATTTAAAAAGCTTTCTCAAATACTTTCACGTAGAAAATCCACTAACATACTCAATGCTTTTAAAACATTATTTTGTAAACAGTCAAGTCTAAGTTCCAGAGCTTCTACAAGCCAATATGAAAGCACAAAATCAAGCTTGGACTCTTAGTATTACTGTTACTCTTACTACTACTACAAAAGTGTTTCCATTGTAGTTACCTATTGGCTGGCACTGGTCTCTAATGCTTGTGAGGAGTGGTCATGCTGATGGCTGTGCTAAGAGGCTCATGGAAGGTGCGCACCCTCTGGAAAAAGGGCCTTTAATGTTGTTTATGCTGTTGTTCGTCAGTTTAAGGTATGCAGCGTGTGTTAATTGTGTTTTTCTATGTCAGTGCATGTGGGTTGCTAGTGTATTTTGTGTTGGGGGGTTGGCCTACCAACAGTGTGAAGACTGTAGCTGGTGGTGACCCCTCCTGTATGTTTGGTGCTTTTCTGCCCTAATGTTTAATAAACACCACTTCTTATGGTGGATTTATGGCCTCCTTTATGTCTTACTCTTCGCTGGTGCTATAATATCATGGCAAGCTACATTTTTCCCTATTTATAGGAGATTTTAATTAAACTGTTTCAAACAGTACTTTTCATCTGGATACTATGCTGGAAAATGTGATGTCACAAATACCAGTGGATTTACATCATTCTATTCAGTCTAGAGTAGTTTTGCTCCACCCATCCACACTGAAGCTATTAGGTGCATTTCAGCCCAAAACACAGAGTGAAATCCAGGTCATTTAATAGATCAGTCTTAAAAGTATAGTAACAAAAACAACCAGTTTATGAGGGATAAAGAAGAATTCATGAAAAATTCTTCATGGCGGTTTTTGGCGCACAGCTTCACATAAACATTAGTAATGTATGTACAAGATTGCAGCTCCTGTAGGAAATGAGCCTGGTTCCTGGGGTTAGTCTGACTTACTGTCATGCTTCCATCTGTTCCCGCTGTCACTACTTCCAGACTCCATTACCAAGAACACCTCACCAGACTCTACACTGGTCTGCCTCACCTGACTGCTGATTACCCACACCTGTTCCTTGTTTCTTGTCCCTTGTTACATTAGTATACAAGCCCGGGCTTTAGCTTAGGTTATTTGTGAAGTTTTGTCTTTGTTAGCAATTCTTCTACTCTTTCTGGTCGCTTCATTGTGTATGACCAGGGCCTTGTTTGTTTTTCGACCTTGCCTTTTGCCTTGCTCTCTCAGTATTGTTGTATTTTCTGGTTTGACCTTGTTTCGGGATTGTGGACATTGCTTTTTGTACTTCCCACATGGTTACTGTTCTCACAATCTGGCTTTGGACTTTGGACTGGCTGACCTTGATCTTGGATTATCCCTTTGTTAATAAACCCATTTTACTCATGTGTGGTCTGCGAGCATCTGAATTCTGTCCGAGCCTGACCCTTAGACAGTCTAATGCAGAACAGCTTTCAATGAAATCATAAGCGAACACATTGGGACAGTATGTGACTTGCAAATAAAAACAGAAAGCAGTGTTTTGTACATCCACTTTGACCTATATTGGAACAATAAAAGGTACAGAGACAAGATATGCAAAGGCTTATCTAAATAATTTAATTGTTTTTACAAATATAGACTCCTTCCAAAATCAATGCCTGTAACATGTTTCAAAGAAGTTGAGACAGACGCAATGGCAAATCATGACTATATGGCAAACATAGTTTTAATAATTCCAACGATTCAACTTAAAAAAATAACCTGGTTGCTTTTGTGTTCACTCAACTTATAATAGTAGGTTAAAAGGAAATGAATGTGTTTTACAATCTGTTTATTTATTAAATGGAGGTAAATGAACTCAAAAGGTTAAGGCAACCAGGTCACTTCCCTTTTAAGTTAAAACCTTGAATTCTCTTCACAAATAATACTTAATAGTTAATTAATTGTTAAGATGCAAAACCTTAAAAGAGGTGGTAATAAAATAAAGGCCACAGTTTATAATAACAAGCCCCAATAAACAGTAACTTGTAAATAAATATATTATTGTCACAGACACATTAAAGACAAGTAGCATTTGAATCATTTACAATTTTACTTAGTGACACACATCACTGAATTATAAAAAGCTAGTCAGTTATTACAGTGAGGAATTCATGATTTAGCTATTATCAGTATATCATTATACTATAAAAAATGTCTCATCAGATCTAGCTAAAACAGGTGGTTTCAACAAGAAAATTCTTTTAATCAAAGTAAATTTAAGTCGAATAAAACTAGTTAAATTCCTTGTTACCACATGAAGTCAGTATTTTTGCTTGTTTTGTATTGTTTGTGTCTATATTGGTATATGAGAGTGATTTTCCACCCTTGGCTCAGAGGCATCCTGGGTTAATTGTTCAAGTGACACTACATGGCACCTAGAATTCAGCCTGGGCCAGCCACTTGAGTGACACAGCATTACAGCTATGAGGCTGTCTGGACCAGCCGCTTGTTTGATGCTACATTGCATGGAATGTGGCTTCCTGGACAGGCTGATTGGATAACGTTGCCAGGGATGATAGAATACCTAAGTAGCATTCTACCTTTTGTAGTTAACTACATTTTTTGTACCTAATAGCTGTAGCCTCTGCAGTTTTATGAAATGTAGCTAGTAGCTGTAGTGCCTACACATTTTGTGTTGCTACAGCAAAAATTTCTGCTACAATTTCATTACAGGCTTCAGTCAATCCACGCAAAATGGGAACCATAGAATGCGGCCATTAACTGGGACGGTGGCAACTGTGCAATCCTAACTGACCGCGGACGGTTCGAGCAAATGGGCACATGCTGAAGACCCCTTACTAGTAGGCTAGTAGTTCAGGAGTCGGAAACTGAAATGTTAAGAAGAGCCTTTTTATCCTTTCAATAATAATGAAACTACCTTGTCAGCCACAACATTTTATATCCGTTTTACTTTATCTTGGCTGTAAGTTTGTCTCAGTATGTGCTGATGTGCCAACGCAAACTCAGACTTGCTCTGCTTTAACCTTTAGCTCAGCTGTAGCCTCTTTTCTCACATCTCAGGAAACTTTTCTGTGAGTTTCTTGTAAAATATCTCTGTGTTCGACCTTTTATGAGGCTGAAGTTGCTTCTCGTTCTCCTGCTTCTTGTTTGAATTGTGCCTTTCCACCTTAACTGGGGCCTGAGGCGCCAGATTGTACTGCTGTGCCATTTGAGGTGGAACAGGAAAATTTGAACAAGAAGCAGGAGAACGAGAAGCAACTTCAGCTTTGTGAGTTGTTGCTGATTAAACGTATGAGGAAACCAGCTGAGTGATTATAAATGCACATACAGGATCTCACAAAAGTGAGTGCACCCTTCACATTGCTGCAGATATTTTATCATATCTCTTCATGGGACGACACTATAGAAATGAAACTTGGATATAACTTAAAGTCATCAGTGTTCAGCTTGTATAGCAGTGCAGATTTACTGTCCTCTGAAAATAACTCAACACACAGACATTAATGTCTAAATAACTGGCAACACTAGTGAGCCCACCTCACAGTGCACATATCCAAATTGTGCCCAATTGTGTCGTTGTTCCTCCCTGGTGTCATGTGAGTTGTTAGAGTTACAAGGTTCCAGGTGTGAATGGGGAGCAGTATTGTTAAATTTGATTTTTTTGGGTACAATTCGCTCATACTGGCCACTGGATATTCAACATGGCACCAAAGAAAAAAAATTAAATAAAAAATAAGCTGGGCTGCAGACGGACTCCATGGTCAACTTAGCACTACTCTAAATAGCAATTTTAACATAATATATTTGTTTATGTCACCAGAAGGCATTCTAAAAACCATGCCTTCTGACAGACGTCCTTGTTTACACTGGCTCACCGTTTCATTTTGATAGTTCAGGGGCAATGAAAAATTAATATGAGCAGTACACTGTCCTGAGCTTTGGGAATTGTCTGTGGCCCAGCCTTCTGCTGGAAGGTAAATAGAGGCTATTTTTAAGACTAGTTTACTGAGTAGCATTATTCGCCTCATAATGCCATTTGACTTGATGATGAAGATGGCTTGATTTAGCAAGGCCTTAATGTGGCAGTCATGCTGTTAAATACAGGTGGCATGGTTGGAGGAGAAGCAGCAGATGAAAGAGAAGCAAGCCCTGTTGTTTCCTCTACACTTCAGAACCTGCTTGCAGAGAAGGTGCTAATCGTTTTGTGACTCATCTTTGTGGGATATTTTCATTTTCCAAACACAGGATTTGTGAGATTTTCTGGTGACACCACAGTTTTCAAAAGAGAAGATTAGTTTAAATGGTTTTGAATTTCTGAGTCTGCAGAGCGGAGATTTGCAAAGATCTCAGGATGGCATAAATCGGAAAATGTCCATTTTATGTGGCTGTGAATGAAAATAAGATGTACTGTTCTAAACAATCATTGCTGCATGTTATGTTCCATAAATGCCTAAATGCTCAAGGTTTATCTTCCTTTCTCTCTGTTGCTATTATGCAATCACGGATTTGCATAATAATGTAAATGTCTGAATGTTTTCAGTTAATTGCCATATATACTAGTGCGACTAATCAAAAGAACTTCACCTGCAATGAATAATCCAAATTCATGCTTTTATTATGTAAAATGCTTCAACTCAGCCTTCAGTAGATATGCAAAGCTACACTTCACTATCAAATTGATTTTATACCACCAGCAACCTTCACGCAAGCAATTCAAATGATAAATGAAGTGTCGCTTTCCTATAATTAATTGACTTTTGTTTAACACAATCAATTTTACAGAAGATCACATGCAATGAAAGACTTAAATTAGCCCCATTTCAACTGTAATTAATCATTTCACTTTTTCAAGCACTAAGTCATTAATTTTTCTGCAGAACTGCTATTAATCAGGGTCTCATAATCTTAACTGATAGAAGGAAATATGTATTTATCAGGATGTGAGGCACTGATGATATATATATATATATATATATATATATATATATATATATATATATGGATCAAAATGTTTGAATATCCCTTGAATACACATGTTTTCTTGATTTTCTAAGTTAACATCTTAGTTGTATTTATTATTATTTTTGATGAGTTAGATATAAATGGAAAAAAAATAAAACTAAATCTAAAATGTCTCATAATTGTTGCACAAGCCATAACTTATGTATTATTTCCCCAATACATTAAATTTAGCAAATAAACAGTCATTTTGCTTTTAAACTTGCAGAAATATCTATATTTAGGGGTGCCCAATGTTTTGCATATGACTGTACAGTCATATAGTTTGGGCACCCTTGGTCAAATGACATGTTTTGTTGATTTTCTAAGTAAAATAAGTTAATGCACTCTCTACAGACAACAGAGTTTGGCACATTTTTAATGCAGAATTACTGTTTATTTCCTGAATATAATAATATATAATAATAAAATAATATAATAAATATAGCTAATAAATAGAAACTGTGCACTAAACTTTGCCTTTTTAAGTTTTCTGTAGAGGATGTTTTTACTTATTTTCACTTAGAAATATAGCTAAACACTAGAAACTGTGAACTAAAATTGGCCTTTTTAAGTAGAGGAGGTTTTTACTTATTTTCACTTAGAAATATAGCTAAACACTAGAAACTGTGAACTAAAATTGGCCTTTTTAAGTAGAGGATGTTTTTACTTATTTTCACTTAGAAATATAGCTAAACACTAGAAACTGTGAACTAAAATTGGCCTTTTTAAGTAGAGGATGTTTTTACTTATTTTCACTTAGAAATATAGCTAAACACTAGAAACTTTGAACTAAAATTGGCCTTTTTAAGTAGAGGAGGTTTTTACTTATTTTCACTTAGAAAACAAACATGATCAGTTTGATCAGTTGTTTATACAATAGTAATATATAAAAACACAACCTGGAAGGTGGATCTACCTCAAAATAACGAAGATCCAGAAAATGTCAGAGAATCCACTTAAATTGCTTTCTACTTTCAAATAGACACATAGTTACTACCATATAATCTATAACAGATAGCATGGTGAAAGCTTATTTAAATATATTATAAAAAAATAACCTCACTAATATTGTCAACATATCCATGCATATCTATACAGAACACTGGATTCAGCTTCTCTGGTGAAGTAAAGTTATGTATTACCAGCAGGCAGATCAGGCATTGTTTTGGCTATGTGTTACATGCAGGTTAGATAGGTGTAGAAAACAACAACAAAGCAAAAAACAGAAAACCCCACCAAAAAACACAGATGTTCCAAAAATTAAGAAGAGAAGGTGAATCTGTTTCAACTGCCCTGTTCATTCTATTAGCTGTTCACAGATGATTATCTAGCTGACACCATCGATTCAGTTGCAACAAAGGAATGAACTGTGTTAGCACAGTGTACCCTCAGTGCCAGGGGATTTGCTGTCTCTGGCTTGGTGGCAATGAGACATGGCGAACTCGGGCTGCACTGAAACAGCCGGAGTTCTGTCCCAACGGACGGTCAAGACAGTCCAAGGTCAATGAGCCAACATGGAGAGAACAATGGGCAGACATAACGTAACTAAATACAGACTGGAAACAACACGAAGACCAGAACAAACAAAACACCAGGAAAGAACAAAGACCACAAGATAATACACCACAAAAGAATACAAAGATCAGCAACCTCACAGGGGAAAACACAGGGCTTAAATACAGGTTAACGAAATCTGGGTTAAAATAATCAAGGGCGGAGTTTGAAAACAGGGGGGCAGGACCGGGAAGAACTCAAAAGCACATAGACAGGACTGGAAGGTAAACACTAGCACATGGACAGGAGGGGCCAATTGTGACACATTCAGTAAAGGTTTGATTTTGAAATCTGGCTGACCATGGCAGTACTGTTTGCATATTATGACAGATTATTGTAGAGTAAAGCAATTATTCACATTTTATTAAATTGGTGGAAGTCGGCAATAAAAAAGCACTAGAGATTGATTTTTCACCACTGCTTCCCAAACAAGCTCAACTAAAGCTCAACTTAACAAACTCAACTAAAATATGTTAAAACCTCAACAGAGAAGAACACAAAGCAAAAATGACACCAAATTAACTAAACATAGCCAGATTGAACACATTTTGTGCAAAAAATCTACTTCAAAACTATGTTTCAAATTACTTTTTTATGTCCTGGATTTAAGCCACTTTGCCTAGTTTAGCTGTGAATGCCAAGACTTTAAGATACTCTGAGCACAAGTATTTATTACAAGGCCATGCTTGCAATACACTTAGCTTTGCAATAAATGCAGTCTTTAAATCCGTTGAAATATGATAATTATGCACAGGCTTTTCAGCTGTGCTGAGCTTTTATTCAATTCAATTCAATTCAAGTTTATCTGCATAGTGCCTTTTACAACGATGTTGTCACAAAGCAGCTTTACAGAAGTTTGAAAACATACAGTTACAACATATATCCCCCAGTGAGCAAGCCAGAGGCAACAGTTGAAAGGAAAAACTCCCTCAGTCTGGAGGAAGAAACCTTGGGAGGAAGAAAGACTCACAAGGGGAGACCCATCCTCCTCTGGTCAAACATTATTTACAGTTTAATAGGCTAAATACCAAATAGAAGCTGTTTGAAGACTGGATGGTAAAGCTTTAGAAACTGCACTGGTAGAGGCAGTCTCTGACTGAGTCTTTATGAAAAGTGAGAGTGAGCTGAAACAGTCCCATCCTGTCTCAATGCTGGTACATCTGGATGGCACAGTGATGTAATTGAGGGCATTGCAGTTGGCACAAATGAACAGGAGAGCAGGTTGGTGATGGTGAGGATGAGGCCCTGATGGTCAGTCTTCCAACAGCGTTCAGCAGGATGGGAGGGCAGTCATAATCTCAGGAAAAGTAAAGAGACAAAATTAGTTCTGGTCAGGAGTCTGACTAATAAATATGATTTCCCCCAGAGTGTGGCTGGTGCCTCCGGCAGATCTAACTATAACAGCATGAACTAAAAGGAGAGAACCAGAAGGTAACATAGGTATGAGAGTACCCTAAGACACTGGGATCCCCCCACTCCACTGTCAACAAACCTGTGTGATTGCGTGAAGTGGTGGGTCAACAGAACCAACATCTCAGTTTAGCCTTTATGTCCATGAACCCCTGGATCTCCTGCCTTTATCTAAAGGGGAAGGCTAATTATCAAAAGCTAAACTAAACAAATACGTTTTCAGTCTAGACTTAAAGGTTGAGACTGTGTCAGAGTCTCAAATATTAACTGGGAGATTATTTCACAATTTGGGGGCTTTGTAAGAGAAAGCTCTTCCCCCCATTGAAGTCTTCTGAATTGTAGGAACCAGTAGAAAACCAGCATCCTGGGATCTGAGTAAACGAGGCGGTTCAGAATGGGAAATAAAATCTTGCAGGTACTCTGGTGAGAGACCATGCAGGGCCTTATACGTCAATAAGATAATTTTATAGTCAATATGGAACTTGATAGGAATACTGATAATGTAATCCTGATAAAACTTGGCTGATGTGATCAAATTTCCTGGTTTTAGTGAGTACTCTAGCTGCAGCATTCTGAACTAATTGAAGTTTATAGGTTCCTGTTGGAGCATCCTGACAACAGCACACTACAGCAATCTTGCCTTGAAGTTATAAAGGCATGTACCAATTTTTCAGTGTCATGTAGGGATAATGCATTTCATAACTTTGGAATGTTTCGGAGGTGAAGAAATGTTGTCCTTGTAATATTACCTATGCGTTGATTAAACGTTAGATCTGAATCAATCGTCACACCAAGATTTTTAGCTACTAAACTAGGTGTTACAGAGAAGTCTGCAAGATTTAACATTAAATCTGAACATTTATTCCGAGCAGCCTTTGGACCAAGAAGGAGAACTTCTGTTTTATCTGGGTCTAAAAGAAGGAAATTCTGCAGCATCCAGTTTCTTATATCTTTTACACAATCTTCTATATCTATCTATATATAGATATACGTATCTTCTATATCTATTTTATTTAATCTGGATTTATCATCTGGTTTGGCTGATATGTACAACTGCGTATCATCAGCATAGCAGTGGAAACTAATTCCATGTCCATTTATAACTAAGCCTAATGGTAACATGTATAATGTGAATAACAGAGAACCTAAAACAGATCCTTGTGAAACTCCATATTTCACTTTTGTATAATTAAATGATACATTATTTAATTGTATGAACTAAATCCAGTCACTGAGGTAGGATGTGAACCAGAATAATGCTACTCCTCTAATTCCAACCAT
This sequence comes from Pygocentrus nattereri, assembly GCF_015220715.1. Taxonomy (NCBI): domain Eukaryota; kingdom Metazoa; phylum Chordata; class Actinopteri; order Characiformes; family Serrasalmidae; genus Pygocentrus; species Pygocentrus nattereri. Next base: position 10,856,036 of record NC_051226.1, read on the forward strand.
GTTTTGTAGTCTGTCTAAGAGAATAGAGTGATCTATAGTGTCAAAAGCTGCACTTCGAGTAGTACCAGCATAGATACGTGGCCTTGATCAGAGGCAAGAAGAAGATCATTTGTTATCTTAACTAGAGCCGTCTCTGTGCTGTGGTGGGGCCTAAAACCAGATTGGATTTTTTCATATATGTTGTTCTTATATAGATAGGAACAGAGTTGCTGGGCTACAGCTTTTTCTAAAATCTTAGAAATAAATGATATTTTGGAAATAGGTCTGTAGCTTGACAATTCGCTGGGGTCAAGATTTGGCTTCTTTATCAAAGGTTTAATCACTGCTAGTTTGATTGATTTGGGTACATGACCTAGGCTAAGAGAAGAACTAATTATTGTTAAAATGGGTTTAATTATAGCTGGTACTACTTGTTTAAATAAATTTGTTGGAATCATGTCAAGTGTGCATGTTGCAGAATTTGAGGAAGGTATTATTTTTTCTAGTTCTGACTGCTGAAGTGGACAAAATATTTCCAGTCTCTCTTCTATAACCACATTTTGTGGTGTTTGGTGGTTACTGGTATCGGTTGAACTTTTTGTCTAATATTCTTAATTTTGTTTTTGAAAAAGTCCATGAAATCATTGTTGCTATAGTTGGCGGGTAGATCCTGCCTGGTTTTTGGTAAGTTTTGCGATTGCGCTAAATAAGACTCTAGGATTGTTTTTGCTGATTTGGATAAGTGAGGACAGGTATGCTGAGTGTGTTTTGATAAGTGCCTTTCTGTACCTGCTAAGGCTGTCCTTCCAAGCAGAATGAAGTACTTCCAGCTTGGTTAGTCGCCATTTGTGCTCTGATTTCCATACGGTCTGTCTTAAGGTGCGTATTTCATTGTTGTACCATGGAACGAGCTTTTTCTGTTGCATCATTTTCATTTTTATAGGTGCAATGTCATCTAAGGTTGATTGAAATATATTTTCTAGGCAGTCTGTTAATCTGCCTACCTTTGGGTCTGATGAATGAAAAGCTACGGTTGATAAGTCTGGAATGATTTCAATAAAGTGTTGAGCTGTATCTGGCATTATTGAACACTTCATGTAATAATGGGGTGATGTATATACATTTTCACTAAGCTAACCTAGCTCATATGAAATTAGATAATAATCTGAAACTACTGAAGTTTGTGGAAGAACAGTTAGATTATGTATGTCAACACCTAGAGTCAAAACTAAATCTAAAGTGTGATTACAGTAATGTGTAGGCCCATTTACATTTTGAGTAAGGCCTACAGAGTCTAAGACAGATGAGAATGCCTTTTTAAATGGATCTGCTGTGTTCTCAAAGTGAATATTAAAATCTCCTGCAATTATTACTTTCCCAGTGCTCACTGCTAGGTCTGCAACAAAGTCACTGAATTCTTTTAAGAATTCCGAATAAGGTCCTGGTGGCCTAGAAATACTAATTAGGGTAAGAACGCTATTATTTGTGGTTGGATTGGTTATGTTTATGAAAAGAATTTCAAAAGAATTGAAAGTGAGACTGTGTTTCTGATTTATGTCTAATGAATTTTTATAAATGACACATATACCACCTCCTTTGCCAGATAGTCTAGAGCTGTGTACATAATTATAACCTACAGGGATGGCTTCATTTAATGAGAAATATTCATCAGGTTTAATCCATGTTTCTGTGAGACATAATACACCAATTTTATGATAAGTTATTGTATTGTTTACAATGAGAGCCTTAGAGTTGAGTGATCTTATATTAAACAAACCAAACCTTAGTTCAGAGATGCTGCAGTTAGACACTGGATCTGATATTTTTATATTAATTAAGTTATTTAAACAAACTGATGGAGATTTTCTAAGTTTGTGTTTAATTCGGGGCAGTGAAACTATCTCGATATAGTTATACCTAGCGAGCAGGCGGTCGGTTTAGCCTGTTTGTCTGCTGCCTGGTCCCGGCTCTGGACAGTCAGCAACTATCTATCCTGCTCTGTCGACAAACTAACAGACTATGGGCTATGCTGCACGATAGCAGAGCGGCACCCTCCCACGTGGGGTGAACACTGTCCCGCCCTACGAGACCAGGCTTCCCCTCAAACTTGTACCAATTATCTATAAAGCCCACATGATTTTCTGCACACCACTTGGACATCCAGCAGTGTAGTGCCCAAAGCCTGCTGTAAGCTTCAGCGCCCCGTCGTCTTGGAATAGGGCCAGAGTGGCATTGGACATCATATGGGCTATTTTGACCACCTCTTTAATACTACTCATAGTGATTTCAGACTGCCGCATATGAATATCATTGCCACCTATATGAACCACTATCCTCGAACATCTATTCTTTGCTAATAGCTTACGGCTGTTGCTAATGTCTGGCACCCTGGCTCCTGGTAAGCAGATAACTCTAGCTGCTGGTGCCCCTAAAGGAGTAGCTAGTTTCACGTCACACAATAGAGCTTCCTATAACCAGAGCACCTCTGAAGAGGCTCCGGTGGGTGTTTCACCAAGTGGAGAAAACCTGTTTGACACGTGAATAGGTGGAGTGTGGTGCTCAGGTGGGCTAGCTTTAACGTTAGCTTTAGCATGTTACTATGCCGCTGAGATGTCACCCATTTGCCCTGCTGTGGGGGCTCTAATGCTGGAGTCGGTGGGGCATTAACTTTCCTTGAGGCACCCGGGGTAGATAACATTGAACTCTGCTCTCTATCGATGATTAAGCCCCGGATGCGCACCTCTAACTGATTCACCTGATCCACCAGAGTAGAAATTAACTGGCACTTCTCACAAACTGAACCACTATTGTTATCACTAGTGATGGAGAGAGGATTATCACTATACATGCTGCAATTCACACAAGTAAAGACAGCCATAGTAGAGGATAGAGCTACTTACTTCTTCAGTGGATTTAAATCTTACCACCAGCTTTTGTTGGAAAGCTAAACTGTAGTCTTCACTCTCTGTAGGAGGTAATCCTGTGAAAATAGCCTGTAAGGTTCTACGGATGATTCGTATACAATAAAAACAGAGAAAATGTAGATGAAGCAAACACAGAACAAACACTCAGAATGAATACTAGCAGATCACAGAGCCACCGATCACACCTTTATGCCTACTAGACGTCGAGTCTAGGCATTTAGGTCATTATACAGCATCTAGAAGGTCCTACATATCAAAAGGGGTGGGCTCTTATATCTAAATGACCTTTTCCTAACATTTAATCAGCCCCATGTACTCCTACAAAAACATGTGACCGCTTTCCCTGGTATGACCCCTGTGCAGGACAGAGAAATCAACAGTACTTTATGCTTTGGAACACTGCTTTCTCTCACCAAAGACAGACAGTACAAGAAACGCCAGTCTACACACATAAACAAAATCCGATACAAAACAAAGGCATCACGTAGCAGTGCTGGCATATTGCTGCCATGTGTTCCTTTTTATATTGTGGGACAGACCCGTTCATTTGAACAGCCAATATTGCAGAGTAGGCAGAGGGAACAATTGAATTTGCATCTGACAGCACCATGATAATGAATGACAAACAGCAAGAGAGAGTGAGGCAAGCTGTTGTTCCAATCTGCACCCCCCACTCCATGTTGGTAATGGCCATAAATCTACTACTGCACAGTTTAGAGCTTCACCTTCTATCTGCTCACAAAGCTGGGACAGAGAGAACAGGCTATACATCACTAGTCCTCCAAAGGTTTTGAATAATGCAGACAGCTTGCCTTTTGCCAAGATAGGATTGTTCGCAATTCATTCAAACTCCATGAGTATGCAGAGAACGGAAGAGTAACACAACCAGCCCATGACACATAATTGTTAAATATAATGTTTCATTGATGATACATTTAGAGTCTTTTGTTCCTTCAATGGGTTGAATCCATGATTCCATGATATTTTTAAATGTTTGCAGGATTAATTAAATCATTCACAGCGGTTTGATGAAACGGTGTCTTTTAAAGAAACGTATAGACTCTGATTTTCTTCGTATAGACCCTCTATTCCTTACAGAGGTAGCGATAAGAACCAGGGGTTGCAATGTCTACAACACTCAAAGAGCCATCCAAACATTACCAGTGAATCCTTGACATGTACATCCAAAATGACCAGTGAATCTATTCTTGCCGTCTGAGTTTTTATATGTAATGTTTATCATGCTCAAATATCAGTAAATCAGAATGGAAAAAACTTGTACCTCTACCATGCACATATTTTAATCCTTTGAATTCCCAGGCTTATTACAAACGCCCATGTGTTAAATACAAGACCTACAGGCTAGATTAGGCCTGTGACACAATCCTGTTTGGCCCACAAAAATATTTTAGTTGTCTGTTAGTATTTGCTCATTCCACAATGTGCTGCACTACAGTCCCCATCATGCACTGCAAAGTAATGTGAGCTCTGACTCTCCCACCCCAACCACAACTATGGGTCAGCGGTTACAACTCAGTTCCACACAGTTCCACACCAATCGTATCATCAAACAATTAACTGCATTTCAGCCAGTATAAACGCTTAATGTGAGCTCAGCAGCTCATGAAGGGGTCCAGTTCAAGCAAATAGGTAGGTTTAAAAGACTGAGCTCCTGGTCACATCTACATTTTGAATATTGCAAGTATTCATGCTATATCTCAAGGTTTACTACAAGTGCCCAAGTTCTATTGCTAAGGTTTGTATGTATATTGAATAAACAATGGTCAGTTTGGTTTATTGCAAAATGTTAATTACAATAAAATATAAAAAAAAAGTTCTCTGGCCCAGGGATTTGTCGAGATTTTTTAATATGGCCCTTTCAGTGGTTGAGTCTGATACCCCTGTACTAATGTTTATTATTCAGTAACTACAAGGACTTCAATGCAAACTGGTTGAGCTATTTATCAGTTAATGTGTGGTAAGTGTGTAATAAAATGTTAGGTCTGTAAGGGGTTAAAGATGTGTTTCAGGGGGAAAACCTATTACTGAATCAATAGTAAAACATTGTCTCATGTATATTCTTAAAAAATATTTTTAAAACATAGTTTTTTTTATATGTTGTGTTTTAAAAAAAGTCTTTGTCTACATCTGTGGTGTTTGCGGAAAATCGGTTTATTCCACACAAAAGTGTAAAAATGACTCAAAAATGTTTGTATGAGCATGACGGGACAATAAGAGAAGAGATAATGCCCCATGACATTTACTGCTATACATCTCCGAAGAACATTGTAAGCATGCACTCAGCAGAAAATATAGAGCACACCACGATGTTGCACTACAAATACTACAGCCTTTTACTCGTGGGCCATCAGACCTCCATAACTCAATATTTCACAAAGCTCAATTTTTGCTGGAAAAGCTTTAAAAAGTGAAAGAAAACCTACTTACTACTACTACTACTACTACTGCTTGCAATGGATGTGTTTACATTGCCATGGCTACACCACCATCTTTGAAATCTCCACACAGTCCTGATCAGGTAGAGAAGCTGAGATTCTTTTTCTTTTCACCCAATTTGAATTATGGAGATTCTAAATTTGATTTTGCATAAAGAACATCAAGTCATAAGTCTTTAAAATCATTGAGGTATTTAAATATTGGCAGATGAGGTGACACCCTAAGAACCAAATTCAGTTATTAACTTGCTCATAACTACAAAATCACCCCCAAACTGATGATCTCACAGAACCAGTTCATTCATTGGTCATATTTCTGCACGCTTAGTAAATGAAAAATGCTACAGGCATGTGCAAGTTGTCAATGTGATGTCAGCAAATCCTACAGATTTATAGAGATCTGACCCCCAAATAGTTGGTAATAGTAAAATGGATAAGCTTCTTGATTTGGAGCTCTGTGTGCAAAAGAAGCATGATGCTGCCTTTATTATTGGATACCCTGCAATAGATTTCTGAAAAAACATGTGCACACAGCACAGAATGCAATTCAGATCCTTTAGGCCGTATTATTGTATTGTTTAACTCCTTACCAAGCCATAGGCCCAACGGCTGGCCCAAAGTTTTATTGCACATTTCTGTAATCTTAGAAAAGCTCCATTAATTTGCATTGAAGTCCCTGTAGTTAAAGAATAATATGCCTTAGTATAGAATAAGCCCAGGATGTTAAGGGGTTAATCAGAATGATGATAAAAAGGAACTGAAGTGTGAAGTTTATCCATCATCAAAATAAAAATCTATGAACTTTCAGCTTTGTTAGATCATGTTCTTTACACATTACAACAAAGGAAAAAACAGTATCAGTTTATTAAAGAAGAGGAGAAGATTAAAAAACAGACATAGCTACTTTTTTGTCCCTGCATTAAAGGGGTAATGACAGAAATGAAGACAGATACTAATATAGGATATTATACAAACATTAAAACACCAGTGCAACAAGATAGGATTGCATGCTATGAGATACATAGATGCACTGGAATATTCCTACCGATACACAGCTGCACGTTAGTTACTTATGTTAGTTTATATCCACAGTACAGCTCAAAGATTACTTTTGGGTTATTTCTATTTTTTTCCTTTTAGCAGTTCTCTGTAAATATTGCTGAGACGTAATGATGCACCTTCCAAGTGTTTTAACAGCTGAAGATTAACCATCCTTTACTTTTCAGAAGTAAATTATAGGTATGGAGAAAGCAATGTGACTCTCAAGAGAGAATCATTACGTAGAAACTACTCTGTAAACACCACAATCAATCAAGAGGAATCCATAAGAACTTGCCATGGATTTTTATGAAATGTGGCCTCCACTACCAATTATGTATTCCGTAGCCTTCAGATGAATCACATTCTTTTTTTTTTTCCATTACGCCTCTCCAACTACCTCCATTTCTGAGCGCTGCTCTCCAACAGAAGCAGCAAGATCAGTGAGTTATTATCAATGGCATGAGGATGAGTAGATATCAACAGCTTGAGGGCACTGAGGCGAACAGGCAGGAGGAATCCCACACTCCCTCAGTTGTCTGAGAGTAAATCCCTAAACCAATTTCCAGGTGTTCAAGCCTTCTTCTGCACCCGCTCCATGGAAACAACCTTGCTGCCCCGGGACACATGAAGACGGCTGCTAAAACCAAGTACTGATGAGATGAAAATGAATTGTTTTTCATTACTTTCTTCTCCCATCAACTCAAACATGTATGCCACAAACATTTGATTATTTTTTTCTTTTTTTTGTAAAGCAGTCATGCGCGGTCTACACCTCCACAAATGTACACTTGCCAGCTGCAACCTACCTTGTAATACTAAGCCTTGGCATGTGAGGAGGCAGGTTTACAACATGGCCCTTTAGGATACATGGTAGTGAAGAAATTTGGAAAATTATTGCAGGTGTTGTTAAATCCTCTAAAAGGGCTTGGAAAAATGTCATGATGCAATTTTGGCTGGGTTGAATCTTCCTCTCCTCCTTGATCTGCAATATATGGACTCACTAAATACACTAAAAGTCAAGTTTATCAGCCACACCCATTGCTAACAAATGTCGAAATCAAGCACATAGCCCTGCAGTCTCCATAGAGAAACACTGGCAGTAGAATGGGTCATACTGAAGTGGCATAGCACTCATAGCATGCCACCTTTGCCACAAGTCCGTTTGTGAAATTTCTGTCCTGTTAGATCTGCCCCTGTCAACTGTAAGTGCTATTATTGTGAAATGGAAGCATCTAGGAGGATAGCTCAGCCATTAAGCAGTAGACGCAAACTCATAGAGTAAGGATTTGTGTGGGGTTTATTAAAGTACAGTACAGTGATAGTGTCATCAGTACACTAACTAGCTAGGCAAGCAATGTTAAAAGGCTAAATATAGTGAATTATCATATTGCATATGATAGAATGATCCCATAATGCAGCACATGTGTATGTGTCAAGCCTCAGTAAATATACAAGTAATTACAATTATTAATAGTATAGTAAACCTTTGGATGTCCTATAAAAACAGAACAAATATATGGGTAATAAATCACTTGGACAAAATCTTCACATTACATCACATCCCATCACAAAATCATAGAAATCTGGGCCAGGATGGATAGACCTGTCACATGCAGAGTCAAAACTGTCAACAGGGATGGTCTTTTTAGTTGCAGTGAGCTTGGTAAGCGTCTTTTAAGGGGGGGGGGGGGGGGGGGGGGGGGTGTACACAGTACACAGTGGAGTGAAATTACGTTCCTCCAAAAAATTACATGGTGCAACATGAAACCGAATAAGCAGCACAAAGTGCAAACATGCAGACGTAAGTGTGCAAAAAAATTTGACTAGAAATGATACAATAAATAGAGCAGACATAAGACACAGTAAACAGACAGGACAGTGCAGCTGCAACACAGCACTCATTTCTGAGCATGAGGTAGGGTTGCAAAATAAGGTGCAAAGATTATTTAACATGCTGCGAATACGTGAGCACCAGCAGTTCCTGAGGTAAGATATACACAATACCTGAGTAATCAAAGTATAAACACTGTATAAGCAGCAAGTTCCAGTGCAAAAGAACATCAAAAGAGGAGAGTGTGTGAGTGTAGAATGTGTGTGCAAGGGGGGCTTTCAGATCAGAGTTCAAAAACCTGATAGCTTACAGAACAAAGCTGTTGTAGAGTCTGGCAGGGATGGCTCGGATGTTCCGGTACCTTCTGCCAGACGGAAGCTGTAACAAAAGTCCGTGTGAGGGATGGATGGATTCGTCCACAATGCTTGTGGCTTTGCGGATGCAGTGTGTGGTGTAGATATCCATGATGGAGGGAAGAGAAACCCCGATGACCTTCTCAGCTCTCCTTACTATACGCTGTATAGTGTATCTTGCGGTCGGAAGCAGTGCAATTCTCAAACCAGGTGCATGACTGAAGTGCATGATTGATGTTATTCAGAGTGGTGGTGATAGAAACTAAGACATTGAACCAGAAGCTTTCAGTGTCTCTAAAGCTACATTACAGAAAGTGATCACATACAATGGCTATGATTATGTTCCCTGATGCCTGAGACACTGTCAAATGATAGCTGAGGAGTGTCGTTTTTGACTTGAAACATATTTTCATTTTTTTAGTGTAGGAAGGTACATACAGGGTATTATAAGGCAAAATAGTCCCCACAATCGCAAAAATAAAGGTACCATTGTCACTGGGGCAGTACTCCTCTTGTCACCGGGGTGGGACACTCAAGGGTATATCTGAGTACCTTTATTCTACCATAATCCACTGAAATTATATTGTCTAAGTTATATTAACTCCTCACACCCCGTCTCGTCTCCAGGCTTTTTATTTTAAAATATTAGGATATGAAAAGGTACAAATATGTACTTGGAAAAACTTATTTAAGGTTCACAATTGGACCATAAAGCCACTGCTGTACCTTTGAGGGAACATTTACATTGTTGGTACCTTGATGAACAAATTGTACCTGCACAGAAACTTTATTTCTAATAGTGCAATGGAAATTTATTTTTTAATAGATTTTCCACTAATTTAACATCATAAACATTACATGTGAAAGCACAGAAGACATGTGCAGGTTCACTGTTCATTTTGGATAGTAAATAAAATGTATATATTTGCATGATAGACATGGTGATAGACAGGTGACACCTGGTTCCTATCACCACCACGGTAAAGAAATGGGTGGTACATTTCTCCACGATGCATCATTCCATATCAAACAATTCTGAATGGCTTTCTTGACATCTCAATGATTTACACAAACACACACACACACACACACACACACACAAACACACACACACACACATTTTCTAAACTGCTTATCCTTCTGGGCCATGGGGGGAGCTGCATCCTATCTCGGCCTATTGGGCGGAAGGCACGATACATCCTGGACAGGTATCTCAAAGATTTAATTATGCTGATTTTTTTTTTTTTTAAACTGCCAAAGTTTTTTTTAAAACTGCCAAACTGCCCCTTTAACAGATTGTTTACCACATGATTTACAATTGACTGTTTAGGCAGCCAGATTGCTTACCTTTTGATGCTAAAACATCACATCCTTTTTACACTGACAAGGCATATCAGCTCTGTTGGACTATTTTATTCAGTTAAACATACTGCATTACAAATAACCTTTTCATGATTGACTAATTACTGAAACTTGACTCAACTATTAATTATACATTGATGAAGTTATTAGAGGGGTTGGCATTAATATGTATTAGGTATTTGGATCAATCATAATTACTGTAATCAAGGCTCAGTGCTACATTATTTTGAAAGAAGCATGCGCATGTGGAGATGGAGCTGATTGTCTGCAGGGGAATGGTTATCTTTGCCCACTACCTATCAGACACAAAGGAAAACATCAGCAGGCTTATTAACCAAGTGTGACTACATGCATGTGCACACACACACACACACACACACACACACACTGTGCATATTCAGATTAGCTAAGTAACTCAAATCAATGCAAATGCTACCCACTGAAACTCAAGCCCTGATACTGGTTCCTCATAATCAAGTCCAGTGATGTTTATTTAAAGGAATTAGGGGCTCATGGGTTTTACCCTGATGCCTGATTAAGCCCATGACAGAGGAATAATGTCATTTAGTAACTGTAGGAAAGATAGAATATAAACCTCTGTAAGCCGCAAAGAAGTATATGTGTGATGGAACAAAGATTTTCGGTTTCGGCCACTGCAGTAAAAGATTCGCTCCCAGAACAACCTGTTCCCACAAAGAGCGAAAGGAATTCTAATAGGAGGGAAGAACTTTGCTATATTTCACACTAATTTTGTCATAAGACAGGTTGTGCTCATTAAACTAATACTTTATTTGGCTTTAATGCTTGCCTCAGACTTCAGTTTCACTTCCAGTGATTATTGAGTGATTTAGCTTGTTAGAACCTAGATCATATATCAGTCTATTCACAGAGAACATTATGGAGCAGCTGTTCCCAACCTCCTCTTCAGGACTCCCCTAAATGGTCCAAATTTTTGCTCCAACCCTGCTTACAACACATAGGGTGATGGAAAATATATTGGGCCCCACTACACTCTCAGCGGTGGGCAGCCCAATCCGCAGCACCTGGGGAGCAGTTGGGGGTTAGGTGTCTTGCTCAAGGACACCTCAGTCATGTGCTTTTGGCTCTGGGGATCGAACTGGCGACCTTCCGGTCACGAGGCTGGTTCTCTAACCTCCAGCCCACGACTGTCCCAACAGAGAAAAGCCTTCCGTTCTTTTCCTTTCCCAAACCAAAGTTCAGCTATGAAAATTTGATGTTTTGAATGTTGTTTGCTAGAGACAATTATATCACCCTTTCTGTTTATGCCAAAATATTCATATTATAGTAAGTACTGATATCAAGTCATGGTTGTTTGTAAAGCCATTAGAGTAACGTCAGCCATGCTACAGAAGCTAGTATGGAGACTACAATGTTGACTTGGCTCCACTTTCATTTACAGCACCAAGTGTCATGTTGGATGGGGCAGATTCACAAATGGACCAAATGTAAGCATCAATCTCAAATATGTTCAAAGTTGGATCACTGTTATTCATGTACTTGGGTGTGCTTGTTTTCATGCTTTAAAGGTATGCTCATGCTTCCAGCCTGCAATGGTGATGGTCTGTGATGAGCTTTAGTCCTATTTAGTAATTTAGCAGACTGTAATCACACATTTAGTGTGTGCATTTTATCTTTGGTTTTGTTATTAAGTTTTAACATTGAAAGTCCATTGGAGAGTAATCTTTTTGGGCGGGCCAGTCACAAAAGTAGATGATCCTAGGTGCACTGAGCCCAAACATTTCACTCCCACTGTACACTCTTAAAAAGGTTGCAAATGGCCTTTTTGGAAGTATTCCATATAACAGGAGTGCCCACATCAGAATGATGTGCATAAAACACCCCAGCAGTGTGCTGTGGAACAGTAACATTGGAACATTACTATGAGGATGTGATTGCCACTACAAGTGCATTGATGTGGTCAGTAATGCTTTTGTGGCAATCAGATCTTCACAGCAATGTTCCAACTTTTAGTTTTAGTCTTTCCAAAAGAGTGGAGGCTGTTACTGCAGCAGAGGTAGTACAAACCCCCTTCTTATACTCTTGATTTCAGCAGAGATGTTGGATGGCGTTTGGATAGCCTATGTATTTTAACAAAAGCCCAGTGTGCTGCAACCGTCTTATTCAGTTGAATGTACTTTTTCCCAATGTTCTGTATAGTTTGTCCACTTCAAAGAGGTAGCTACTAAATAACCCATTTGTGGGGAGGTCAGATTTAGGAGACCTGCATTATACTTTGTGTACTTTGGAAAAGTGAAAATTCTGTACAGTAAGCAATGCCATAGGGGCAAGGGTACACAGGACACTGCTTCTTTTGTGTGGACCATCCCTGCCTGTGTTCCTTCCAGTAAACCCATGAGTGAGTGTTTTTATGAGATGGTTTGACAGCTCTGAAATTCAGACTCATCCTTCATTTCACATAATGCTAGAGCACAGCAAACAGAGGTGAGCCCTGTGAGAGCACTGCACAGCGAGTGAGAGAAGAACACAAGTCAAACCACTAGGTGCTGGTGTGGTCTCATCAGTAGTAAATGTTCTGTTGTTATATGAAAGTGGGGCACTTTTTTTGATTGTGAGCTGAGCCGAGCGGAGCTCAATTTTATGTGGCATAACCCTTTACAATGTTCAGGGATATTTGAAAACAAGGGGTATTAATCTTCCGTGCATTACAATGACTTTAAATTTTCACAAAGACGAATCTTGTTTGATTTCGTTTATGGGGTGTTCTTATGCATGACAGAAAGCACACAGAATTAGCATTATACACATCAATACACACAAAATACATGCAAACATTTAATAAAGACTGAAGCAATGACTGTGCAAGTAGTAAACTAGGGCTCTTGGTCATAAATATGCCTGGTCAGTTCCTCATTTAAGGCAACAGAGCTGTTGAAACCAGAGATCATTTTTTCCATTCGTTACAGTGGCATAAAACTGACAAGACAAAGGCTTTTGGTGATCAATAACTACACTTTACACAGCAGGCCTGAAATACACCAGGCCTGAAAACATCAAACGGCCAACATAGGCTGTTTGATGGTCCAAGATTTTCTTTCTTTCATTTATTTTAACATGTCTTCTGATTTTTTCCCTCTCACTCAAATTAATCTTGTCCTACCATTACAAGCACTTTTTAATCCACAGAATAGTAATGTTAACATCAAAGCTTCCAAAGTTTCCATTTCAAGTAACTGCAGCAGTAGGCATAAGTTTAAGTACTATTGTTATGGTTTTAATGATTTGATGGTTTTTAAACATGTGCATTGTATATGTAATTAAGCTGATGTGCATGGTTGTGTGTATGTTTGTGTATCATGGATTTTTACCACATTTTTGACCATGGTAGTACAACTCCAATTCCATTGAAGTTGGGACGTTATGTAAAACATAAATAAAAACAGAATACAATGATTTGCAAATCCTTTTCAACCTATATTCAATTGAATACACTACAAAGACAAGATATTTAATGTTCAAACGGATAAACTTTATTGTTTTTTGCAAATATTCACTCATTTTGAACTTGACGCCTGAAACACGTTTCAAAGAAGTTGGGACAGGGGCAACAAAAGACTGGGAAAGTTGACCTTTCCCACCATTCCTTTAACAACACTCAGTAAGCGTTTGGGAACTGAGGAAGGACACTAATTGTTGAAGCTTTGTAGGTGGAATTCTTTCCCATTCTTGCTTGATGTACAACTTCAGCTGCTCAACAGTCCGGGATCTCCGTTGTCGTATTTTGCACTTCATAATGTGCCACACATTTTCAATGGGAGACAGGTCTGGACTGCAGTCTAGGCCAGTCTAGTACCCGCACTCTTTTACTATGAAGCCACGCTGTTGTAACACGTGCAGAATGTGGCTTGGCATTGTCTTGCTGAAATAAGCAGGACGTCCCTGAAAAAGACGTTGCTTGGATGGCAGCATATGTTGCTCCAAAACCTGCATGTACCTTTCAGCATTAATGGGGCCTTCACAGATGTGCAAGTTACCCATGCCATGGGCACTAACACACCCCCACACCATCAGAGATGCTGGCTTTTGAACTTTGCGATGATAACAATCCGGACAGTCCTTTTCCTCTTTGGCCCGGAGGAAACGACATCCATGATTTCCAAAAACAGTGTGAAGTGTGGACTCGTCAGACCACAGGACACTTTGCCACTTTGCATCAGTCCATCTCAGATGAGCTCAGGCCAGAGAAGCATTTCTGGGTGTTGTTGATATATGACTTTCACTTTGCATGGCAGAGTTTTAACTTGCACTTGTAGATGGAGCGATGAACTGTTTTCACTGACAATGGTTTTCTGAAGTGTTCCTGAGCCCATGTGGCAATATCCGTTAAAGAATGATGTCGGTTTTTAATGCAGTGCTGCCTGAGGGATCGAAGGTCACGGGCGTTCAATGTTGGTTTTCTGCCTTGCCGCTTACTTGCAGAGATTTCTCCAGATTCTCTGAATCTTTTGATGATATTATGGACTGTAGATGATGAAATCCCTAAATTCCTTGCAATTGCACATTGAGAAACGTTCTTAAACTGTTGGACTATTTGCTCATGCAGTAGTTCACAAAGTGGTAAACCTCGCCCCATCCATGCTTGTAGACGACTGAGCCTTTCAGGTATGCTCCCTTTATACCCACTCATGACATTCACCTGTTTCCAATTAACCTGTTCACCTGTGGAATGTTCCAAACAGGTGTTTTTTGAGCATTACTCAACTTTCCCAGTCTTTTGTTGCCCCTGTCCCAACTTCTTTGGAATGTGTTGCAGGCATCAAATTCAAAATCAGTGAATATTTGCAGAAAACAAAGTTTATCTGTTTGAACATTAAATATCATGTCTTTGTAGTGTATTCAATTGAATATAGGTTGAAAAGGATTTGCAAATCATCGTATTCTGTTTTTATTTATGTTTTACACAACGTCCCAACTTCATTGGAATTGGGGTTGTAGTTTTGGGCCACCTGAAAAGTTCATGCATGGGTCCTTTGCCTCATTTCATGTGACTTTCATGTACATTTGACATTGACAATGACTTAGCAGAACGCATCATGTCAGATTTTGACTTATACCTTTATTTTGTTATTTCTTTATAATTTCCTATATTGAATTTTCATATAAACTACTTGACTACATGTTTAATAAACTGAATGCAAATGACCTAAAATGTAATGCTTGTTGCTTCTTGAAAGTGCAACATCTGTGTTGTCGAAGCAAAACTCTTCGTAAAACAAAGGTGCTAAACTGTCACAGGGGAACCCCTTAAGGAACCACCACAACCCCTTAAGGAACCCCTAGGAATTGTATCGTGTTGCTTTGCAGTTATATTTTTAAGTCACATTGACTTCATGCAACCTATCTTGACTTCAGGTTTTTTACTGTATTGCTTCTATTGTACAATTTAACGTACGCAATCCAACCATAAGGCCATTGTTTTGCCTCTGAGGGTACATTAACATCATGAGGGCCTTGATGAGCAAAAATAGCCCTGAACAGTATCCTTTCTCTGTCAGTGTACAATGAACTGTTTTGATAGAGTATACTGGACTATATTAAGAGAGATACATTATTCAAAGCTCACTACAATCTCCACACACATATTTATCCACCTATAGATCATGATATTCAGTGGTGGAATAAAGGAGATATTCAGGTTCTAATGTGTAGTATATCTGGGCCAGAATATAGAACAGGAGGCCAGACAGTGTCCTCGGCATACATAGTGGACACGTTCCACTTTCTACTTCATCTTCACTTTCAAGTTAAACTTTTACCTATCAGTGGTCAAGCGAACATAATAGCTTCAATAGTTGCGCTATTGATTTATGACGGAAAATATCAAAAGTGCCGTAATTTGTAGTGGGATAAGGGCCTTTGTTTGGACAGCTCCCTCACTTCATAACTCAACTCTACCTCTACAATACTGGATGCCACTGTCTTGCTCATTTTTTGAGCAGACTCACTTTTCTTCTTTTTCCCTTTTACTTTTTTCTCTGTGCTTTTGAAAGCTTGATTTATTATTTTTGTGACTTTCTTTGTATCAAATAACAAAAGTCCCTTTCTTCTTATAGACCTTGACTGGGCTAAACTACAGAAAGCTGACTTGGAGGGGCCTACTGGAGGGGTGAGAGAATGCATGATGTGTTGCCGTTGGCACTGTGTCTAAAACTAAAGTTCAATTAGCATTTAATTAATTAAGTGCTAAGATTTTTTTTTCAATCTTTTAGTAAGCAAAGCCAAAATAGGGAGAATCGTCATGGGTCCACGTCCCTTCAGGGACATTGGAATCATCCTGATGTTTGCCTCCCTTATAGCACCGCTGATGGCAATAGCTTAAATTTAGAACTGGAGCTGTTTCCAATGACCCAATCACAATGAGGGTCAATGCAGATGTGTCTCTGGTAATTAGATCAGCAGAGTCTTACATAATAATTTTCATGTTTTCAACCATAGTTGTGACTCTCATATTCAAATGATCAACCAAAGCACAGAATCTTCTCAAATGTATTCACAACCTAATCCAATGGTAAGGCCATAAAAAGGAGGGGAAATAAAGCAAAATTAAGCTTAGAAAACATTTAAGAGCATCCAACACTTTCTTTGCTTATTATAATAACCCAAATGTGATTTTGTTCTATCAAAGAAGGAGAAAGCTATATTACTGTTGAGTGATTCTGGCTCTGTATCAGAGGAGGATGTAAATTCATCTTTTCCATCTGGACAGAAGCCCTTAATCATACTATAACAGCATTTATTTGTGGCCTTTTTTTCGCTTAATGGAGCTCTAATGATGCCATCTCTACTGTACAATATGGCAGCTGTAAATGTTTGGCAGTTTGTGTTCCTTCTGTGGGATATTTTGAAGTAATTAGCAGGAAACAATGGTGCTGTGATTCAAAGGTCCTTTGAGAATGATTCTAAATGCAAGAGAGTCAGAGCCAGTGGATTTGGGTTGGAAAGCTCATCCAAAGCTCATCAATGCAAAATGAGCTTCCTTCTTAGCTCTGCTTATCTCTTTAACTCACATTTTTTTATATTTATCTGTGTTATATGAATGCTTGAAAGAATGAATGAATGAAACTGGTAATTAGTAAGCTGCTAAAATGTAAACTATACATTTATCTTTATTTTACACTTTATTACAGTTAGTAGCCCACCGAAGGGACATCCCCTAGAGCTTAAAGGAAATATTCTATACATTTGCTCTTTATTTGTCTTGAAGTTGCATTTATCACCAGCAAAAACAAAAGCATGATTAAAATTTATATTAATTATTTCTCAGTTTCTCACTCTACAAGCTCTGAACACTTGAACATTCATTTTATACCCTGTTTGATTCAGCAAGTAGACCAGGAGATTGTTATGACTTGAATTTGATGCATATCAGTTGCAAATGGTTAATTTTAGAGCTAGACCTTCAGTTCAGCCCAAAATGTCAAACTATCTTTTCAATAATGCTATTTTCTGCTAGAACCCCTATGGAATTCTGGTAACATGCTAGCATTAAGCGAATGGCAATTCGTATGAACATTTTTGGACATTTTTGATTAAATGTGGAAACATTTCAAACCTGTAACAGAAATATTAACATATATTTTTTTCCCCTTAGCAGTAAAAAGTAAGGGTAAAGAGCCGTGGCAGAGGACTGCCACTGTTTTCTGTTTCTAGTAACTGACTGAAACCCATTGGTCAGGATACCGCTCACACTTGCAGTCACTAATGTATCTACAACTTCCAGAAAGTTTCCACCCAAAAGTTAACAATGAAATATGAATATATAAAAAAATTATTGAAAATCATTAGGCCTTCTCTGATGACACTGATGCTCTTAATGTAAAAAATATAATATGATGGAATGCATGACTAACTTTTCTTCAGATATTTTTTACATGGGAACAAACAGAAAAACATCAGAAATGCACAGGCAAGTCTACCAATACAGAAAGTAATCAAATGTGAATAAACATAATTAATTGCCTAACTTAATATGTATTTACATATCTAATTATATAATTACACTTAAATGTTACAGCATGTGACAGAACAAATTTATCGCAGGTGAAAGTAAACCCTTGACTCTTGATGTTTTAGATTCTTTGGAACCTCACTGTGGCCTCTGAATAGATATCAGGAGAAGGACAGAGAAATATAAAAATATGATGGCATTTAAATACATTTTGGCAGCTAGGCAATCGCAAATGGCTTAGAAGGTGCTGTTTGGACTCCACAGCTGGTTTCCTGCTGTACCTCAGAGTCTGACACAGAATTGTTCTATCGAGAGTTGTGGTTGTCAGTGTCTTAATGGAGGGTTGATGTTTTACTAACAACCCTGAGGCCTTTTTACTCACCATGGGGGTCTCTCAGACAGTATCACTGGGACATTAGCTGCCTGAAGCAACACAAATCAGCTTGTATACAACTATCAGCATCATTCAGTATTGATGATAATGTGCAGTCCAAAGTTTCTAAGCCCATCAAAGTCTTCACACCCAAAATGACTCTATATCATGGCAAACAGAGAAGCAGGGACTTTTCTCAGCTGGTCAGAGTTGGAGAACTGATGAAAATAGGTAGTGTCATTTGCCAGTCTATGGATTTTAGCTGTGAAATCTAGACAGAATATATCCTCTAGCCATATTTTCACCACCCCACTGCTTTAGCTCCCCGTTCTTATACAGTCTCAGTTACCTTCCATGACATTTTGCTTTGATAGATGTGGAGTTACTATTCCTCAGATAAAAAGTCTTCAAAAACCCAGGATTCTGCTGCACACTTAAAAATAAAGGTGTCAAAAAGTGCTAGATGAAGCTGAGTCATGAATTATAATGTAGTTTGATGTAATATAATGCTATGTAGAGGTTTTATTTCAAATTGAAAATTTTCTAGAACTGCATGTTGAAATCAAAAAACTTTTGAAGAGTTTAAAAGCGTAGGTTTTAGAAATTAAAAGAGCTCATTTCCAAGGTCTTGACTATCTGCAATCTCATATTATTTATTAGTAAAATTATTATTACTTCTGTGAAATTTTGACTCAAGTAGAAGCATATGTACACTATATTTCAAAAAGTATTTGCTCATCTGCCTGCACACACGGATGAAATTGAGTGACATCTCATTCTTAATCCATAGTGTTTAATATGATGTCGGCCCACCCTTTGAAGCTTTAAGAGCTTCAACCCCTCTGGGAAGGCTTTCCACAAAGTTTATTTTTGACCATTCTTCCAGAAGTGCATTTGTGAGGTCAGACAATGTTGTTGGATTAGAAGGCCTGGCTCGCAGTGTAATTCATCCCAAAGGTGTTCTGTTGGGTTGAGGTCAGGAGTCAAGTTTTTCCACACCAAACTCACTCATCCATGTCTTTATGGGCCTTGCTTATTGCCCTGATGTGCAGTCATGTTGGAACAGGAAGGGGCCATCCCTAAACTGTTCCCATGAAGTTGGGAGCATGAGATTGTCCAAAATCTCTTGATCTGCTGAAACATTAAGAGTTCCTTTCACTGGAACTAAGGGGCCGAGCCCAACTGCTGAAAGACAACCCCACACCGTAATCCCCCCTCCACCAAACTTTACACTTGGCACAATGCAGTCAGACTGTTCTCCTGGCAACTGCCAAACCCAGATTCATCTATCGGATTGCCAGACGGAGAAGCGTGATTGGTCAACTCAGAAAACATGTCTCCACTGCTCTAGAGTCCAGAGGCTGTGCTTTACACCTCTGCATTCGATGCTTTGCATTGCATTTGGTGATGTAAGGCTTGGATGCTGCTGCTTGGCCATGGAAAGCCATTCCATAAGCTCTCTACGCACTGTTCTTCAGCTAATTTGAAGGCCACATAAAGTCTGGAGGTTTGTAGCGATTGACTCTGCAGAAAGTTGGTGACCTCTGCGCACTATGTGCCTCAGCATCCGCTGACCCTGCTCTGTCATTTCACATGGCCGACCACTTCATGGCTGAGTTGCTGTCACTCCCAATCGCGTGCACTTTTCTATAATACCACTGAGAGTTGACTGTGGAACATTTTTTAGTAAAGAAGAAATTTCATGACTGGACTTGTTGCACAGGTGGCATCCTATCATGGTCCCATGCTGGAATTCACTGAGCTCCTGAGAGTGATCCATTCTTTAACTAATGTTTGTAGGCCTAGGTGCTTGGCTTTATACACCTGTGGCCATGGAAGTGATTGGAACACCTGATTTCAATGATTTGGATGGGTGAGTGATACTTTTGGCAGTATAGTGTATCTTTCCAAAATACAACTTGAGTAGGAGTATAAAAGTTACATGTCAAAAAATTAAACACTGAATAATGTATAGAACTGTTGTGGAACTTCTTAGTACATCCAGCATCAATCAGTATTGGAGATAAAGTTTGTAAATCTGCTATTTCTGTCTTTTTAAGATCCTTTTGCTCACAAATTAAATAACGAACCTTAAAAGTCAGAGGTGTGATCACAAAGCAGTATGTTGTCACTATATATTATACAGAAATTAAACAAAAATTGGAGTTAGTAACTAAATGTGATTGAAATTGTAACTGTGTACAAACTTTGCATTGTGTCATTCATTCATCGTGATTCATTACCTCACAAATGTACTGGAGTAGAATTATGTATTATATATATATATATATATATATATATATATATATATATATATATGAACTCATCAAATTTGTACTTGAGTACATGTAACTAGTTACTACCCACTTCTTATTTTTAACATATTCTACAAGTGAGTACAGGCAACTAGGCTATTTTTCATTCTTACTGCAGTGTAATTATTACAATGTAAATGAGTGTTAAACTTTTATTACACTGCAGTGAGCACTGCAATAGCAAGAAAAGCACCAAAAAGAACCACTTCAAGTGTGTAAATAATTATATTTAGATTATATATTAAATTATATTTAATTATATATTAAAATTTGCCCCAGAAAGAAATTTGTTCAAAAGTAAAAGATGTGATGTGGGAGCAGCTGAGCAGCAGATGTGAAACTCTATCTGCAACAGTGTCTGTTCTTACACTGAAGGAAAGCCAATTTATGAACACTGTTTACATAATAACAAATGTTTAATTAGATCCCTTTACCATATTATCAGTTAATGACTGGAGTAATTATGTTATTCAGCCAATCAAAGGCAGGTAAATAGAAGCAAATTACATCATATTTGTCCTGGAATAAATAGCACATAACAGCTCTAACCTTTGAATGCACAAAGAACTTTTAAAACAGAGGTGAACTGAATGCACAAGAGACCATTTTGTTGCATTCCTTGACAAATTAGATGGAAAATAACAGTAATTAGGTGGTGATTTATTTTTCAGACTAATTAGTTACTTACAGTACATTATATACTTACAACATTCAGAAGCAGCCACCTACCATAGCTCTCTCAAACTATGCTTTAAATGAATACTACTTAAACATCCTTAGATTTGTGAAAGGCACTATATAAATTGAACTCATTATTATTATTATTATTATTATTATTATTATTATTATTAGGAAGCCAACATGACTGTCATCAAGATTCCTGACCATCCGTAACAAAGCATGTTTTATTACAAAGGCTATGTATTAGAATTTAATACAACTTAATGGGAAGCATTTGCTTGTACACTATGAATGGTCATGACACAATCCGTGTGCATTATATAATATATTGACATATATGTATATTTGTTGATGCAAAATCAAAAATATACTAGACTACTGAACAATGAACCAAACAGTATTTATTTTGTGATAACAAATAATAATAGGCATGTTTTTTGGCCTGTTATTCTTTGTCATTGGCTTCCAGATCAGGCATTTGGGAATTTGTATAAGTCCTCCACCTTCCGCTTGAGGATGCACCACATGTGCTCAAATGGGTTTAGGTCTGGAGACATACTTGGCAAGTCCATCATCTTTACCTTCAGCTTCCTCAGCAAGGCAGTTGTCATCTTGGAGGTGTGTTTGGGGTCGTTATCGGGTTGGAAAACTGCCATGTGGCACAGTTTCTGAAGGGACGGGATCATGCTCTTCTTCAGAATGTCACAGTACATGTTGAAATTCATGTTTCCTTCAATGAGTCGCAGGTCTCAGGCTGCTCCAGACCATGATGCTACCACCACCATGCTTGACTGCAGGCAAGAGACAGTTGTCTTGGTACTCCTCACCAGGGCGCCGCCACACATGCTGGACACCATCTGAGCCAAACAAGTTTATCTTGGTCTCATCAGACCACAAGACATGGTTCCAGTAATCCATGTTCTTGGACTGCTTGTCTTCAGCAAACTGTTTGTGGGCTTTCTTGCGCATAAGCTTCAGAAGAGGCTTCCTTCTGGGATGACACCCATGCAGACTGAATTGCTGCATTGTGCAACGTATGGTCTGAGCACTGACAGGCTGACTTTCCACTTCTTCAACCTCTTCTTCAGCAATGCTGGGACTCATGCATCTGTTTTTTTTAAGACAACCTTTAAGTGAACCTTTTTAGTCCCACAACAGGGAAATTTAACTCATCCATGAAGTGAAACACCACATACACCCTAGTGAATACACTCACACTAGGGGGCAGTGAGCACACTTGCCCAGAGCAGTGGGCAGCCTTATCCACAGCACCCAGTGAGCAGTTGGGGTTTATGTGTCTTGCTCAAGGAGACCTCAGTCACATACTGGTGACTCTGGGGATCGAACTAGTGACCTTCAGGTCACAAGGCTGGTTCCCTAACCTCTGGCCCATGACTGCCCATAAAGTTGCCATTTTGAAAATGTATACGTTTTGCTCTTATTTTGATTTAAATGTGACTGTAGATGGTCTTCTTGCCCTGAGGGAGCTAAGCTCTACATTTCAATAATTTATGGAGCAGCTAAAAGTAGTGCTCTGGAGAAAAGGTCTCTGCAGTTATTCGATGGTGTTAAAAATTTATGGGGTGTGTGGGTAGAGTGGAAGTTTAAACAGAAAGGTAATGTGGACGATACCTAGGGCAGTGCAGCTACGGATGTAGTTTGGGCAGTACTGAATAGATGAACTCATCCAGACTTTAAACACAATGCTAACATCCACCTTTCCTCTTTGATATAAAAACATGCTCTGTGAGAATGCAGGCATTCATCTATGAACAGCTCTACTATACTCAATTTTTTTTATGTGACAATTTGGTGTGCTGGGCAAACATTGTCAGAGTTTCAAAGTATGCTATTTACTCCTCTTAGCTGCTAAGCTGCTCATTTTGAATTTGTTTCATTGTTTTTGTAATGACACAAAAAAACAAAATCCACCCATTCAGTCTAAAGTTGTTTAGGCATATGGAGTATACCTGGACTGCTTTTAGAATGAGGACAACACAAAACAGGACAACCAATTTTAAAGGCACACTAACAGCTTGTTTAATGCTAAGGGATAAATAGAGGTTGAAAAATAGTAATATAAAATAAATAATGACTGTTTTTGATACATAAGCCCAAACATTTGTAGGAAATGGAGGACAAATACAAGAAAAAATGAAGGACATGGGACCAAAAATGAATA
This sequence comes from Pygocentrus nattereri, assembly GCF_015220715.1. NCBI lineage: Eukaryota > Metazoa > Chordata > Actinopteri > Characiformes > Serrasalmidae > Pygocentrus > Pygocentrus nattereri. The sequence continues at coordinate 10,879,520 of NC_051226.1, forward strand.
AAATACTTGATTAAAAAGCCAGTTGACTCCAATGGGAAAAGAGGCAGTCTCTGGTCTTGTCTTGCAAAAAAAAAAAAAAAAAAAAAAATATATATATATATATATATATATATATATATATATATAAAATATTGCTTGTCAGGAAGTTAATTTAATGAAATATTCTCTTCAAAATCACATCAGAACCACCTTTGCAGGACCAGACAACAGTCTGGGGTCATCATTGTTTTAAAAAAGCAAAAAAATTCACTATTGCAGTAGCTCGAAACTTCAGCTATATCAAGAAAGAACTGATTTTTACACTGATTTTAAGAGAATGGTATCTCTGTCATTGCCATTCTGGGCATGGAACGCCCGCTATAGCAGTATGTAACTTTGGAGGAGCGGGCACAAGTCCTCTGGCGAGACCTGCTTAAGGCTTTATGGCACCACTTCACCTATTCACAACTATGGGCCTTTAGCTAGCTATAAGAAGTGAGTTCAGTATTTTTTCAGTATGGAAGAGGCTGTGAAGAGTCTGAAGAAGACATTTTTGGAGCAAGTGAGCAAGAGACTGGACAAGAGTAAATCTCTGATAGCTTTTGCTTATTGGTGAGAGCTAAATTAGATAAATGGATGCAAGACAGTCTCTCGGCTAACGGGAAAACTAACAAAAGTCCAACAGAAGAGTGTACATCCCTGTCGATATTATTTATGAAAAAATTGCAATGTAAATTGTAACTTTAATCTGTGTTTTTCCACATGCTAGAAGCCATCTAACCTCAGACCAGTTTCAGGCTGGCATGCGAAGAAATAAATTAATCTCACACTCAAAAAATTTCGGTCAGTCATTATTAATATCATGCCAAAAGCAGCTTTGAAAGTTTGCAGCATCCTGTAATAAAATCATGTAATATTACTCTACCTTGCAAATCAACATGGTTCTTCCATTTTGCCATCATCATCTGACTCCCTTAGCATGCAAGCACAGGCCACAGGCATATAGACCTAACAGATTACACTCTCGATTTTGGTTGTATACATGTAACCCCTCTGTATCAGTCTGTGACCGCTTTGTGTGAGTAACGATTCTTGACCAAAGCTTGGGGTTCAGACATAGTGCTGAGTTTATTACCTGACAAACACAAGGCCAAAATGTTGGGGACATTAAATACAGCTCTCAGCTGTGTCTCGCTAGACAGATAACACAGTGACAATAAAACAGATTAGATTAGATATCATAAAAATCTGAAATTATATCAGTTTGTTTTGATTTGATATGATCTATGTAGCTGACGGACAAGAACCCATTTTCAATTATGTGACTACGGCAACAATAACTCATTACATTCAGACACAACGACCACTAAAACAACAGAAATATCCATCCATCCATCCATCCATCATCTTCCGCTTCTCCGGGGTTCGGGTCGTGGGGGCAGCATCCTGAGCAATGAAGCCCAGACCTCCCTTTCCCCAGCCACTTCCACTAGCTCCCTGGGAGGGATTCCCAGGTGCTCCCAGGCCAGCTGGGCGATATAGTCACGCCAGCGTGTCCTGGGTCTTCCCCGGGGTCTCCTCCCCGGTGGACTTGCCTGTGACACCTCCCAAGGGAGGCGTCCAGGAGGCATCCTAACAAGATGCCCGAACCACCTCAACTGGATCCTCTCGACGTGAAGAAGCAGCGGCTCTACTCCGAGTCCCTCACGGATGACTGAACTTCTCACCCTATCTCTAAGGGAGAGTCCAGCCACCCTGCGGAGGAAACTCATTTCGGCCGCTCGTATTCGCGATCTCGTTCTTTCGGTCATTACCCAAAGCTCATGACCATAGGTGAGGGTGGGAACATAGATCGACCAGTAAATCGAGAGCCTTGCCTTATGGCTCAGCTCTTTCTTTACCACAACAGACCGGTAAAGAGCCCGCATCACTGCTGACCCAGCACCAATCCGCCTGTCAATCTCCCGCTCCCTTGTACCATCACTCGTGAACAAGACCCAGAGATACTTAAACTCCTCCACTTGAGACAAGAGCTCATCCCCGACCCAGAGAGGGCTCTCCACCCTTTCCCGCGTGAGAACCATGGCCTCGGATTTGGAGGTACTGATCCTCATCCCGGCCACTTCACACTCGGCTGCAAACCGATCCAGTGAAAGCTGAAGTTCACGGCCTGATGTCCCCAATAGGACCACATCATCTGCAAACAGCAGAGATGTGACCCTGAGGTCACCAAACCGGACATCCTCCATCCCCTGACTGCGCCTAGAAATTCTATCCATAAAAATTATGAATAGAATCGGTGACAAAGGGCAGCCCTGACGGAGTCCAACTCTCACTGGGAAAAAGTCTGACTTACTGCCGGCCATGCGAACCAAACTCCTGCTTTGTTTGTACAGGGCCTGAATGGCTCGTAGCAAAGAGCCATGTACCCTGTACTCCCGAAGCACCTCCCACAGAATACCCCGGGGAACACAGTCGAATGCCTTCTCCAAATCCACAAAGCACATGTGGACTGGTTGGGCAAACTCCCATGAACCCTCCAGAATCCTGGAGAGGGTAAAGAGTTGGTCCAGTGTTCCACGACCAGGGCGGAACCCGCACTGCTCCTCCTGAATCCGAGGTTCGACTATAAGCCGGACTCTCTTCTCCAGTACCCTTGCATAGACCTTACCAGGGAGGCTGAGGAGTGTGATTCCCCTGTAGTTGGAACACACCCTCCGGTCCCCCTTTTTAAAAAGAGGCACCACCACCCCAGTCTGCCAATCCAGTGGCACCACCCCCGATGTCCACGCAATGTTGAAAAGGCGTGTCAGCCAAGACAGCCCCACAACATCCAGAGCCTTGAGGAACTCAGGACGGATCTCATTCACCCCTGCAGCCCTGCCGCCAAGGAGCTTTTTAACTACCTTAGCGACTTCGGCCTCAGTAATGGACAAGCCTATTCCCGTGTCCCCAGACTCTGCCTCCTCACTGGAGAACGTGTTGGTGGGATTGAGAAGGTCCTCAAAATATTCCTTCCACCGCCCAAAGACGTCTTCAGTCGAAGTCAGCAGCACACCATCTCCACTATATACAGTGCTAGTGGCACACTGCTTTCCCCTTCTGAGTCGCCTGACAGTTTGCCAGAATCTTTTCGGAGCCGACTTAAAGTCACTTTCCAAGGCCTCACCGAACTCTTCCCACACCCGGGTTTTTGCCTTGGCAACGACTGAAGCCGCAGATCGCTTGGCCTGTCGATACCTGCCAGCTGCCTCTGGTGTCCTACAGGCCAACCATGTCCGGTAGGACTCCTTCTTCAGCTTGACGGCATCTCTCACCTGGGGTGTCCACCACCGGGTTCGAGGATTACCGCCCCGACAGGCACCAACTACCTTGCGACCACAGCTACAGTCAGCCGCTTCAACAATGAAGGAGCGGAACATGGCCCATTCTGAGTCAATGTCCCCCACCTCCCCCGATATCTGGTCGAAGTTCTGACGGAGGTGTGAGTTGAAGATCAATCTGACAGGTTCTTCTGCCAGACGTTCCCAGCAAACCCTCACTATACGTTTGGGTTTGCCTGGTCTGACTGGCATCTTCCCCCACCACCTGATCCAACTCACCACCAGGTGGTGATCAGTTGACAGCTCAGCTCCTCTCTTTACCCGAGTGTCCAGTACACATGGCCGCAAGTCCGCTGACACGACTACAAAGTCAATCATTGAACTGCGGCCTAGGGTGTCCTGGTGCCATGTGCACTTCAACAGAAATATATAGAAAGATATTAATAAAGTAAAAATAATAAATGAACATACCTGACAAACACAAGAACAAAACGTTGGGCTCATTAAAAGGCACAGACTACTGCTCTCAGCTCCCGAACAACAAAGTGTAAACCACAGTAAAACAGTCTGTTTACCATTAAGAGGTGGAGTACTCTGTATCCAGCAGCTTTCTAATCACTCGCTAAGATTAAATCATAAGAGCTGTTGTTTACTAAATTGAATCCACATATATTGACAAGTTATTTTGCAGACTTACAACATTTTTTATAACATTTTATTTACACTTTAGCCTATTTTTAGGGGCAGAGCTTGACCTTTCTACTCACCGTCTGGCTATACACATAATACATGACATCATAGCGATGACATCATAGCCCCCAAGACCCCAAGAATTCCATTCATAAGAGATAATATACAATACCAGTTACTTTAAGTGAACATTCAATGTGATATTTTGATGAAAGTCATACACATTAAAAGTACTCCTGCTACATACACATAGAAACAAAGAATTTGCAAAGGGGATTTGTAGTGTCCCTGTGCTTGTGTGATGTATGGGGAGTTTATAAAGCATAAAGGGTGCATAAAGCATGATTTGTGAAAGTGAAATACACTCTGCAGCTGTAGGGGGAGCCCAAAAGCAAAAAATACCAATTTTAGAGCAACTTGAAAAGCTAGTATTTGAAAGGGAGTGGCTACAGTGACTGATTGTATTATATGTGTATATAAAGCATGCAAACAATTGGGCTTTAGTCTGGAGTACTATAAAGCATGTTATGATGGTGGTAATGTGTTTAGCTCCCTGTATGGAATGTACACATGCTCACACAGCATATTAATAATGAATTTCATTGTCTAAAATCAGTTACAGATTCAGACAGATCAGAATCTACTGTGTAATCCACCAGGACATTGCCTTCTTTGCCTCTTTGGAAGGAAAACTGTTTGAGGCTGAAAGCTCTGATATGAATAGGCAAAGTTGTAGAGTGTAATCTATTTTACAGAGCACTGAAATCTGTCTGATTCATTAATGCACGGTTCTGAGGTTTATTAAGCCTGGAATGACCCGTCTGTCTCCAACTGATTTTAGTTAAGCTTTCACAAAGATCAACTTCAGGAAGGAGAGTTTAGATCTGCTCATTCAGAGGAGCATGGTTTGATCTGAGCTATAGAAAAAAGATGCAGGCAGCAGACATTGAAAGACCTTCAAAGATTTGCATTAAAAAGGGATACCATATTTTATTCTATGTACGAGCTAATGTTTCAGATAACTGAGAAAGTGTCACTGTGTCTCAGGGCTGTTAAATGATTAAAGATTAGTCACGATGAATTGCATTACTTTGTGCAGTTTATCGTGATTAATCACATTTGTCTATTATTTGATAAAAGTGGGTTTCATATTAGTATTCTAATTTGATCAAATTTATCTCTAATCAGCAAACAAAAACTATTTTTGACTGAAAAGCAATGCATTTTGTTATAGTTACATGAGGGGACAAAATAAGCTTCATCATTACTTTCAGCAACTGATATAATTAATGTCATAATTGTCATCACTAGGCTCACATACACCTGAGCTCCATTTGCTATTGCTTATTATAGTTTGCTGCTCACTGATTTTTCCATAGATGCTGTGTGCCAGCATCAGTGGTGTGTTGACCTTGAAGATTATGCTTCAGACACATTGTACTTCAATGACAAATAAAGTCAACATGGCAGCAGTTTGAGATCCATTAATTCTTTTTTCCGAGAGGCAGAGATGGAATTTCTAAACCATATAAAAGCTGTTTTTGAACAAGAGGGCTACAATCACAGATCCTATCCTAGCAACATACCACGTGCAAGCAATTGGGCTTTGGTCTGGGCTGCTACAAAGTTAAACTCTACTACATTATGCTAACTTACAGATATATTTACTTATTTGCAAATATTTCAAAACTCAAGTTTTAATTTTCTGTCAATCGTATGTCTATTTGTATTCATGCCGGATGTATGTAAGTTTATGTGCAAGTATTTGTCTTGCTGTTGTAACATTGCAATTTATTTTGAGGATCAATAAAGCTCTAGGTACTGCATGCATGTATGTATGTATGTATGTATGTATCTATCTATCTATCTATCTATCTATCTATCTATCTATCTATCTATCTATCTATCTATCTATCTATCTATCTATCTATCTATCTATCTATCTATCTAAGCATTTCATGATGGACAGACATGAACAGACAACAGAAATGATACAAATTCATCTGAAAAAAATTCTTGTTGCCTGATTCATTATAGGTGAAGAATGGTTTTCTTGTTGGTAATTCTTGTTGCCTGAACTCTGAACTTCCATTACAAGTGAAGAATGTTCTTTCTGAGGGTTTGTTTCTCACAGCAACAACACATCCATTTATCTAACTTTATCTAGCTTATCTAATTATATTCTGCATGTCTGTGTGTATACATATATATGTTCAGTCACCCATCCAAGTCATTGAGTTCCAATCACTTCTACGGCCCCAGATGCATAAAAGCAAGCACCTAGGCCTGCAGACTGCTTCTACAAATATTTATAAAAGAATGGGTCGCTTTCAGGAGCTCAGTGAATTCCAGCATGGTACCGTGATAGGATGCCACCTGTGTAACAAGTCCAGTCGTGAAATTTCCTCAATACTAAATATTTCACAGTCAATTGTCAGTGCTATAACAAAGTAGAAGCGATTGGGAACGACAGGCAAGTCAAGTCAAATTTATTTGTGTAGCGTTTTTTACAACTAATGTTGTCACAAAGCAGCTTCACAGAATTCCAGTAAAGACAAATTTATTTTTACTAGACAGCAATTCTGGTAGGCCACATAAAATGACAGAGCAGGGTCAATGGATGCTGAGGTGCATAGTGCACAGAAGTCACCAACTTTCTGCAGAGTAAATTGTTACAGACCTCCAAACTTCATGTGGCCTTCAGATTAGCTCAAGAACAACATAGAGAGCTTCATGGAATGGGTGTCCATGGCTGAGCAGCTGCATCCAAGCCTTACATCACCAAGCGTAATGCAAAGTGTCGAATGCAGTGGTGTAAAGCACCGCCACTGGACTTTACAGCAGTGGAGATGTGTTCTCTGGAGTGACGAATCACAGTTCTCCATCTGGCAATCCAAAAGATGAGTCTGGGTTTGGCGGTTGCCAGAAGAACAGTACTTGTCTGACAGCATTGTGTCAAGTGTAAAGTTTGGTGGAGGGGGGATTATGGTGTGGGGTTGTGTTTCAGGAGTTGGGCTCGGCACTTAGTTCCAGTGAAAGGAACTCTTAATGCTTCAGCAGACCAAGAGATTTTGGACAATTTCATGCTCTCAACTTTGTGGAAAAAGTTTGGGGATGACCCCTTCCTGTTCCAACAAGACTGCACATCAGTGCACAAGGCAAGAACCATAAAGACATAGATGAGTGAGTTTGGTGTGGAAGAACTGGACTGGCCTGCACAGAGTCCTGATCTCGAGCCAAGAGAACACCTTTGGGATGAATTAGAGCGGAAAATTCCCATAACCACACTCCTAAACTTTGTGGAAAGCCTTTGCAGAAGAGTTGAAACTGTTATAGCTGCAAAGGGTGGGCCGACATCATATTAAACCCTATGGATTATGAATGGGATGTCACTCAAATTCATATGCGTGTGAAGGCAGACGAGCAAATACTTTCGGCAATACAGTGTACATATATATCACATATTCTAAAACTTTTGTTGTTCTCTAGTATTTTCCTTTAAACCTTTTGGATCTGTACTCTGAATATTTGATGGGTATTTAAGTCAATTTTCCTAATTACCCTTTATGATTTGCGGTCTAGATATGAATGAATAATTAAATGGTTAGACAAAATGCAACATCCAATTAATTCCTGTAATTATATTAGAGGGAGAACAAATTTTCTTTATCTCCACGACTCCCTCAACCTTTCTTAATGTGAACTGGCAGGCTGCTATTCAACGGCTGTCACATGGACAGGTTTGTTTTCAAAGGCTTGCGTTCAGGACGGATTGTAACTATTTTTCACAGCAAACGGTCCAGTCGTTCAGTCCCACAGTCTAGAAATTAACCGCTGTAAAAGCTCCTGTCCTTGATGCCTCTTCACTTGAATGTTAATTGTTCAAATTCTAAGGGAATTCTGAAGGCTTCTCAATCTCGCCTCTCTTTGAAGTCAGGCCTCATGCCCATGGTGGCTTTAAAAGAATGTTTCTCTGCTTATTTTTCAGTGAAAAGACACAATACACACATAGACACAACACACACACACACACACACTTGCAGACTATAAACACGTAAACATAAACAAGCTGCCATTCACAGTGATTAGTCCTGACAGCCGTGTCACAGGCCACTCTTCTCTCCAGTGCACTCATATTAGATTCAAAAGAACTTAAGATATGAAAGTAATTACACTAAAAGGCTTTTCAAATTGAATCATATGACTGCTGCTCCAGTGAAGCATAGTGTCAAAGACTTCACTCTCATGAAAGATTTTATACTGATTTTGTGTTTGCTCTTAGTCTGGTGATCTAAAACTGCACATTATATAGAACAGAAGTTTTCTCAAAATAATTATTGGTTAGATTGGAATAACCTTGTACTTTATTTTGTCCTAATTAGTTGTTTTAAATCTGAAACAGACCATTGTTTCTCCCATCTTGTGCATATGGGCTTTCATACAAAAAGCACGAGACAAACACAATTATATTGTGTTGATTGTATGTTAATTATGAAGTCACAGCAGTCTTCATTTGCAGAGACGTTCTTAGTAAATAAGTCTCTAAATTGGCCACCAGCACATGGTGTCGGCTGACTGTCTGTAATTAGCAGCTTTCCAAGTAAATCATCTGCCTCATTATTTACTTTTGTATAAAACAAGTAAATGGTTGACTAAATGCAGCTATTGTTCAACCATGCATATACCGTAAAAGTTCAAAGTGTCTTGAATGTTAAATGTTTTGAAGATGTTAAAAAAAATATTTTAGTCGCCTCAAAATATCTTCCCCTATGTAACGGTAGGGAGCGAGGAGGCGGACGCAAATGCTGAGATAAGCGACTTTTATTGAAGGCAAATCCAGGGTCGTGGTCATGACAGTCCAGGTTCAGGTAGCCAATACGAAGAGCAGGAGGGACAGGCATGACAAAGCACACAGAAATCCAAACTACACAAACAGCACATCAGAACAGGCTTACAAACAATTCAAACATCAAACAAACAAAACAAAGACCAGCACTAGACTAAGGAAAACACAGGGCTTAAGTACAAGTGGGCTAACGAGGGTCAGGTGGGAAACAGGTGATAACAATCAGGGGTGGAGTCAGACAACAAGGGGGCTGGACTGCACCAAAACAAATGCACATGGATGAAAAAGTAAACAAAAAGCACATGGACAGGACCGGGAGGGGCCAATCATGACACCCTAAAATTAAGTTCCTGGAGGAAGCCTTGATAGTCTGCACACAGGAACCTTGAACTACCTCAGTGGGTTTGTTTACTTCTAAAAGAACCTTTTACTTCTTGTGAGCTCTGAAGCACCACTGGGGTTCCTACAGGAACTGTAAGGCCTAAAATGGGTTATTTTTAGCAACCTTCACTTTTATGTCATTCCAGTGAACACCAACGTCCATGAGTAGCAGGACTGAACTGGAATTTGCATGCCAGTTTTTTTTTTTGTGTGTGTGTGTGTGTGCATGGGTTTCCTGTGACTGTTAATCAGCCTGATGAATTTTTAACTGCATCGAAGTCTTTCACCTACTGTAAACGTAACTTAGTTGACTTTAAAATCATGCGAAAGAAAAAAAATCAAATCAAGCAAAGCCATATAACAGGTCCAAACTTATATAACTTTACATACCTGACTTACAGCTTCTTTCTAATTTTCAGTGATTCTCATTTCTGCAGTGAAAGGGTTAACTTTCCTTTGGCCTGTCTCTTCCCCAGTGACTAACATGTATTAATAAAATCAGACTCTGCTGAGGGTGCAAGGGTGTCTGCCCTTTGTGCATACTGTGTGGCTGTTAATAACTATTGTTCCTCTTTCATTCTGCAGCCCATTTGCACTTTTGACATACTGGATTTTGATGTTGAACTGAGCACATCCAGAGATGGAGAAAAACAACTCCATGTATGGACATGCAGGTTATGACATATGTTAGAATGTGGTCGAGCCCTTCCTTGGCTGCCTGCGAGCACGTGGGACGGGCTCTCTGTCTGTGTGGGTATAAAAGAGGGGACTTCCCCTTCTTCTGTGTGCTTTGTGCTGAATAAACTCTGTCTCTATACGAGAGTGTTTGTTCATCATTGCACCGGGCATGCTCTAAACTTGGGTCTTAGCGGGGTTTGCCGAGCTGGATTATCGCTTCATTCTCTGGTTTCTGAGGGAGAACACTGTCCAAGGAGACCCTTCCTAACATGCAGCAAGTAAGGTTAACTCAAACAGCTCAATTATCATAACTGGTCTCCACTGAGCTGGCAGTACTCTAATATTCTACTTCTGAACTAGTAGGTTAAATTTAATCAAATATTCTTCCTTGTGTGATGTATTAGCATCAATTAAAATAACACCATTATATTAAGTGGATTGTTTTGTACAAAAACAAATAAGTGGCTAGAATCTCAAAATATCTGGGCACACTAATAGCTCAATGTAAGTTTGCCATTCTATTATAATCATGGTGAAAGGCTAAATTAATAAACCTGAACACAAAACACCATCATGAGGAGAATAAAAAAACATGTAAAATCCAACTGAACTTCACATTTAACATAAAAATATTCTATGTCAAAAAATAACATTCTGCAAAGAGAATTCTATTCATGAATTAGAAAAATAAGAGTTTTCATTCAGCCACAGTTCTGAGGAGAATTTCTTGTAGACTGGGTTTTTTGCCATTGCTGGTTCGACCTTTATGACCGTACACTTTGATACACCTGCTGCTTCCTTCACACTGCAGTCACTCCTTTTTGGCAATCATTAACATCTGCTTTGCAACCCATTCTCCACACATCAAATGAGACATTCACTGCACTGCACCACCTCTTCTCAATCTATGAATGGCATCACACACCCTGCTTACTTTTAGCCTAATCATCCTTGTGCAATGCCCTCTGCAAGAGCCTGAAATTTCTTACAATTTAAACTTAAATTATCATGTTTTACAGTGTACTTTGATTTCCAACCTTTTCACTGTTGTATGTTCATAATCTTCTATATAAAAGTTAGAGAACATAATGCTAAAATACACTTAATGCCCAAAAGTTTGTAGACACCTGGTCATTTAATATTTCATCTGAGATCTTCTTCTTTCAGCTGGTCACTTTAGGGGTGGCCACAGCGGATCATCTGCCTCCATCTTGCCCTATCCACTGCCTCCTCTACTTTCACACCAACCATCTCCATGTCCACCTTCACTATATCCATAAGCCTTCTCTGAGGTCTACCTCTTCTCCTTCTACCCGGCAGCTCCATCTCCAACATTCTTTGACCAATATATCCACTATTCCTCCTCAACACATGTCCAAACCATCTCAACCTGGCCTCTCTGCCTTTATCTCGAAACTGCTCCACCTTCACTGTCCCTCTGATCTGAGATAAAGGTCATTAAAATGAAGTTTGTCTTCCTTTGCTGCAGTGTAAGCCTCTACTTTTCCGGGAAGGATTTACTTTAGATGTTGCACCACCGCTTCAAGGATTTGATTACAGTCACAAGAGCATTAGTGATGCCAGGTACTGATGTGGGGTGATCAGTTCTAGATCATTCCAACTCATCCCAAAAATAATAGATGGTGTTGCACCACTCCAGAGAACACCATTCCACTGCTCCTGAACCAAGTGCTCAAGACAGCACTTGGCATTGGGTATGTTGACTTCCAGAGCATTCCATTACATTGCCAAAGCTTTTTTTATAGAGATAATAAAGTTCTTTGCCCACAATGGAATTCTTGAGTCAGCAAGTAGAGCTCCTTAAAGTAGCTGAATTCACTAATTAAAAGTCTGGATACTTTTGGACACATAATGCAAAATGCCTTTAAAAGTCTTACATGATCTCTAAGTTCTGAGAGCTACTCTACAAATTCTTTGCGGGTATTGCTTGGGGGAAAAAAACATGTTTATTGTGTTATAAAAAATAAAGAAGTAATAAATAATCCATCAAAGGACTTTGGTACATCACTCGCCTATTCAAATTACTTTAGCTCAATTTTGACCCAAATTCAGTGAGTGAAACTAATATTCCAGCTATTCAATTATTCACATCTTAGTGTGGAATTACCTCATAATTGCACGTCGACAAAGTTTTAGTTTTAGATGAACATGAGCATGAATTGGCCGTTCCAGGCTACTTTGCTGTTTAGTTTGTACCTAATTTAATTCAGGCTATTGACAGTTTCAGGGTACAAACAAGGAAGAGAAAATAACCATATAAATGAACTTTTACTCTGCGTCAGAGAGATGAATTAAAACAAGACGAGGCATTGCTGTGAGGACTGCTGAAGCGTGTCAGAGGAGTTTCATCATTTAGCCCAATAAAACAGAGCATGTTGCTCCCACAGTAAGTGGAACGGTGGATCACAGCTCTCTCTTTCAAGAGCTGAAACATGGCTGGTTTGAAGTTCAGGATTTTCTATGAGAAGTTGTTTTAGAGGGTTTCAGAATGAACTGTGTTGTGGCTTACCGCTGTCTACAAACAAGACTTTTATCCCCAGAGTTGCTGTAGTGTGCAATTCATCTCTTTCTGTACTTGTGTAAGCACATGGTCACTTTCGTTGTTTCTTGCCCTGTATTGGTCATTGTGATATGTGGAGCAGTACCAAAAAGCAAATTCTATCATAAGAAGCTGCTATTTAACACATTTAAATCAACTTTTGTAGTATTTTGTTTGTTTGTTTTGCAAGTAGTTAATCCATTGATTAACATACATTTTTCAAAATAAATCCCATTTGGATCGTCCCATCTGCAGGTTCTGCATTTTCCTAGTGTATCCTATCTATGTATATGTGGGCCATATATACATATAGCACCAAAAAGGGTTTTACTATTGTTATGATGTCACACTTGTAATAATAGAAGAACCCTTTTTGGTGCAATATGAAACCATTTACACCACATTCTCCACCAATCTGGAGAACAATTTCACCATGCAGTGAACCATTTAAGTATGAAATGGTTCCATATAAAACTCTTAGTTCTAAATGGAACCATTCCCTCTACTAAAGAACCCTTGAAAACTTTTTATTAAGAGTGTTCCGCAATAATATTACAATTACTTCCAATGCAAAGCAGCACTTTCACTTGTTCCATGTTTTTTTTTCCTGTGGTTCAAAAATCCCAGACATGCAGATGCATTCTCAATCATTCCCTCTCATTAGCTTGGTCTATTAAGGTTCATGAAAACTCATCAAATAAAGCATTACCACATTGGCGGTGAATAATGAGTAGAGTTTGAACATGTGGTTGTTTGCTAGAAGAAATAACATTAGTGCAGTTCTGGCTAAAACTTTGGAATGGAAACTGAAACTGCAGAGCAGCTAAGCCCTATTAAGCAGTCACGGCTGCTGTAAGAGGGAACTTCATCCTTTAATTGGTCAGAGCCTACCAGCTTGCCCAAAGTGTTATCACACACTTCTATAACGTAAGAACAGCTCAGCCAGTTTGCATTGAAATCCTATACTAGTTACTGAATACTTAGCCTTTGTATTTAATAAGCCTGAGATTTTAAGGGGTTAACTTCCAGTTTATTGTACTGTAGTTTTATTTTCATAGTTTTTAACATTGGTAGCTGGCTAGCTCACTAACTCACATTAACATAATTTTCACAATTTACATTTTTGCTGTCTGTATAACGTTACATGGTAACAGTGATAATAGTTGATTATCAACTTTGAGTAGTTTTAGACCATCCTAACTTAAAAGAAGATACATTTCCCAAATTAAGATTCTTCTATACAAATTGGTGAAAAATCTTATCATGACTATGTCAGATCTTAATGTAGGACTAAAGATAGGAAGTTTTGGAATATGATCCTTGGAGTTTGTACTATCTATAATCAATTATCTGAGAATTCACTGCCTCAGTCCAGTTTTAAGATACTCATATAGGCCAAAGGTAGGCCTCCTTAGGTAGATCACTCAATGTAAAAACTCAAGAAAACACACAAATGCAGGGATTATTGACATGAGTGCAGTTGCCCATTATACACTGCAAGTCTTTGGTCTGCTGATCTACTTTGACCATGAAAGGAAGATTCAGGTCTTAGAGTTAGCTGGTGCTGCTTATTCGAACAGCTGAATGACTTGGCTGAAGACCCTGGGCCAGATGAACCTTTCAGGCTTGTAACTCCTCTGAGGCCAAGGCAGGAGGCTCTCACCATGAGTGGAATTCAGAAAAATGCTTTAGCAGTCAGCGTAAGAGCTGCTAAGTAGCAGAATAGATGTGGGTTTGTGTGCCCTCAGTTTCCCCTGTGGCCTTTTAATACGCAAATTGCGAATCAACTCTTCCTCAATTAGCCTGTTAATGCCCAACATTCTGGGCCTCCCTACTGCTTCACATCCTGCTGCTCTGCCGGATACATACAGAGACAATGATCTGTTTAAACCCACACACTGACGCATATTGCAAGTCCAAGTAATCCCAGTCCTCAGCTCCAGGTGATTGTGTGCAAAAGTGCAACTCAATGGTTTCATTTGTTGGAAGCTCAGCCTTTCTTTACATTGAGAAAGACTGTCAAAATATCCTTTCAGAGTCAACAGTTTTATTTTACCACAGCCAACTGAGAAATGCTGTCAAAATACATTTATTCAACGGTCATTTTTTACCACAGCCTACTGAGAAAGACTTTCCTACAACTACAATATGCAATGATGGGCAACTCAACGTTCTTGTCCTCCTTAAGTCATGGTTGCTTAGCAACAGTTACAAATGAACTACATTTCTTGATAGAACCTTTACAGAAAAGACAAATTTTTTCATGTGCGATGACACATTTTCAACATGTTAAGTGTGCAAAAACCACACATGAGAAATTCATGTGATTTTTAAATAAAAAATTGCATATTACAGTTACTGCAATTATTGTTATTAAGGAATGAAATCTGTTAATAAAGTAATCAAATTATTTGTTGTCAATAGTGTATTTTACCCTATGTCATGTAGTGTTATAAAAGCAATAAGCCACTTATCATGGGTAAGAGTGGTAAAATTACTGTAACACATGCCCTCTGAAAAATTCTTGAACAGTGTACTGATCTTTCCATGTAAGAATCAAACACTGTGCTCAGAATCTTTCACTACAGTAATTCACTATTGTGGTGGCAGAGCTCTATGTGTTCATTTGTTTAGCCTGTACACACTCCCATAACCCTTTGCTGAGCTCTGTAAAAGCTGTTTCTTTGGTGCTACATAGACTGTTTTACCGTATTCTCACATCTAATTGAGCCATGTCACTTTGTACTATCCAATAAGTTTGGGGATGTTTGCGAAGCTTACTCTTGATGAAATGCGTGTCACCCCTCTGTCCCCGGGTGGGTTAGTCTATTAGCTCAGCCACCATGCACTGAGAGATACATGCAGTAAGACGGAGCAAGTTACTAAATAAAGAGCCAGCAAGTTCTCACATACTACCCTCATCACACTATTCAATCCATACTGCTTGCTGTATGGTGAACTGACTTGCTAACAACCATGAAACAACCTGTAACATCCTCTCTTGCCTTGTCTTTGTTTGTTTTTTCCTTCCTGTTTACCTTCCCTCATGTCTCTGTCCATGAGCTTCTGTGTTTGTTTATCTTCCTCTGCACCTTTGCCTTGCCCCTCACCTGTGTCTGATATGTTGCCCCGCCCCCTGTAATTGTTCCCAGGTGTTTCTGGCCCATTTCCCCCTGTATTTATACCGCTTGCATTTGTCTTGTTGTTTGTTGTTTTCAGAGTCCTAATTTTTCATATTAATTCCAAGTGTTTTGTACTTTCAGTTTATTTATCTGTTCTTCATTTTGTAGTATCAGTAGTTTCTTTGGTTATTTTTCTAGTTTTTTGTCTCCTTTGTTTGTTTGTTTTTTTTTCACTGATGCTTGCATCACTGAAAATAATAAAACCCCAGTCTTTTTCCTTCCTTGTCACCTTCAGCTCCACCTCCACCTATGTTACAGAACCAAAGGATTTATAGGTGAAAATTCAAATAGCACTACAACCTCACTGACACACTGTTTCACTAATAAACAACAATTCGAATGAATAATGCTACGATAGTTTATCATTCTCTGTACTTACCAAAAGGATGGAGATCAATAGGGACTAAACCACTAAGCTGTAAGTTTTAGAGATGCTCAAAGAGAAAGTGCATAGAGAACATGAAGAGCTGAGATAGGACTATAGTGACAGGGACAGATAAGGGTGGATGAAGAGGCTGCATGATGTTTATGCCTTAATTGATGTCTATACAGAGCACAGATAAAGAAGCTAAAGGAGATCATGTAAGGCATATTAATACACACACTTAGCTGACCATCAACCGCTCGATTGCTGCACGAGTGGATTCATAAAGCAATGAAAACTTCAAAGTGAGAATGCAATCTGTACGCACTGAGAGGGAAAAATGACCGTGAGAGATGAACTCAATTCTCTATTGCCCTTTTCTTTTTAAAAGTACTGGGGTCTAGTGCTGCAGTGATATGAGAAAAAATCATTTAACCGTTGATGAGGTGACTTATTCAAAACAAACCAACAAGAAAATACATTGGACAGTGTATCTTCTAGTTATCAGAAATGAGCTACAGTGTGCTCTATAATGTTCATATAATACATTTGGCCATTCTGACTATAGCAATGTATTGCAGGAAGCACAGAAGGAGATTTGGCCTCTATTATTTCATCAGACCATAAAAGAAGAAAAATAAATGACTTGGTATGCAAGCAGACTTTTTATTTGACCCAGTTATTGCCAATTCTAGCTGCTAACTAGGTCCCCTGTTATCATACAATACTACCAAGCTGGGAGGCTGACGAGTATGAGTTAGAACACTCTTCCTACTGCTTCTTCTCAAATTGTCACTAACACTATGTAATCTGACAGCTCCATGTGCTTGAGTGAGAACGCTAACTGCAAATTCTGTTACGTCAGCTAACAAACTCCCACTGCAGTTACTGTTACACTAAGCGGAAGGGAGAAAGACATTCTACCCTCTCACAGAGAGTGAGGCCAATTATGCCCTCTTGGTCTTGCCAGGGACCAGACCTGCATTCTCTAATAGGGCCAATACTTAGAGTTGTCCCAACTGTTAGTCCTGGCAGAACCCTTAATATTGGCAGAGCTGTGACAGGGCGAAGTGAGAGGAAACTGCAGGCTTGTTTGTTAGATCAGTCATTTATTCAATTGATAGATTAATTCATTATAGAAGTCCTCAGTTGGTGCAACCCTGCTACTGTACTTGGCAATTGTTAGACATTTAGGAGATAAAGCTGTGCAAAAGCTCAGTCATTTGTCAATGGTCACTTGGTTTCCATACAACAGCTTGATGCAAGGCACAAATTAACATACACGTTTTGTGTTGTTAATGATGGTCGTGCACCATGTGCTTCTGGCCACATTACCCCATTTCCTAGTCATGTTCTCCTGTAAAAATTCAGAGCGATTTGTCAGCGTTTTAAATAGATCTGTGCCAAAGAGTGTTTTCAGGGCATGCAATTTCTTTTCAACACAGTGCTTTTTTTTGGTAAATGAGCTGTTTGTGTGAATCACAAAATCCAACCTTATATTACTTTAATTAGCATCCTGTTGTCTACAAAGTAGCACTGTTCTGATGCAGCTGGTAACACAGCAAGTGCTAGTTACACTGAGGGGTGAGATGTAAACAAGGTGTTGCAACTAAGCCACTTTTAGTAAACAAAAACAAAGTGAATTGTCTTTTTGTTTTATATGTTTACACAGATTTTAAGATGAAAAAGAAAAACTATGTGATGTTCAGATGTTGGTATTTTGGTTTTACATAAGCTATATATGAAATATTAAAGAAATGAACATTAACAGCTATTAGTTATTCAGAAGCAATGTTCCATATTTTACTAATGTGGTGTTTTTCATTAGCTCTCCTACATTGAATAAAAATAAATTCATCTTGGTTTGACACACAGTCTCATGTCAGTTGTTGTTATATATTAATTGTACATATATATACTGCTCAAAAAAATAAAAGGAACACTCAAATAACACATCCTAGATCTGAATGAATGAAATTCTCATTGAATACTTTGTTCTGTACAAAGTTGAATCTGCTGACAACAAAATCACACAAAAATCCTCAATGGAAATCAAATGTATTAACCAATGGAGGCCTGGATTTGGAGTCACACACAAAATTAAAGTGGAAAAACACACGACAGGCTGATCCAACTTTGATGTGATGTCCTTAAAACAAGTCAAAATGAGGCTCAGTATTGTGTGTGGCCTCCACGTGCCTGTATGACCTCCCTACAATGCCTGGGCATGCTTCTGATGAGGTGGCAGATGGTCTCCTGAGGGATCTCCTCCCACACCTGGACTAAAGCATCCGCCAACTCCTGGACAGTCTGTGGTGCAACGTGGCATTGGTGGATGGAGCGAGACATGATGTCCCAGACCACATGAGGTCTAGCATTGTCCTGCATTAGGAGGAACCCAGGGCAACTGCACCAGCATATGGTCTCACAAGGGGTCTGAGGATCTCATCTCGGTACCTAATGGCAGTCAGGCTACCTCTGGCGAGCACATAGAGGGCTGTGCGACCCTCCAAAGAAATGCCACCCCACACCATTACTGACCCACTGCCAAACCGGTCTTGCTGAAGGATGTTGCAGGCAGCAGATCTCTCTCCACGGTGTCTCCAGACTCTGTCACGTCTGTCACATGTGCTCAGTGTGAACCTGCTTTCATCTGTGAAGATCACAGGGCGCCAGTGGCGAATTTGCCAATCCTGGTGTTCTCTGGCAAATGTCAAGTGTCCTGCTCGGTGTTGGGCTGTGAGCACAACCCCCGTCTGTGGACGTCGGGCCCTCATACCATCCTCATGGAGTCGGTTTCTAACCGTTTGTGCAGACACATGCACATTTGTGGCCTGCTGGAGGTCATTTTGCAGGGCTCTGGAAGTGCTCCTCCTGTTCCTCCTTGCACAAAGGCGGAGGTAGCGGTCCTGCTGCTGGGTTGTTGCCCTTCTACGGCCTCCTCCACATCTCCTGGTGTACTGGCCTGTCTCCTGGTAGCGCCTCTGGACACTACGCTGACAAACACAGCAAACCTTCTTGCCACAGCTCGCATTGATGTGCCATCCTGGATGAGCTGCACTACCTGAGCCTCTTGTGTGGGTTGTAGAGTCTCATGCTACCACGAGTGTGAAAGCACCACCAACATTCAAAAGTGACCAAAACATCAGCCAGAAAGCAGAAAGGTACTGAGAAGTGGTCTGTGGTCCCCACCTGCAGAACCACTCCTTTATTGAGTGTGTCTTGCTAATTGCCAATAATTTCCACCTGTTGTCTGTTCCATTTGCACAACAGCTGTGAAATTGACTGTCAATCAGTGTTGCTTCCTAAGTGGACAGTTTAATTTCACAGAAGTTTGATGTACTTGGAGTCATATTGTGTTGTTTAAGTGTTCCCTTTATTTTTTTGAGCAGTGTGTATGTATATATATATATATATATATATATATATATACTCACCGGCCACTTTATTAGGTGTCTAACTGCTTGTTAACACAAATAGCTAATCAGCCAATCATATGCCAGCAACTCAGTGCATTTAGGCATGTAGAGGTGGTCAAGACATCTTGCTGAAGTGGAGACTGAGCATCAGAATGGGGATGAAAGGTGATTTAAGTGACTTTGAACATGGCAGGGTTGTTGGTGCCAGACGGGCTGGTCTGAGTATTTCAGAAACTGCTGATCTACTGGGATTTTGATGCACAACCATCTCTAGGGTTTACAGAGAACGGTCCAAAACAGAGGAAATATCCAGTGAGCAGCAGTTGTGTGGACGAAAATGCCTTGTTGATGTGAAAGGTCAGAGGAGAATGGGCAGACTGGTTCGAGATGATAGAAAGGCAACAGTAACTCAACTAACCATCCAAAATCTCTGAGCAATGTTTCCAACTCCTTGTTGAAAGTGTGCCATGAAGAATTAAGGCAGTTCTGAAGGCAAAAGTGGGTCCAACGTTTTACTAGCAGGGTGTACCTAATAAAGTGGCTGGTGAGTGTATATATACATATATCATGCAGTACAGTTAGAAAATATGTTTCTTACAACATAGAATTAACATTGAATTAACTTTGTTTGCTTTAGTTTGTCAGACTTTTCTAGTAAGTGTTAAACTGACCCTCTATCGGTTACAATTAACTGGCCCATGGGATAAATTGTAACATTGCACTTCCTGTCATTTTCGGTGGAATTGTACATGAATGGTAGGTGCTAGAAACAAAGATCAGGTGTTCATTTACAGCAGAGATGTATATGTTTCTTGTATAAAAACATGATAATTTCAACTTGTTTAATTCTGCAAGTGGCATAGCAGGTTTGGCGTGCTGGGCTGAGAGTGTTTAATTAGCCAAACACTTTTAAGACAGATTAATCAGTGATCAATTTTTTATTATTATTGCTTTTTGCAAACAATACTAGACATTTAACACTCAGTTGAAGTATTGTATAAACCTTTTCAACATAAGACAGCATTTGTATGATTCACAGAATATTAATTAAACATTATATATATATTTATCTATACTTTGCTTTCTCTTTTGAATTTGATACTTTGTTTTTTTTGCTGACTTTCAGGTGCACACACATTGAAAAAAACATAATCGCTCTGCTGTTCCTTTTCATTAGTTTGTTTCTTATTGATATTACTTAAAAAGGCATGTAATTTAGTTAAACTGAGTTAGTTGTGTTCGTTCAGTGAAATTAAGTTGTTAGTTGTCAGATTAAAGTGTTTATTCAGTGTAACCTTTTTGAGTAAATCTCACTGTCTTTTCCATTGGCTTCTGGTGTGATCTGTCTGCTTTCCATTTATTTATTTCACTCATGCTCCTCTTGTTGTCCCCCCATATCATTCCTTCCCCCAGCCTACCTTCTGTTGTGTGGCCGTCTTATACTCCATAGCCACATCGTTGTTGGCTGTTGTGCCAGTTACCATGTCATCTACTGTTGAGTAATTCTATACCAGCTCAGTACTCAGTACATTATATAGACACACATATAACCTAAACCTATTAACTTGTTTCTTTTTCTACTGTAATTAGTAGATCAATAATATTAAATTGACTACATATTACTCAAATGAACATCTTCAAAGCTACTTAATACAGTAGTACAGAACCAGTCGACCAGTTTTAAACAAATCCAACATTAAATATTTTTGTTATAGATATAAACAATCCGCACAGTTGATTAGAACTACTCAAATCACTTTAGTGCGATTTACGTGCATTCACTGAGTACTTGTTACTCGACCAAGTACCTAGTTAAGACAGTTATGCAGAACCACTTGACATTACATTTTATTTCATTCAAGCAGATTAATGTAATAAGATTCTCAAACAACAACAACAACAAAAAAAACAATAATAACAATATGATTTAAAATGTTACATGGAGTTATAAGGTGTAGATATGACAGTAAGGATAACTACACCTTTTCTTTGGTGGACTACTTGAATTGTTTTAAAATAGGACTGCAAATTTTGAGAACCATTGATTTAGAAAGAGATGTTATATAAGCAGGTGTCAGGTAACCTTAACATCTGCTATCAAAATTTGTTGTGAGAGTGTAATGAGAATAAAGCAGAAACATAAAATGTCCTTACCCAAGGCACAGAACATTTGAAGAGGTGCTCACATGTGCCACAGTTTTTTTTTTGTGTGCTTTTCACAAAGACAAGCTGTGATTTGCACTTCAAAAAGAAAACAAAAAGAATTTTCAAGACGCCTTGTTTTCACTTGTATGTGATGACATGTTGAGTGTGACAGGCGCCCTTCAGGTGGCTGCTCATTAGAATGAAGTGGCAGGACTGAGCAGACTGGGAGGCTGGAGGACTCAGCAGGCAAGGCTCAGCACAGTGCTGTTCTCAATAGAGAGATGTAATTCGTTGAATATTCCTCACCGTTAACGGTCTGGAGCCTGGTGTTTACATAACTTCGCTGTTGTGAGAAGATCTTGTATTTATGAAAAGGTATAATGTAATAAGATTTTATTTCAAGTATTGTTGGTCACTGTTTATTGATCAACATGAATTGTGGTATTCTCAAATGGTGTGAAACAAAAAAATAAATATAATAACAAGAAGATTTAAAATGTTACATGGAGTTATAAGGTGTAGATACGACAGTAAGGATATCTACATTCACAGCATTTTACCAGATGCTCTTATCCAGAGCAACTTACAATTTGATCATTTGTACACAGGTAATGAAGGTGGTGTTAGGAGTCTTGCCCAAGGACTCTTATTGGTATTGTAGGGTGTTTGCCCACATGGAGGATTGAACCTCAGTCTACAGCATGGAAGGCAGAGATGTTACCCCTTACGCTATTGCAACCAACCGTATCTACACCCTTTCTTTGGTGGACTATCTGAATTGTTTTAAAATAGGATTGCAAATTTACAGAGTAACATAGTAAACTAAGATTCATAATATATAACAGAATCATAATATGACAAACTATAAAGGAAAGACAAAAATATAAATTATTATTAATTCATTCATTTTAGTAAATATGTAATTTTAAAAATATGAGCTTCAATCTCTGTATATTTTCAATTATACGCCTGTTTTTGAGGAGGTCTTTCTGTCAATTTATGCATTTTTTTTTTCTTCAATAATGTCAATGGATTATATTTTGATAGAAATTACTTATACAACCTGAAACGAACAGGTTTCTCAACCAGTGGGCCGTGAAGCACATGTGAATGCAGCTGCAGTCCAAACAGTTAGCCAGAGATGGAGAGGGTTCTTAGAGGGGGTTCTTTCTCCTACCTTGTTCAGTGCAGACCCTCAAACGTTTTCCTTTGGTTTGCTCTGTTTTGACATGAGTGGACACTCCACTGGTATTTGGGTCTGCATCAAACAGCTGAACTGGTCCAGAAAAAAACTGAGGGTCTCGGTCTGCTTCCAATTTAACCATGTTCAGTTCATCAAGAGCTGGTTTTCCACTTCTTCTATCAGCACATCAGCACTCTACTGTCAGTATAATCTGGTTGTTTTAACATCTGATTCTTTACAGACTCTCATTGCAATCATATCATTCCTGCAGCTCAAGCTGCAGCTGATAAACATGACAGATGAGCCTTTAAATAACAGTGAAGATGTGCGTTTCAGTAGTTAAACTCAAATTAAACAACTAATGACAAAGACGCAGATATCTAAGGTTTATATTTATTGTTGTTAATTGTGGCAATACTAATCCAAAAGCCAGTGAGTGGAGAGAGATTTCTCTCAAATGATGCATTAAAACCCTTAAAAAAGTAAAAATACATCTTAAAACCAAACAGTTACTCCTGTGGGAGCCATAAGAGTGTATACAGTGAAAACACAATGGACTGCAGATCAATCACCGTCCACATTCTACATCTACTTTTTTACTCTCTCCCCATTTTTGACATCTCTGAACACCTGTTTTTTAACATAACTGAATATTTTGGTTTCTTTGATTGAATCGAAATAGAGAATCTGAACTTTCTCTGGCCCTATTTTAGAGGCTTTCCGTGTGAGCAGTTACAGAAAAAAAGAAAACTATTACAAAAATTGGTTTTAGTGTTTCTGTGGGCCACTGTGTTTTCTAGTTAAGAACAGGTGGACCTTGGGGTGGAAAAAGTTGAGAAACCCTGTCATAGGTGATGTATTTTTAGTGTGCTTAAATGTTAGTTTTGATTGTTAGTTAAACACAATTTTAGGGTGTCAATAAAGCTATAGATGTATCGAAGTCTTTATTCCTAACAGATCTTTTAGCATTTGGAACAATCAGATTGTATGCTATGTTTGTCCATAGTGAGTGGGGAACATTCAAACTCCATCAAAAGACTTGGGTAAAATAGCATAACATGACAAATGCTTAATGGGATAAAATGACAACAGCAGTTGAGAGGCTTTAAAAATCTCAACAACTTCCATGAGAGTGGGGGGCAGGAGGGCGATGATGACTGAGATGGTGATTACCTGCCTCATTCGCTTTGCATCATGGCTGCAGTATTTGAGTGACTGACTCTAATGTAATGTGCTTTCATCTCTCATTTACCTTGTCAGACTATGAATGTATAATAGCTAGAGTGTGAAAATCCTTCCAAAGCAATTCTGTTACCATAGTTTCATGTAGACCCAGCCTGCTTCTATTATGGTCAACATTGTCGAGGTGACAGTGCGGAGGATAATTGAAATGCATATGTCTGTATGCAATAACTTTTCAGAGGTTTGGCTTTTAAGAGGTACTTAAAGTATAATTTACTACAACTCACTGTATATTGTTATGTAAAGTTGTATAGTATTTTTTTTGTTTTTTACCAGATTTTCTCCCCAATTTAGTCATTTCCCATTCCACCCGCTACTTGGGGAGAAGGGGGGGCCAGTCTACCCTCCCAGAGAGAGTGAGGCCAATTGTGCTCTCTTGGACTCCTGGCTATGGATGGCTATAGCATCACCAAGGATTGAACTCGTGATTTCCTGATGATAGGGCCAACACTTAGACGGTTGCTATAAGTATGATGACATATTTGGACCACAACAAAACACTGGGTCCAACAGATAATTTAACACATGAGCTCTCGGCCCAGCTCTCAGAGCCCCCCCCCCCCGGCAGTCTAGGTGTGTTGTGGGTTGGGTTGGAGAAAAATGTGGGCTGTCTGGAGGGCCATGAGAACTGGTAACCACTTAGAAACCACTGATTCAACATAAATACACAGTGTGACAGTTATTCTGATTTGTAATGGTTAGATGACCTAAATTAATTAAAACAAAGCCAAAGAGAAACATTAAAGGGACACTTTGGCCACAAAAACAAATTACCATTTGTTGTAAACCTGTAGTCCCATCATACAGCAGTGCCCTATTAGTCTTCAAAGTGAAACATTCCAGTTTAAACACAAGCAAAACCCTTTTCTGAGTGTGTATCTTGATGGTGGATGAAGTTTTGGAAAAACTCCAAAAGCTCTGGCTTAGATTTTTGGAGGTGGGTTGTTTGAAAAGTGTATTTATTTTTATTAGCTGATAAATGCAGACAGAAGGTAATGTTACTGCTAAGAAGCCAAATTGCAACTGTATAACTGTAGTAACTATTCAAATCATCATTACAATGGAGAGAATGATAGAAATGACCTGCCAGATGAGGAGCATGATAGCTAAACATTAAACTTAGAAAGGTAGGTGGCTATCTAGATGTTTTTTCTCAGTTTGGATAATTTTCCATCCAATCTTTAACAAAACTTGTTTGATAACTGAGACAAGAGTTACACTATCTTATGTGTAGTCTACAAATAACATATTAAAATAAGATTTTGGCCCAATCCCATTTTACCCCTACACTTACCATTTACCCCTTAGGGGTAGGGTGTCCCAATTTTTTTGTTGAGATGGAAAGGTAGGGTAAAGTGTTGGGGCTATATGGCCCTCCAAATGGAGGTTTTTCAGAGGCATACTCTAAAAGAGTGATATGAGAATAAAAGAAAAAGCTGCCCAAATGAAAAAAGAAACCCAGTATTTTAATATTAACTGTAAGTATCCTCATTAACAAATTACGATAACGTATAGCTGAGATCAACTTCATATCATCTAAGAATTAGGTGTGGGAGATAATGAACAATTGCCCCCCACCCCCCCCTTGAAACAAGGGGTAAAAATAAGAAATGGTTTGGCCGTATACCAGAATACTCCTTTAAACATCCTAAAGAGTTCTTTTAGGTGGTCTGAGCAGAATATTTATATGTTTATATACCACAGCTGCTATGATACATATTGTATATGCTGACAACTAACTTGTTCCAAACACCCAGGACACTGTCAATTGAAACATATACATATACATTGCTGGGAGAGATCTTTATGATTAATGTCACCTTTGTAAGAGAAGTAAAAATGTATTTTTGACTACAAATCAGCAGTTTCAAAAACCCATTATATCCATTTTTTTTTACAAATAAACATACAGCATTTTTCAGTCAAACCTTTCACCTTGTCATATTCCGGGTTAAAGAGAAACATTAGCAAGCATGAATGTACCTGACTTCAGCAACCAGGTCATGCGTGAGGAAACCATCCGCCAGACTAGACTGATCCTCCAGTCTCAGATCTACAGCTCTCCCTCCAGGAGCCTTCTGTTTGGCTTTGCTCTGCATCAGTCATTTCCGCAATGTTCACAGAGCTGAACCCACCCGAAGATCTTATTCAAATCCAGACAGAGGCTTGATCAAAGATGCCTGTGATCACAGACGCTGCGCTTGACTAAACTCTTTGCCCCTTTGCTGACAATTATGGTGGGTGAAGAGCAGATGTGTTCTCGAGCAGAGACTATCAAATACTTCACCTGACACTGTGGCAGCACGGATCCTGATTAAATGAAACCCGAAGAACACCACAGATCTGTATGTGCTGCACAACATCTATGCCTTGTGTTTGTTTTGCATGTAGAAAAACAGAATATCACAGAAACAAATCGTGACCGAGGACAGCAGCACACAAAATAACACATATAGATTTTTGCTTAATCGATTTAAAAGTATTTGAGCAAGTTTAATATTAATTTTTACAGAAACAAC
Source organism: Pygocentrus nattereri (assembly GCF_015220715.1). Lineage (NCBI taxonomy): Eukaryota > Metazoa > Chordata > Actinopteri > Characiformes > Serrasalmidae > Pygocentrus > Pygocentrus nattereri. The sequence continues at coordinate 10,906,031 of NC_051226.1, forward strand.
CTTCACATCTTATGAATAACCCATTTAAGAATAATACAGGAAATGAAGGTCACTAGGTGGACTTAATTGTAACTGTCATCAAATAGTCGATGCAGAATACAATGAATGAAATACAGTTCTATGCTGCTTGAAACAGACAAATTTTCCAACCTAAATATACAAATATAAATGAACTAAAATATATATGATTAGTGAAAAATGAAACAGAGTACATGTTATTCAAATGACATCTGTATTTGTGGTTAATCTGAGTATAAAAACTGTTTTGAGCTGATCTACTCTCTCTTCGTTTATTTTGGGAGGCTTAGTGTTAAAACACTGTGTTAAAACTAACTCCGCCATGTGGAGGCTGTACTTTAGCTTGGCTAGCTCTTACTGTGAGTTATTCACACACTTTAAAATGATGCTATATTACACTTTATTACACTTAAGAAGGTGTTTAAACGATAGAGTTGTGAGTCCTGTGACCTAAATACACAATGCAGTAATTAACAAATGTATAAGAAAGTTACTTTCACAGTAAGAACAGTCTTCAGGATGAATTTTGAGAAATATGTGTTTGCAAAATGTCATTGGAACACGATGACATGATTAGAATCACATTCTACTAGGCCATGTTTGACTACATTAAATATTATATAAGATTTTACAGCACCTTCTCCTGTACCTTCTCCTGTAATGTTAAATGACTGTAAATGTAAAATGACTAGCAACATTAAAATTGGTCACACACACACACATACACACACACACACACACACACACACACACACATATATATACATATACTATATATATAGTAATGAAATTATTGTTTTGCAAGTGATTCACTTTTCACGTGTAATAACAAAGGACAGTAAACATAATAATGATAAAGATATGGGTAATTTTTTACTATTAATTAAGCTATTAAAAATAATTATTATTAATAAGAATAGTTTCCAATAAGTGGGCTACCAGTCCAACATATGTACATATCAACCCTGCAGAGATGGTTAATAACAATAGAAACAATTTTCATTTTCTCTTCATCTGAAGAAAATTTGATTGTCCAGATTTGGTGGAGCTCTTTCCTGGTAGTGAGAATGCCTGTAACATGAGATACATACACATGGATAAGACATTAACAAAGTTTAATAATAACCAATTGGTAAAAAGAGAAGAGTATAAATAAAGACAATGTATAAATATAAAAGACAATAGCCCACAAAACTGAAGAAGTTAACTTAAGAAATCGGACAGATATTGATGAAATCAAATAGGCAGTACTATTAAGTTGCCAGAAAGAAAACCAAAAGTAAGATTAGTAACCAGATCATGAAAAGACGGCATTCAATAGTGACAAACTTCTACCTCGGATTTATGCCGAATTAGATTCTACAAGGTTTACAGCGCCTCGAGACCTGCCACCATGCGGGTATTAGAAAGGAAAGCAGAGAAAAGCTTTACATATTTATGCTTTGATGGTCTCTGGGTTGGGACCGAGAGGCTTGGCTGCCAGCATCAGTCATGGGTCAGTTTTCTCTGGGAATTGCAGACGGAAACCAGTGCAGCATTTGAAGATCCAGAAATTCGCATGCAACGTCTCATCTTCTGACGAGAAAAATTCTGATTGAGTTCAGAATGGGTTCAGTCAGAGTTGGAGCCAGAAGCACCACCAGAAGTTAGTGACTAGAAGTCAGGAGATTCCCAATTCACAACTCAAAGGGAAATGTGAGGTACCCCGACCTTTATGGAGTTTAGCCATAAGAAGTCCTATTGAAATGAAACACTGCATGTTTTTCCATATTTCACACACAGCTATGTGAATTACTTATCTATACAGTGTAGTAGCTTTACATGAAATAGATATGATTTGTCACATATTATCAATGTCCTGTTGAAAATAGTTTTTTGTGAAATTGGGATGTTCATGTTGTGAGCAAGTTGTGTTTTATGACTGTCATCAGTGTTTCTGAAAAAAAAGTAAGCAGACCACCTTTTGGAATGCTATCAGGAAGAAGTTGGCCCAGGATCGTTACAACAGTAAACCTTGGACTGTTGGTTTATTTTTTACCGTGCATATGACAATAAAAATCTTCAATCCACAAAAAATGTGTTATATTTCAGTTGCATGGTGATGAGTTTGTATGTTGCTATGCAATTAGATATTTTTGTACTGCTAAACGGTCAAATAGTAAAATTGACTGTCACAGGAAATTAGGCAATGTTCACATAAACTGCTTCAAATAAACTTATATTATATATATATCCATCCATCCATCCATCCATCCATTTTCTAAGCCGCTTCTCCATCAGGGTCGCGGGGGGAGCTGGAGCCTATCCCAGCAGTCTTCAGGCGGAAGGCAGGATACACCCTGGACAGGTCGCCAGTCCATCGCAGGGCAGACACACACTCACACCCAGGGGCAATTTAGCATGTCCAATTGGCCTGACTGCATGTCTTTGGACTGTGGGAGGAAACCGGAGAACCCGGAGGAAACCCACGCAGACACTCGCTACCCACCGCCCACCGTGATTATATATAATTCATTTTAGTTGGTTGTCATATTGTCTATGAATTTTAGTTGCTTATTATCTTAGTTGGCTTTAATTTACTTTTTAATTACTCATTTGATGCTTTAATTACTCATTTTTTTGATGCCACTACATCGTTTCAGACTGCTACTAATGCAGTGTCATTGGACAGCTGAACACACTTGGAGGAGAATGCCAAATGTCAATCAGCCAACAAACTCATGTGCTGGTGAGCATCAGGCTGAGTGATGGGGAGAGAGAAGACTTCCAAAGAGAGAATGAAGCCAGTTGTGCTGTCTTGGTCTAGCATCACCAGGGATCAGGCTCACAATCTGTTGATGATCATGCCAGCATTTACACAACTGCGCCACTTTAAATGGTTGATTGAATTTCATTTATACTTTTCAATCTCTGTTCTTTTCATTATATGTGCATGCATGCTTAGCTGCATTGTAAATGAGTCACCCTCAGGTGACAATGAAGGCAATTGATTGATGAATTGATTGCCTGTTTCATGACATTAATAAATGTAAATATATGTAATGAATATCATTTGATATAATTAAAATAAAACTCTTCCACAATCACAACAGATCAATCTGTTGCAGTCTGTGCATTGTGTGGGCGTAATGAGCGAGACTATACACAGTGCCTTCCACAACTATTGGCACCCCTGGTAAACACGAGCAAACAGGCTGTAAAAAATATTCTTTGTTATTGTGACTTATTTTTTGTGATGCAGCGACAGAGTACCAGACGCTTTAATAAACAAAAAACCAACCATAGTCAAAAAAGGGCAAAACACAAAGTGTAGTCAAAGTCCAAGCCAAAAAGTCAAAACTAAGATCCAGCCAAACAAGCAATGGTACCAAGGGATGAGGCAGAAATCGTAAACGGGATAAACGAAACGCTCAATAGTCTCATAGAAACAATACTTCACAAAGTGTCTAGCTAAAGCCCGGGCTTAAGTACTCTAAGCTATCTGTCATATGACCACACAGACACAGGTTAAGATAATTAATAGTCAGGAGATTGTGAGCGCTGATAGGAGCACTTGCGAGAGTTTGAAGTCACGTGGGATTCTACAAAATCCTGGGTAATGGAGTCCTCTCCTAGGTTGGAGTCCGAGTGTGGATGTTCCCTCACCTGATCTCCCAGAGCATTCTGGGAGATAAAGTCCATGTCCTCCATAGAGGAAGCCGAACGTGTGACATTTTTGTCCTTCATTCAAAATATTAACAAAAATCTACCCTTTATTTGAAGGACAGTGATTGGAAAAAAACTAAATCATTTAATGGAATAAATATTTCTTAAAATCCATGTGTGCCACAGTTATGGATAGCCCTGTGCCCATGTGCAGCCTCCCTTTGCTAAGATAACAGCTTTTAATCTACTCCTATACGGCTAACTGAGACTGGAGGACACATAGCAAGGGATCTGAGACCATTCCTCCAGACAGAAGCTCTCCAGGTCCTGCAGGTTCTAAGGTTTGCACTGTGAGTTTTCCTTTTCAGCTCATCACAGGTTTTGTATGGGGTTTAGGTCGGGGGACTGTGATGACCACGGTAAAACCTTGATTCTGTGGAACCATTTTTGTGTTGATTTTGAGGCAAGCTTTGGATCACTGTCTTACTGAAAGACCTAAACTATGGCCCAGTTTAAACTTCCAGATTGAGGCCATCAGGTTTTGTTTTTATTTCTGCTGGTATTGGATGCAGCCTGCGATACCATGTATCCAAATAAATTGTGGTATGATTTATGCAAATAAGATATTATGTGAGGTACATCAGATGAGGGAAGAGGCTACTGAAGCACTGATGTCCAAATTACTGCAATACTTGATGAAGAGCCAGTTTATGCAGATGAAGGGCTTTGTTATATTGATCTCATAATATCAGACTAAAATATGCACTGACTTAGTAAAAGTCAGTGAACAGTAGATAGGCTTTATTTTGTCAAAACATCTCAAACTTTGCTCAATATGACCATCTCGGCCTTTCTAGTGTTAGAGCATATACTGTATATGTGTGCACCAGCCTTTTTTGTATGATACACAATAAGCACAAGGAAGTATTTACAGATGGTATGAGCTTTTGTCCAAATACAAAATGATTCCAACAGCAAGTCTTGGCAGCATACAGTACACCAAATTAAATTACACAAACTGTTATTGCCTACTTTGTACTGTAATATTGTTCATGGTTTTAAAATCACAAGGGTGAATTCAAGTGTGCATCTGTGCCCCATCATGTAATATTAACATCCCCGGCTACGTAATGGGCTGGAAGCTGGTCCATAGCACCACTTATACATATTCAACAGGATCCTGCTCTCTGGAGGATAAAAAGCAGCCGTCTCTGTCTTGGCACCTGCCAGTGGAAGTCTCCTTCCGCCAGACGTAAATGTTCTCTTTTATTGCAGGCGAACATGAAAGAGGTTTTCGTTCATTTACAGTAGGCGCAGCTGACGGAGCTTCGTTAGCGCTCATTAAATCTTGCATTTTGGAAGAGCGCTTGTGTGCTTGATACCCGTTCTACTTCCAGCCAAAGACGAGGAGACAATTTGGCCGTGATAGGATCTAGCCGAGGAGAAGCTGCAGCCGAGAAGAACCGCGGCTTCTCCTTTCAACCCTGTTCATATTCCTCTGTGATTTTTATCGCAGCTGAACATTCTTGCGCATCACAAAGACGGCTGCCTTAACTGAATCCAATTACTGTATGTGTGGATGTTTACAAGGTTGTTTTGAGGGATAGGTGTGAATTTTGCATTCTGCAAAGCGTGCTTGCCTTACAAAGGAGCACTGCTGAGAAGAAACGGCTTCGTTTGTGTGAAAACATGTCATTTTGTTTGGGAGCGGCCTTGCACTTAAAACCTTGCATCAATATTCATCACTGTTTAACATCTCCATCCTATAAGTGATAGGTTTTTCTCTGACGTTCATATTTTTCTGATGTTTATCTCTGAAGTTCACGGTACACTTATTTCCTGTCGTTTTTGAGTGAGTCCAACTAAATTACATCTCAGTGCAAGTTTCAGATATTTGACTGTAGCCTGTGGATCACATGCTGAAGGATTTGTTAAGAAGCACTTCATCTTCTCTATTGACACTTGGAAGAGTGAAAGAGATAAAGAGAAAAAAGGAGAGCCTTTTCTTCTAAATGGAAACAGCAGGTCTATTGATTTCTAATCATGAGGATGGAGAGGCAGAGAGCAAGGTGAAACCATGCTCGGAGTTGCCTTTTTGATGAAGAAAGCAGAGAAAAGAGATCACAAATAATATTCCCAATGCCAATGAGCGCCATTAGCAACCATTATTCATTACAGCTCTTGTTATTTCTAAATTGACTTTGAGTAGTCTCTGCTCTAATTCCAATTTTGACAAAATGCAACTGGAATTTCAAGCAGCGTTTTGTATAACAAGCACCACAGTGTAGACACTATAAGGGAAAGGACAAACTAGTGTTGACATTAGTATTACAAGCAATTATATTAAAAATTAAAATAGCTGTTTTTACACTCATTAAAAACTTTAATTCTCATCATTTATACTCCTAAATGGAACATGACTTCATTGCTGAGAAACGCACCACTCTGCAGCTTCTTTAGAAGCCAATAGCCACCAATTAGCATGATTATATTCACTTAATGCACATTGGTGACGACAGACTGCTCTTCGTTGCAACTCTAATGATTTTGCAGACCTTTTCCTTTAAGCCTACAAAAAGCTTAAACAATACTTTTAAAAAAGCTCTGTTATACTCATTCAGTGCATATACTAGTAATATCACAGCAGTAGGGTAAGATTTGAAAACTTTGGACTGAATCTGATTTTGATTTCCAGATTAAACAAAGTTTAAAACTGTATCCCAGCCCTACAGCCCCAGTGAGGAAGGCAAACAACACAGTAAAATTTTGTTCTTATTATATACTCATTCAAACTGAGTAGCATTTATGCTGTTTCACATTGTAATTGTGACAACAGAATAGGAGACTGTTTTTATTGTAATAATTAAGGCTGTTTAATGCTTTAGTGACATGTTAGTAACCTTTTATAGCATGTTAACAACATGGTAATGATGCTGTAATAACATGATGAAAACACTTAAATAACTTTATCTCAATGAAGTAATGCTACCATTTGTTTAATGCAATGAATGCTTATTCCAAGACAGGTAATTAAAAGAAACAATTAATTAGCTCACTTTCAATGATTCAGACTAAAGTTCAGCCCATCTGGATCAATCCCAGACTGTATCTGCCTCATTCAAATTAAGCTTTGAAATTATATATATATATATATTTACTGTATCTTTAGCATCTTCATATTTTTGTGAAAGAATGGGTTGCTCTCTGGAGCTCAGTGAATTCCAGCATGGTGCCATGATAGGACGCCACCTATGCATCCAAGTCCAGTCATGAAATTTTCTCACTACTAATTATTCCACAGTCAACTGTCAGTGGTATTATAACAAAGTGGAAGTGTTTGGGAATGACAGCCACGTAAAATGACAGAGCAGGGTCAACAGATATCGAGGCGCATAGTGTGCAGAGGTCACCTACTTTTTGCAGATTCAGTCATTATATACCTCCAAACTTCATGTGGCCTTCATGTTAGCTCAAAAACAGCATAGAGAGCTTCAGGGAATGGGTTTCCATGGCCAAGCAGCTGCATCCAAGACTTACATCATCAAGCTCAATGCAAAGTGTCAAATGTAGCGGTGTAAAGCACAGACACTGGACTCTAGAGCAGTGGAGATGTGTTCTATGGAGTGATGAATCACGCTTCTCCATCTGGCAATCCGATGGACAAGGCTAGGTTTGATGGTTGCCAGGAGAACAGTATTTGTCTGACAGCATTGTGCCAAGTGTAAAGTTTGGTGGAGGGGGGATTATGGTGTGGATTTTTTTTTTCAGGAGTTGGGCTTGACCACTTAGTTCCAGTGAAAGGAACTCTTAATGCTTCAGCAGACCAAGAGACTTTGGACAATTTCATGCTCCCATCTTTGTACGAACAGTTTGGGGATGGCCCCTTCCTGTTCCAACATGACTGTGCACCAGTGCATAAAGCAAGGTCCATAAAGACATAGATGAGCGAGTTTGGTGTGGAAGAACTTGACTGGCCTGCACAGACTCCTGACCTCAACCTGACAGAACACCTTTGGGATGAATTAGAGCGGAGACTGCGAGCCAGGCCTTGTGGAAAGCCTTTGGAAAGCCTGTTGAAGCTGTTACAGCTGCAAAGGGTGGGCCGACATCATATTAAACCCTATGGATTAAGAATGGAATGTCACTCAAGTTCATATGTGTGTGAAGGCAGACGAGTGAATGCTTTAGGCAATATAGTGTATATAAGCTCTACTATGCTAATGAATGATATGGTTTGTGATGAACATCTAAAGAGATACCCAAATATCCTGATTTCTGATTTAGTGAAGGAGATCTATTTGAGATTTTAAAAACCTTGAACATTTGCCCTGCACTATGTTCAAGCCCAGTGAGAAACTGAAGAAGAAAAATGTATCTCTCATCACACCGGTGAAGCTGTGCTGTGCACAGTTCTAAATGATGGCAAGGCACGCATCACTTTTAATAAGGCTGGGGCTGAAAAAGCGAAGCTGTACTTTAAATTATGTAAACTAGTGCGTCCGAGTCAGGCTGCGATTAGAGTACGTCACATAGTTTGTGACTGACTAGCAGGGTAGTGCTCTAATTTGCCCTGAGCTCCTCATAATTAGCCAGACCATCTGAATCTCACATAAGCAACAAGCTGTTTCCAGCATCAAACACAGCCATCAAAGCATGTGATGAGGAAAGGGGAAGGGGTTATTCATTATGTTTGATTAGTCAATAAAACGAATCAGAAATCTTTCCTCTGATCCATATTCATTGCATAATGAGAGGGAAAAATGCTAATTTAATGGCCCTGCTAAAAGTAAAGGTGTGGCAGAGAGGAACGCTGGTAGATCTGAGGAATAATTTGTCCTCATATAATGAGTTTACCTTCCCATTATACTGTATTTTTTTACTTCTCTCAGCGCTGTCCATTTACATGTTCATTATGGGTTATAAAAGAAAATGATGATTGCTGTAATGATGGGGAATTACAAAAAGGGTATGTTAATGCCGTGATGTGTTTTGCTCCACTGAGAGAACTTCACTGTCTCACTTTATTCTTTACTCAGACAAAGTGCCGGAATAAAACAATTACTCCTTTTTAATGGAGGAGCTCGTAATCATGATGTGTTGTCTGCCGCTGTTGTTTTTTTCGCTCTCTCTCTCTCGTGAATTTGCTCGGATGTATTTGTAGATTCCTCTTAACATCCGAGTTGATTGTTTATTTATCAGAGTAATTTTTTTTCCTGAAAAAAAAAAAAACTGTGCAACATTGTGCTCGGTAAGAGAGAGAGAGACTCAATACGAACATAATGACAGAGGAAGATTAGACATGATTGCCAGGAGAATTGCCTTTAAAGTAAAAGAAGAGGAGAGAGGGATCTTACAAGGACGAACACCACCACTGCCATTTGAATTTCTCCATTCTGCACTTTGTGCCATGTCATGCCTCCATGGCAACAAGCGCAGTAAATGAAAAGACGTTTGAGGAGGCGGTAAATATTCAAGAGATATGGAAAAGGGGAAAAAAATGACTTCACAACTTCACGTTACGAAGCAACACGGCACTAATGCAAAAGTTAAGGTTGCAGATAAGTGGAGGAGGAAATAGAAAACGAGGGGAGGTTTTAAAGTAATGGCTATGATTACGCGCACCACAGCGGGAGGATGTCATCCGTTGAAGGAGAGTAAGTGAGACGTGTGGCCTTTCGGGACGTTCCTGAGATGGAGGAGCGGCTTGGCTGAGGCAATAGAGCCAGCTCCCCACCATTTGTACTGATGAATGACAGTGATGTACTGCTTTCATAAAAGAGTGTCCGGGATCAAATCCACTTTAATTGGGCAGTGTGGGGCTTGACCACTGAGTTACTACAGCAGCAGATGTAAATTTCCTTTGGAATTGTGCTTACTTGAGAATTCCTCCTTTGACAGCCTGAATCTGCACTATTTTGCTAAACAACTTATTTCTGACAGGCCAGGAAAGATGAATGGATTTCTTACTTCACAGAAGAGGAAGTGGAGGAAAAAGCAAATTACCTTGAGCTCTGCAATACTCGTTATTCTCAAAGTTTTGAGCTTGGGTTTCTGCATCCGATTGAAATTTCTTCAATCTGTTTTCAACAGAGGGAACAGACCTAATAGGATTTTGTAATTAGAAGTTTAATTTATTAATTATCATTGCTGGTCTGCTGGAATGAGACATTGTGCTTGTTATGCAGTAATTGCTCACAGTTTAGGTCTATTTCACAGTTGAGCAGGCCGCTAAACCCACTGGCACGCTTGCCATGCCCTTGCATTGTTTAAAGCAGTGCTGCTGATTGGCATAGGATTAGGAGGTCAGAGGCGATGCTCATTACAGCATATCAGTGTGGAGAGAAAATTAACCCTTTAAATGGTCAGGATCCACTCACGGGTGCAGGCTTGAGTTCTTCATTTCTATGACTTAAGAATAACAAGTGTATTAAGCCGGCGAGTTCAAGGGGTTAAAACACAAATTAATGCGTGCAATTCTTCACAAATTAAGATGGAATTCCATACAAACTGACAGGTCATAAAGAATCTATCCCTGTTTTACAGTTTTCTCAGAAACATTTTCAGTGCTGAGCTCTCTTTTTCAAAACTCTTCACACAGTCAGGTTTGAGCTAAACCATGGGCATTTTTACCAGTATGTGAACATAAAATGCATTTACACACAAATAAACTGGATATCAGTTTGCTTAGCCACAAATATTATATTGGAAAACAATCAAAGCATACACAAATGATGATTGTACTGACTACCATTGATTCAATATGCAAACAGGCCAATCACAACAGATCCCCAAATAAGCTGACGTCCTACACAGGTGACCATCCATGAAAAGAGGTCACTCCTGTAATTCTTTTGTGCTCAACGGATCCTGCAGTAAACAAGAGTGGGTGAAAAAGAGGCATAATGGCTGGAGAAGTTAGAGAAGAGTGCGAATGCTTGGTGGAACCACCATAATAGACCATATTATTCATCATAGTCTTTCACTGAGAAAGATTGATTAACCATCTTAACTGTTCAACATCAATAGTAAGCATTTTTCAACAAACCAACAGATGAGATCAATAAAAGCTATGCATTGTTTACACTGTAATATAATGACATAGTAACTATAATACTGAACAAACTACAAGGTAAATGATGATGGATAATGTGAATTACTCATAAATGTACATAAAACAGTGCATCTATGATGACAACAGTTTCTGGCCCCCTCAATGAAACCATATACAACCTTTCCACCAGTTTTATTTCAGTGACCCCTTCATTAAACATAGACATGCCACTTTTATATGTCACATACACCAACCAGGCATAACATTATGACCACCTCCTTGTTTCTGTGCTCATTGTCCATTTTATCAGCTCCACTTACTTTAAAGGTTACAGTTACAGACTGTAGTCCATCTGTTTCTCTGCACATTTTGTAAGCCCCTTTTTACCCTGTTCTTCACTGGTCAGGGCCCCCTTAGACCCTCTTAGAACAGGTACTATTTGGGTAGTGGATCATTCTCAGCACTGCAGTAACACTGACGTAGTGATGGTGTGTCAGTGTGTGTTGCGCTGGTCTGAGTGATCCGCCTGGTCCGCCTGATTGGTCTATATTGTTTTTCACTGCAAAAGCTCCATCGTTGGTGTTTCTTAGGTGTTTGTGATTGACCAAGTATTCCTCTTGTAAGAACATGAGTTTCCATCCATCCATCCATCCATTTTCTAAGCCGCTTCTCTGTCAGGGTCGCGGAGGGGTGTCCCGGCAGTCTCCGGGCGGAAGGCAGGATACACCCTGGACAGGTCGCCAGTCCATCGCAGAGAACATGAGTTTTTTAGACATAATTGCAGTGTTTAGAACAATGTAGAGCATTTTGGGTGTAAAAGTGATTCAGCAGGGGTGTGAAAAGTTCTGAAAATGTGACTGTGGTACTGAAAATGCTTGTTAGCACCTGTTAGAATCTGTAAACAGCTGCCGAGCTTTAATAGGCGCTCTTTTTAATGGCGAGACACAAGAGGAGAGCGGGACAATTTTTTTAAACAAAGCATTTCACAATGAATCTTCACCAGTTAATTACTGATGCTCTTACAATTTTTTTGTATTGGAAATTTTGCACATGTAAATGACATGCTCTCAACTATTGTTGTGTAATGTATTTAGTGATGTGGTATACATTATGGGGCGGCACGGAGGCATGGTGGGTAGCGCTGTCGCCTCAAAGTGAGGATGGCCTGGGTTCGATTCCCTGGCCCGGTGACCGGGGTCCTCTCTGCGTGGCGTTTGCATGTTCTCACTGTGTCTGCGTGGGTTTCCTCCGGGTTCTCCAGTTTCCTCCCACAGTCCAAAGATATGCAGTCAGGCCAATTGGACATGCTAAATTGGCCCTGGGTGTGAGTGACTGTCTGTGTCTGTCTGTCCTGCGATGGACTGGCGACCTGTCCAGGGTGTATCCTGCCTTCCTCACGATGACTGCTGGGATAGGCTCCAGCACCCCCCCACGACCGTGACGGAGAAGCGGCTTGGAAAATGGATGGATGGATGGATGAATGGATGGTATACATTATTGTATGCATTATTGTGTGTGCATGTGTTGTAATTTTATCTAGACTTCCTATTTTTGCTCATCCTTAATTGGTCACGTCTGTCACACCTGTCATTTGTCATGTATAATCATGTAAAATTTCATGAATGTGAGTATTCTAGAGATGTTTGATCTTCAATACAAAAAAAAGTTGATTTTCAGCAGAATGGTTTTGAGAATGGGCTTCAGAGTTGCATTACTGAGTGAGATCTCAGAGAAGATGGAATGACTGTGACTGTTGTTACAAAAGCAAATAGATATATTTGAAAATTTTATTAAGGTTATACAGAAAACAAGCATCTTATTATACATTATTATGTATGCCATTGATATTATTATTCTATGTGGTGCTGTCAAGTATGGCAGAGGTAAGCCTTCATTAATGTTGCTAACATTATACAGTTAGACTTGAGTGCACATAAATTAACAAAACATGCTGAATTGAATACACTTCTGTCAAGTTTTTACATTTTTCTGATTATGATAAACTTTAGAAAATGTTGTTCAGTCCAGGTATCTCATTTCTTTAAAGAACCGATATAGAAAGCTTATATAACATTGTTTTAATAGTGAGGGTGCACAACAGTGATGGAGCGCTTGTAAATTCAGCATTAAACACTTTCTAGACAGTCATGCTGTTTGGTTGATTCTGGTTGAAAATCACTGGTGAAGAGAGTCAGATAATCTCTGTAGTAAATTCCTTAACAACGGACGTGCCATTCCAACAGTGTACAACCACAGTAACAGGATTTCATCAGTGCACTAAAACACAGTACACTCACCAAGAAAGAAAGTTTTGGATTGTTAATGTTGGCACTAGAAGGGAGATTTATTAGAAAGTTTTGTGAAGTGTGTCAAAGTTGTCTGTGTAAGGCTCCAGATAGTGCTTCAAAAGAAACTTTTGAGGACAGACTTGCTGCTGACCTTTCAGAGGAAAATAACTGCATAATGAAAAATCTCAAAAACAAACAGGAATATAAATATGTGTATTAGGCAAAGTTATTACAATGCATTATACATCTGCCTGATCATACAGGGCACATTTCATTCTTACTCTAGAAAAGCGTGAAGTCTGTGAAGCAACAAAAGTTTCTCTACTGAATATGTGGGTCCTGCAGTAAGATAATGGACTCTTCACTCTAAATAATGTTGAAGAACCATGTTTGTTTCCTTACGGGAGCCTATTATGCTCACTTTCAATGTTCATAATTTAGATTTTGTGGTCTAGTAGAACAGATTTACATGCTTCAGTGTTCCAAAAACACTGTTTTTCTCACACTGTACATCTCTATCCACCCTCTGTTTGAAACATTCTGTTAGAGCTCTTGTGCCTTTAAGCCCCATCTTCCAACAGGGTCAGTGTCTTTAAGCCCTGCTTCCCTGAGGCTGACTGATCAGCTCACCTTCTCTTTTCTGATTGGTCAGCAAAGCAACATCCTGCTATAAGTTGCGTCCCTACAGCACTGTGGCTGTTCTTTTAATGGCGCCAGCTCTGCCGTATCAGAGTCCGATCCTGAACGTGATGCAAAACAAGTTGATAGTCTTGCAAGCTAGACCAGAACAGGTCATTTCAGAGTAGTAGGTTTCAACTTTTTTGATTCTCTGTTCAGTATATGAGGGTGTGAAAAGCTTGCCAGTAGGCAGGCAATAAGGATTGTGTTACAAGATGACATCACTGTGTAACCAAGAAAAGGGCTGGGGTTCTAACAAGGCGTTTCAGGCAGCTGAGAAAAGTGTTTTTTTTTGTTGGAGAAGGATATTGCCTCTGGTGTGTTCTATGGGCTTTATAACTCTGCAATCTGTTTAAATACACAAAAGCCATATAACACACTAACGGAAAGAGAAACACTAAATCGACAACAATTAAAGTTTTTTAGAGCTATGCACTCAAACCAGAATTGATCTAAAAACCTCCATTTTAAACATTCACATAATGTTAAAAATTAACACCAATTAAAAGCATAATTAGATGAACAGCCTTTATTTCAAACTTGCACATACTCTAAAGGCTCTATTCCAGTTAAAGAGTTGGTCTAGCAATTTATAAAACTTTACTTTGGACCTCCACATAATGCATATGTTCTATCCCAATTACAGGTTTCCTAGAACTAATGCTCAAGCAATGAGCCATTTAACAGCATTTACTTTGAACCATATGCTTGATCCAGGATCCACTGAATGATCTTTATTTTGAACTTCCACATAAGGTAAAGGCTCTTTCCCCAACGTTACATGTAAGCATGTATTTGGGTACTTATTGTGTTTGTGTCTCTCTTTCTCCTGGTCTCTCCCTTCACGGATGTATCTGCCCTGCAATCAGTCATATGAGGAGGTCTGGCTCTTGTAGAAGGTTAAAGAGGCCTTCAAGATGGCTGAAGAGAGATGACTGATCACGTGTGCTCTGTTTTAAATCTCTTGTCTTGGGAATGTGCTTTTGTTTTAGATATTTTACCAGCACTTCTTTTATCTTGTGATGTGAGAGTGTGTCTGTTGTGTTGGGGAAGTGCTTTAGTCAATATTTTACCTCTACACATTTAACTTGAGTTTCACAAGAGATGGAGTGTTTGTACCACCTGGGGCTTCAAACAGGTAAGAGGGGTGTGTCTATACATTCACACCATGTAGAAGTCTACTCTGTCTAGTTCCTTAGGTCAGAGGGTGGGGACCGGCTTATGTACTTTTGATTACTGGCCAGGGAGGTGTAGAGTAGCTTTTGATTCCTTTTTTTGTAGGTTAGCTGAGTACCTTCTGTTTCAGAGTAGGCAAGCGTGGTTAGGTATTATTTTGGTCTTTTCTTTGGTACCGTCCACAATTTGACTCGTTTGGTACTAGGTTTCATAGCTCGCCATTATATTGTGGATGGTTTTAATAAAATGGCTTCAAAAGCTCTTTTGGCCTGTTCCTCCAGCTTTTAATCCCTCACCAGTGCAGTCTTTTAAATGCCACATGTTACTGATCCCACAGCGTCCTAGAGAAAAACATGGGGTCGTAACACCAATTAGAGGCTTCCAAGAACAAAACACGTAAGCCAGTAACTATTTATAAAACTTCACTTTGAACTTCCACAGAATGTATTGGTTCTGTTCCAATTAAAGTGTTTTCATAGAACCACACAATCAAGGCCCATTTAAGACGCTTTTTGTAAAAGCTAAACTTAATGTAAGTTCTAGGGAAACTCTTCAGTTGATATAGAACCGCCACATAATTTCTGTCCAAGTTAATTTTCCTAGAAGCATATGCTTTAAAGAATCCATATATTGAGGAATGTTCTAGCTCTTTGCATTGTCTTCTGAATCATGATCAGCTCCCAGTGGCTGGATTGTAGCATATCTTTGCATGGAACATTTCTTGAAATTTCATCATGGTGACTCTACTGTCTCCTGCCTCTCTGTCCATTGATTTTGCACAGCAGCACCCACATAACAATGACAAACCAACAAAATGGCAGAGGAGGAGACCGATATGCCTGGTTAAATGCTCTTCTGCCAAAGCTGACAGGCATAGCCAGAGCTGAATGCTTTAGTTAAATAAGAAGAGACCAGCAAGAAAGAATCTTCCATTCATAACTCATGCCTGCCATTTTCCAAAAAGGGCTGATGGTTCCTGTGGTTCCAGAAGATCTATTTCCAGCTGATGTGATACATTGTGTTATGCTAAATGGCTGAGCTAGCCATAAATATAAGAGAAAACCACAGGCGCCCTTTGGAGTATGACTAGGCCGAATAGTAAAATAAGCCTCCTCCGTTTGGGCGTTTCTGAGACAAAATGACAAGCCTCTGAACTGTATCCAATCCTGCATTGAGGACGATATGAAATAATAGCTATCATTAGCCAAGAGGCAAAGCTCCAGAACTCAAATGATGTATTTTCTGCGATCAATACAGCCACTCTTATCAATAGAGCCTTTGCCTTCATTACCAATAGGCGCATACAGAAAGATTTGCTAAATTAAATTTCAAATTGGGCCAAAATGATAATGGAGCATCTATTACTTCAACCAACTCAAGAATGCTTGACAACAAATTGAATTAGAAATGGAGGCACAACAAAAGGCCCCTTCAAACAAGCTGGCAGAGAAAAGAGGGACAAAATATGAGGAGAGCTATTTCAGGACAACAGGCGGACGAGTGGGGAGACTTTTTTGGCTCGATCCAAAAGATGATGGCTGGGACATCTCAGGGATGCAGGGTCTCCTTTTCCGTGAGGATATTAAACAGACTCCCATTCAGCCAGCATATCTCCTTATTAAAAGAACAGAGGAGAGTGAATATCAGCTGTCTGCTTCTGTAATTGGAAGCATAGGGACCCTTTCAGCCTATTACCATTTTTGTGGATGAAACAGGGTTGGTGTTGACACATTTGTTTGTCTGAGCATGAAATTGTTCCAAGACGCGCTCCAGGAGGAGGATATTTTATTAAGAGCTAAAATTGTGCTTTAAAAAGGGTGTTAAAAAGCAGATGAGGTCTCTGAGGGATTTTTCTCAGGAATTAGAAATACATGTGGGATAGCAGTTGGTAAAGCAAATATTTACTGTTTATTTGTCTATTTGTTTATTTAAGGTCCAGAATTATTATTTTAAAAAGCACTGTAGTGAAAAGCACTAAGGAATTTTGCTGTAGAGCTAAAAACATTAAGAAATTAAGATGAACATCTTAAGCTATAATAAATAGCAAAGGAAATAAACTGAAAAATACTGAAAAATTCACTTTTATGTATGTAGTTGAGGACGTTGAGGTAGTTGAAGATTCTGTGCAACTTTCTGGTAAATGTGTTTTCTGTATTTTTCCTGAAACTGAAAAATGACTTGTACATATGGTCTGTTTTGACTGGAAATTAAATAAAGGAAGGGTAGCATTAGATGTACTGTGCATACAGAATTCTGCATTAATGAGCAAAGTTATCAAATACTGTGCCACTTGTCAACCATAAGTTACCTTTAACCAACTGTGTTGGTTAATGGAAGAGTTTATTAAGATTACTATTAATAACCTTACTGTAAGTGCCTTTATGCACCAAATGTGATGTATTTGTTATTTGTGTGATATTATTTTCTTCACCCTCTGTTTGATTTTTGCAGTCAATATGAGCCACTCGAGCAATTACAGTGGTCTTTGGTATTGGCATGGTGACAACTATGATGACTGTAATGTCCTGCCAAGCTTTGCCCTTGTTGTCTCATCCCCCCTTTGTTTACATTCTCCCTTGTTTCTCTTCCATGTGCTTCTGTTTTTGTTTTGCTTCTGCTGCCCCTCCCTCGCTCTACACTGTTATCATGTCCCACACCTGTGTCTGATGTGTTGCCCCACCCTATCTGTTCACAAATGTTCCTTGTTAGTTTTCCGTGGTATTTGTACACAGTGTGTGTCACACAGTGCTTGGCATAGTTTCATTGTGGCACTTGGCATTGTGTATTCAGTTGAGTTCTGTTTGTTTGTTTTTTGCTCAGCAGTTCTTTAAGTTTTTTAGTTTGATTTTCTTGTTCAGGTCTTCCTTTCGTTTCTCTTCTATTTCTTGCCACCATTATCATGGATCTCAGTAAAACCCACTTGCCTTCACTCAAGCTCACTTACTGTTATAATGACAGATCGTTTATTTGCTGCCCATCCCAGTAACTGATTTTTTGACAAACACCAAAAGGATTGGTTTGTCTTCTTCTTTGTTTTGTTTGGTGCTAGAATCTCCAAAAGTACCTCAAAGTGGGTGATGGACATGCAAGACATTTGTCGAGCTAAAAACATTAAGAAATGTACCTTGCAATTTGTTTTGGATGTTTTGTCACCTGAGACCTGTTTGTTTGTTTGTTTATTTTGCTTTGCTACGTCAAAAAAAGGTGACATTCCAAAAAAAAAGGCACATCACATCCAATCTGTACAGGTCTGATCCAGAAGAATCTTGTCAAGATATTTCACATTTTCACATTATTTATTCACCAGAAATTTAGTGTGGTTTTACCTCCTTTCTCTCACAGCTCATCACTTTCATTCTTAAAGGGGAAATCCACCAATTTTCATATAATTAAGTGGTTAAGATGTAAATAAGGTCATTTGGAGTGATTTGGTGTGAAATTCTCTGTTCTGTAGAAACTCACAGAGCCCGAATTGTTCATAGTGATGGTGACAGGAACCAGATGTCCACCTCTAAAAGCTGCCTCACAGAAAGTTATTCCACAAAATGGTTAGGTATATGCTGCCTGGTGCCTGAGACATTGCTTCAACATAGCTTTGTTATAAAGTTTTGACCTGAAACATCTTGTTAATCCATTTATTCATAGCAAAGGGGAACATCCAGGGCATTGTGAGGCAAAATAGTCCCCAAAGAAGAACTTTACACTATTTTACCATCATGAATGTGACATACAAAAACTCAGAAGACATGTGCAGATTCACCAGTAATTTGGGTAGTAAATACAATGGCTGTGTTTATGTTGTAGACATCATGACTCCTGGCTCCTATTACCACCACTGTAAAGAAATCTGAGTCTATAAATTTCTCCACAAGTCAGTTTACAATAAATCATTCAAAATGACTCTTTTATATCTACATAACTGAATTATGCAGAAGAATCTAATGAGTTCTCCTTTTAAGTTCATGGTAATGGCACCAAGCCTGAAGTGCTATCATGCCTGTAGAGAGTGCAGCTGAAGACCATTGCAAATACAGATCTACACACCAAAGTCCTCTTTAAAATGAGCTGAGGAAGACAGCGCTTTGGCTAACAATAGCTGTGCAAAGCATCCAATAAACCTGGTAGAGCTTCAACTCTGCACCCAACACAGTTTCTATTAGCTCACTGACAGAAGCCTATAGATAGAGGAAATGTGACAGACACGCTGTGAGAGGAAGAGAGAGAGAGAGAGAGAGAGAGGACAAGACAGAGAAGAAAGGACAGGAGACAAACAAGCGCTATAAGTCCCAAGGTAGATACTGAATCAACCTCACTCAGCAGTTCTGCTGTTTTATATTTGCTGAGCTCTCAGATTGTGACAGACCTGATTTCCTAGCACCTCCTTAATAAACACTGTTGCACCAATTACATAGGGACTGAAAGTGGGTGTGGGGGTGTGGGTGTGTGTGTAATTGCTGTCCCCAACACATAGAGCAATGATCTCATCCACATACATCACCTGCCCTCATTATCCTTTCATCTGGCTGTCAGAAAGCACCCAGACACCGCTGGCGGCCAATGCCGCTAATGCCAGCACAGCAATAATAATGAAGGAGATAAAATATTTATTAACAACCTTGACAGCACTAGGCTCCCATGGAGGAAATGTGGTTATTCAATATTATTTTATGTATGCCAAAAGTGCACTCCACAAAGTTATAATTGTTAGTCACCAAATTCACTAGTGCATCTATTATTATTATCATTATTATCATTATTATTATTATTATTATGTGAAGGCAGAACACAAACCATGCAAGGAATGAATTTGCAGAACCCCCACATGGCTTTCAAAGTCCCTGAAAAGTAGGAAAAACTTGCAGATGTGGAATCACGAGTCCCTCCAGCAGAGCAGAGCAGAGCACTAACGTCAGTTGATGCCTGTAGCAATGTAAGCTTGTAGAATTAAGCAGTACAACAATGGACTCTATGGCATCAAATCAACGGCACTTTGGCAACATTGAAATCAGTGGCATGGGTCCATCATCAGATTTTCAGGATGATAAAAGCGATACAGAGCATGTAAGTTTGACTCATCTTCCTTTCTTTGTGTCATCTTTTCATGCTTTGGTGAGTGGAAAGTAGTTCGGGGAATCACACCCTGCCAGTCTTCTTTCATTCTGACAAGGTCGTTCCCCATTCATGAGCCAGCCTGCCATCCTCAATAGCGGAGCTTAAGTTTCTTCATCATGCTTGAGAGGGACTGGAGGCTTAACAGAGGATTAACAGAGGCTGCAAGGGTGAACCCCGCCAATTGTCACTCTTCTTTCAGATCAGTATGGAAAAACCTATCCACCAGGAACAAGAGGTCTTGGAGAGCAAGCAACCAGTGTTCTAGTGATGTGAACTTTAGTACCTTTGGCTTTGGGCATCCACTGCAAAGGTGCATGATCAATGACAATGGCACAAGGCCTACCTATAAAGAAAAAGCAGATATTCTCCACTGCCCACTCAATAGCGTCTCATTTCATGATCACATACCAGCAGGGATGAATTTACAGATGAGCTGGGTGCATCTTGCCATTGCATTCTTTGGACAGCCCCCAACCCAGCACATTTGCAACTGGCAAAGAATAATAAAATCTTGATGACAGGGAACCTAGAAAAAGGTTCTTAGAACCTTCCTTAGAAAAAGGAACAGGCTATCAATAAGAGGTCAGTCATGAATCTTTGGCAATACTATATCAACCCCAAGAAGGCATGTCCCTGGGTTACTGGGATGTGGGTAGGTCCTGATGGCTTCCACCTTTCTGGCAAAGAGAAAGAAGACAGTGGATTCTAGGGGGATTCTTTCACTGCAAATAGGATGTTAGGCAGCAACAAACAGTGGTGGACAAAGTGCAAAAATCATGTACTTAAAGTAGAGATACCCAACGTAAAATATCACTCCAGTAAAAGTAGAAGTTCCTCCCTTTAGACCTCCACTTGAGTAAAAGTACAAAAGTATTTGCCTTCAAATGGACTTAAGTATCAAAAGTAAAAGTACTAAAAGATTAATTATGGCTCTAATGTCCATACTCTTGCTTCCTCAACTCATACTCTAGTGTCACTCTTGGCAAACCAATCGTTTAATACAATGTCATTAATCAGTGACACAGATGTCTATTAAAATTATCTTAAGGCTGAAGGCAAACAATTTCCATTAGTTGAACCAAGTGGCTCTGAAATAACCTTTTGCAAACAAGCAAAGTTCTACCATTAGCAATTTCTATCATCTTGGTCTATGACGTCCAATAACATTTGTTTGTAGAACCACTTTACCAAACCTCTTCTACCAAACAGGTTCACCAGTACATGGGCAATGGCTTTGAAGGTGACTTTCTGTAGGGGCAGTGCTTATGTGAATTATCATCACATAATCTATAATTGCCAAAACTGGGATATGACATGACTCACTTTCCATTTTCTTGTTGCATCTAAAGGCAACCCAATCTCTAACCATCCAAAGTCTGACGAATGTGAAAACTGTAGCATATAACATCTCAGAATTAGCATGGAGAATGTGGCTTAGCCCTGTTTTCAGTGATAATAATATTTATGCAAGCTAGTTATATTAGGGAGACATGTCTCTGGAGACATGTCTTTAATTAGCTGACTTGAGTTGGAGTAACTGTACTTTTGTGGCAAACTGTTTAAGTGCTATCCTTGCAGAAGGCCCCTCAGTTACAGTACTTGTGCCAGAGTGTGA
This sequence comes from Pygocentrus nattereri, assembly GCF_015220715.1. Lineage (NCBI taxonomy): Eukaryota > Metazoa > Chordata > Actinopteri > Characiformes > Serrasalmidae > Pygocentrus > Pygocentrus nattereri. The sequence continues at coordinate 10,927,614 of NC_051226.1, forward strand.
CAGGCAGTATTAGCTCACTGGAGGTTCTCTAACATGCATTATGGAGATGATTATGGAGGCTCAGCTCATTATGGCTCTCTCAAATACAGACACAAAAGTTATAATAGGAGAAGCACTTATAAAACTGTATGAACTCATGAGCCTCAGGAAATGTAGGCAGTACTGGCTTCACACTAGAAGACTGGACTCCATTTGATTGACTTTCTCTGGAGTATCTCTGCTTGTTTCAAGGTGCTGGATTTTGATCTGTTTAAATCTTTTGAATGACAAACCAGTAGGCTTAGTAGACTGCTTATTACTACATTAATAAGCAGAGCACCTGTTTGTAGAGCACATGTAATGCTCTTATTAAGCCTTAACAAGCCAGTAGTTGGCATGTGGCTGCTTATTACTATATAATTAATGAATAACTAACAAAGAATAAGCATTTCCAGAGCACTTTGTGCATTATACATCATATTTTTCAAAACATTTTATATGTATTTTATATGCCTTTACTAAGCTTTAACAACCCTTTTACTAGTAAATAGCTTATTTAACTTTAAGACAATTCACCAACTGTTTATTACTGTATTTCTTTGCCATTTGAATTAAGCATTTTCCAGAGCACTCTCATAAGCCTTCTCCAACCTAAAGTTGGCTGATCATTATTATATTATACAGCAGTGACTAGACTGAATTAAGCATTTTTATTTGGGTATTATACAATGTACAGGCTATGCATTAAAAGTGTATTATAACATCCCTTTATTCTGAGGTGCTACCTGATATTTTATTCAAGTCTTATACAAGGCAGGGCTGGTGGACTTCAAATCAGGCTGTACAATTACAGCCAAACAATTATGAATACTGACAGTGTGTTTTTTTGTTAAAACAAACACCGGGTCCCATAATGAAATATGTAAGTTGGGAAGATATTTCAATTTCAGTCAACATAGAAAAGTTTACTTGAATCAAATTGCAGAATGTTGACTTTCTATTAAGTTGGAATAGCTCACCTTTTTCCAATGCATAGGAGGAGCTTTCAGCGTGAACTTTCTCTCAACATTCAGCTGTTTTATATTTTCTAACTCTATTTCTGCCACCTATAACATTACAAATTCTACAGAGACATTATGAGATTTTTTTGAAACATTACAAAGCAACATTATAAAAAGTTCAAGCCCTTAGTATAGTGCTGAATATTATTTAACTAACACATTCCATCCCTGTACATCACCGCATAGAATCGTATGTGAGTTCCATTAACATATTAATCCACATTCACATGGAGGCTGGTGATGTACCGGGTCAAACTGTTTCGCATCCCGACCTCAATAAATAAGGCATGTGAGGCCACTGCCTTTTGAATACCAAGAAATAGCCTCATGATGGACACTTTAAAGGCACCACATTCAAGTCCTAGCATGGCATAGTATTGAATTGTATGTCACTTCCATTAGCATTTTAACCCACGTTCATATGGAGGCTCCTGATGTCAGCAGGTCAAGCTGCTCTTGGCCTAGACATCCATGAAAAAGGCATATAAGGTCATATCACAGATTCAAAAGCTGAGAGTTGGAAGCACCGTGATTGCTTGTCATACGCAGCAAGGCAAAAAAGGGGAAAGTGACAGTAATGTCTGCTAGAAGGCTGTTAGAGTTAGTTGTGCATCTGCCCTCTCTCTCTTTCTCTCTCTCCCGCTTTCTTTCTCCATCTACCTATCTATCTATCTCTCTCTCGCTCTGCCACTCCCTGATGGAGCTTAGCTTCTGCTCTGCATAATCTTGATGAGAAAGCAGTCAACAAACAGCTGCAGGCCAACCATACTACACAAAGCAGGTGTGGGGGGGTGGGGGTGGGGGGGTGGGGGGGGGGGGGGCAGAGGAAGGGGCGAGGTGCAGGCTGATTTGGTGTGTGTGCGCATGTGTTTGTAATTTCTGCTAAACGTGTTGCATCTTCAGCGAGCTTGTAAACACTCCAGGCAACTTAGTCGACCTAAATGAGCACCGGTGAAGTAAATAAATTGTTTTGTCTCCTCCAGGACATGAGCGTGTTCATGCAGATCATTCAATGACTGATTAATGTGATTCTGTCAGATTTCTTCCTCTGATGGGACACTCATGCCTGACTGGCAAAATAAGCTCCATAGTGATTATTCAGCACTTCAATTATAATCCCAGACAAATGCTGACATCCCCCCACAGACATACACTGTGTTTATATTCATTGCGTGGTTCCCAGTGTCCAGATAAAAGCAGAAAAAGATACATTGGCCTTTTCCAAAGTGGGAGGAGAATGTTTCTAAGGATGGACAGTAACAGTTCTTGTGGCACTTCCACAGGGATGAAGTTTGAAATGGAACCCTTACATCATCGCCACTCTGTTTTTCGGACATAGTAAGGTTACTGTGACCTTACAGTGATGATGATCGGTTCTATGTTTACATCAGAATTGAGCCAACACATCTTGCCATAACCAGAAAACAATCAAATCAGTTCAGGTTGTTTACAAAGCAGTGTATTATCTTCTGTCCACTATTCAATGCATATGCTTTATTATAAAGACTCTGATATCACAAAGTTGAGTGGTGCTGGACTGGTGCTGGAGTGACAGCTGGAATCAAACGTGTTCTGTAGCATTTAGCCTGTTACCCCTTGATGAGCCACTTTTGTGTGTGGTTTTCTTTAGTATGTAAATTCTGCACCTCTTGGTGTTCACACTGACATTGAACCAAAAGTCAAATTGCCAAAAATTCACAATTGACTGGGCAGATTTTTTAACCCTGTTATAGCGGGGACACTTCATGCTCAGTGGTCCTTTTTAAATGAAATAAACACTCAACAGATTCTCAGCAACATAGCAATAACACATCAATGATGTGGCAGCAGTAAATACATTCAGCACATTATCAAAATACTTTAACTGCGTAAATAACATTTGTTTATAGTCAGCTCAATTCAGCTGTGTCCAAATGCATATCTGTAGATGTTAATCTAAATATTGAAGAAGTCACTGAACACATAACAGGTTCAATACAGACCATTTCAAAATCCTCAACAAGCTGTTACAGACATGCTGCTGACATCATTCTGTAACTGGAACTTACGGCCCTAAACATACTTTACTCAAACATATAAACACCCAGGCTTGTTTCCTGTACAAACTCACCATGCGTTCTTACGTTGAAAACACTCAGTACTGAAGGGGGTGATAGAGTGCAGTAGATCAGAGAGGGATCTACTGTTATTCCATCAGCCTCGACAACTAAATGTGGGCAGAAGAGGAGAGTGAGCTGCTTTACTTCAATTCTTGGAATGGAAATGCGATAATTAATCTTATTTTTATGCCATCTTTACATGAGACTCAGTGGTAAAGCATGCCAGTGGTACAAGACCTCTCGATCAGGCATGGCTATTGTTTTAGCTCCCCTTGCTGTAATGCTCAGAATGCAGTTTGTGCTTGTGTTGCGTTATGAGATCCATTATCACATTTTTGAATGCAACTATTCTGGGTTGAGATTAAGATTAGCGCTAAGAGTAGGGCCAGGGTTAGAATTAGGTTAGGTTTTTCTTAATGGAAGTAACATATTAAATCTACTTCCTGTAAAATATCAACAATACATCTACTTAATGTAACTAATCTACTTAATACCTTCACGATATTTACCTCAATTGTATTCAGGTGCTTCAATACTGCTACTTCACTGATACGCTGTTGACGTAGAATTTAATTAACTTATTAATCATCTACAAAGGACCACTCCAAATAATGTATTACCCGTAATATTGACATAATCATGTCATAAACATGTTGTGGCAGATGTCATCTGTTGTCATGAGTTGTCATAACAGATTATATCCAGTCATATCACAATGCCATTCTACCCATCCATCCATCCATCCATCCATCCATCCATCCATCCATCCATTTTCTAAGCCACTTCTCTGTCAGGGTTGTGGGGGGGGTGGTGCTGGAGCCTATCCCAGCAGTCATCGGGCGGAAGGACAGGTCGCCAGTCCATCGCAGGGCAGACAGAGAGTCACTCACACACTCACACCTAGGGCAATGTAACATGTCCAATTGGCCTGACTGCATGTCTTTGGACTGTGGGAGGAAACAGGAGAACCCGGACACGGGGAGAACATGCAAACTCCACACAGAGAGGACCCCGGTCCTCCCCGGCAGGGGAATCGAATCCAGGCCCTCCTCGCTGTGAGGCAACAGCGCTACCCACCTTGCCGCCCCCATTCTACCCCTCCCTGTAATTGTAATGACATGTTCTATAATGCTTGATAGCATAACCTGGAATTATCATGTGACACAAACTGTCATGACATCAAACATTAGCAGCATCTGTATTGAAAACTAGCAGCAATGGAAGCCAATTGAATGTTCTCTGAATTAAGAAGTCATGAAGAGATGATAAATAAATTGCCCAAGGGAACCACCAGGAGCCAAGAGATTAGTTAGGGGTTGCAGTGGACCCTCCCGAACACCCAATGACAATGGCATTGAACTATATAATATATAAATTATATTATATGATATTTTTATTTTTTTATTATTTTTCATTCAGTTTTTAGTGTTTTAATGACTTTTTAAAACTTATATGATGGCCTTTTTGTATTGGTTAAATGCTGGAACATTGAGGTGTTGACAAAAATGTTACTATTTATTAGTAGATACAATTTTGGCCATGTTTATGCAAAGGTAAAATATCTGTTAAATATGTAATTAGCATTTTAAAAATACACCTTTAAGATGTGCTGTGCATATACATATGGTGAATAAATATGTTTATTGACATTTTTGTTTTATTAACATATTTATAGGTTTGGTCAAATTAAAAGTCAGATCTTTCACATTTAAATTTACCATAAATGACAGGCCACTGAGTCGCATTACTTCTACAGTTGTTATGTAAAAATACAGGTGATTACTGTGAGAGTACAGCAGAATGCAGCTACATAAGTTATCTTGTGGTCCTGGTGGTCTGTGAAGTCACAGTATATAGTGACTGTTTTACTTTTATTTACTGTAAATGTGGTACAATTGATACATATGACTTTTTTACCTTGTAGAGAAGAAAAGACAATGTATTCTATATTTGGTTCTTATTGAATTCACATCAAGTTCCATTGTAATCCAGCCAAACCTGCCAGGTGTGAATACAGCCTGGAGCTTGTATTGCTCTCATCCTAGACAAACTCACACACATAAACCACACAAACTGTCTTATACACAGACAGACAAACACTCATGAACACAGACAGAAAAGCACACACATATACAGCACAGTGCAACAATTTTAGGCATCTGAGAAAATGATGTGTAAAGCTATTTATGAAGGTAGTAGTGAGGTGCACAAACCCTGGCAAGGGCAGGAGTTGAGGGTATTTCTGGACGAGTTAATTTCAAGTGAAAGTCCAAAGTTATTCTAATATGGAGATATTGTAATGCTAAAGAAACAGAATAGATAATAAGTGAGGTTTGCTCATTGCAAGACCCAAGAACAGATCTAATCCAAATAAATGCCTTATTTGATCATCAGAGTGATCGTGTAACTCTTTATTCCACTATCATTTTACCGTTTCATTCTTTGCTCTGCTCCTGCATACACACTGTGTGATATTAGTAGTTAGCTAGCCAGGAAAGCATTTCTCAAACTTATATATAACCACTTCAAATGTCAAAGATTAATCAGTTTTTGAGAAACCCAGACTCTGAAAGTGCATAGTCATGATCAGGGTTGGGCAGAGTACTGAAGCAGTGATGGCTGAATAATGAATAAACTCCTAAATGTATTCAGTAATGTGTCCATTACAACACATAAAAAATAAAGCATTCATTTAGAATGTATACTGATAAGGCACAGGGGGAAACTCTGCTGTATTTTTTATTCAATTCACACTGTGTCATTATGTAATTCATCTTTTAATATGTTTAATGAAAAATCACTAATTTAATTGAGTCCAGTACAATACTCACAGTAAAATTATTAACCCTTGTGTGGTGTTGATGTGTTTGTTACTCAGAGGTCAGGTGGAGCCACATTTTTTAAATCAATATAGTCACAACAAATTAAGTAAAAATATCAGATGTTTAAAATATCGGAAATGGCCAGTGTAGGGTTCTCCTTTAGCAGCTGTAGCCAGTCAGCAGCCTGTCCATGTGGTCCATCCTCTCACACACACACACACACACACACACACACACACACACACACACACACACACACACATACAGTACAAACACATACACACACAGACATGCACACACTAACAGTAGGCTATGTAGGAGGAGAACAGAGTGAAGGGACACAGAACCTCCACACTTTTATTCCCCACAGGCTCACCCAACACCCCATGTGTAATATAAATGTGTGGGGGGGTGAACGGTGTGAAGTCATTGAAAATGTGTAATTTTATATGTTCTCCACAGAAAATTTGCAAATGCCAAGGAGCCTGGGGTTGAAATAATAAATCACCTCATTTTCTTTCAGTAAACAATGATAATTGGTCTCACAGACCCCAACACCACACAAGGGGTATTAATTATGCTCCACCATAGTTTATCAGTCCACTCAGGCTTTAGCAGGAACTTCACACACTGATTTTAAAGTAAGTAATAAAAAAGCATTGATGATGTTTTTTTATTTATTTCTAAAAATATTCTTTTAAAACCATAAAAGTAACTGTGGCTGAATATGACCTTACAAAATAGAGCCTGGACTGAATACAGATACTTAATTTCTGTATTTTGGGGAAAAAAAAAAAAAAACGATTAGTCAATATTTGTATTCCGATACATCACAACCCTGATGACGATACAGTTGTATGCAAAGGTTTGGGTGCCCTTGTCAAATGAAATGTTTTGTTGATTTTCTAGGTGAAAATAAGCTAAAACATCCTTTAAAGAGAACAAACCTCTGCACATTTTAATGCACAACTGCTGTTTATTTGTTGAAATTAACATGGAAAAAATAAAATATAAAGTGTAGCATGTGCAAAAGTTATTTTATATTTCATGTTCTTCTGCTATATTACATCAAGTAAACAGCAATGATGTGTTAACCTTTGCAGAGAATATCATATCCTAGTTTTATTCCCAGTACAGGATGTGTTCACTCTTTTTGACTTAGAAAATTAACAACACATGCAATCTAACCAGGGGCACTCAAACTTTTGCATATGACCATGCAAACAGACACACACATATACAGACAGAGGAACACATACCTCCATCCCCCCAACACACTCACACATTCCTCAGCCCCCCTCTATGTGCTCATTCTTTTGTCACTTCCAATCACCCTCCACCATCGCTCATAGTACGGAGCAACTGTCAGTCACGTCAAATCCAATACAGGAGAGCTCTGCAAGTCTGTGTGTTCAGTATTACACAGTCTGTGGATCATAAAAGCCCTCAGTGTTGTCCTCTCGTCTACTAGCCTCCCTTCCACACTCTGTAGAGCATGCTTCTAATATTAAAGGGATTGAGGAGTTTCGTATTTCACAGTGCATTAAAGCGTGTTGCCCTTTAGGTGTGAGAACAACATTTTCAATATACGTCTGATCCCTGGCTTTAAAAGTCCCCAGCGAGAGTTCTTTCACTGGGACTGTTTATGTTCTCCTCTGAGCCATCACACATCATTCTAACACATACCAAACAGCTGCCACTGGGGAGAGAGAGAGAGAGAGAGAGAGAGAGAGAGAGAGAGAGAGAGAGGGAGGGAGAGCTTTTCATCAACACTTTTCATTCCAACTGTTTTATTCCCACTTCTGAAATAATGACAAAACCGTGGTAATGTGACACAAATCTTATACCCTGGAGGACATTTCCGTCTTTAAAGTTACCAACAATGTCTGGTTAAATTGTCAAAAATGGAAGGCCAGAGCCTTAAAATAGAACTGACACATTTAAAAATAGAAAGTGGGGCATTCATACATAGCAGCATCCACATATCACTGTACTGAGGATCACCATTAAGCTTTTGGTTGTGTAATAGTGTTATAATAATGCAATAATGGTTATTTTTGAAATATAGTTTCACACAGTAGATGTACGGGACTATGTATACAGTAGATTTAGTTTTGAATTTTAGTCAAACCAGATGTTAAACACAAGTTATTCACTTTTTCACATCAGGCAGACAAAAAAAAGATATATTCAACAGTAAATTAGGCGGAAGCCTCAACAACTACCTGTAATATTGAATAATATTAATCCCTTAACAATCCAAACATATTAAATACAATGGTTTATTATTCAGCTACAGGGACTTCAGTGCTGGAAGGATGGAGGTAATGGAGCTATTCTTAGGTTATAGAAGTGTGTGATAATACACTGGTCCCATGGCTTGTTATATATACTCATTAACATATAATATTAAATAATATTAACATATTTTAAAGAAATATATAGGGATTTTCCATGCTTTCAAAGTTCAGCTCTTGGAAGTTGTTTTCATTTTGTGCTTTTCACCATCCAAATAATCCCTCTTACATTCAGTGATGTAGAGGTCTGGACTCTGGGGTGGTCAGTCCATTGTTCTGAGAACATCAGCAGCTTCTTTGTTTTGATTAACAAATTTTCTTTTGTCTGTTCGCTTGACTCAGTAAGGGCTTCATTATAGCTACACAACCTTTCAGCTGAGTTGTCTTCTTACAGTGGAAGGATGGACAGAAGCATATGTGGATGTTTTCAGATCTGAAGCAGCTTGATTTTCTCCCTTCTTACACAGATAAAGGCTTAAAGTGCTGTTTATCTGATGGTGACAGTTTAGGCAGTCTACCTTCAAAGTATCAGTACAATGTGTTCTGTATCATCTAATAATGTTTTGATCTCCAGTTTTGGCAACTGCTGTAGTTTTCGTTACTTATTGTCCTCTTTTTTATGCAAGTGGATTATTTCATATGTAATCTCTTTAGAAACATCTCCTGAAAATGAAAAACATGCACTGATTTAAATGAATTAAGAGTTGTCTCTAACAGTAGTTGTAACAGAGCTATACTGATAATGGTAACCTATTCCACAGCAGGGGGAAAAAATCATTGACCACAGCTGTGTCTAAACCTAATCTACACCTAATGAGCTGAGAATCCTTCAAAAGGACAGGTGCTCTCCAGGATTATCTGAAGAGTATCCTTATGTAATCAGGGCCCTGTTGTTTTAATGAGACCATCGTGGCCTGGTCAACTAGCAATAATCAGCCTTTGACTCCATTGTTCACAACCTCATCTCAAATGCCAATGTCAGAGAGTGGAGTATCTCTCTCCACAACATAATGGATGGAACCCAAGAGACCAGCACTTAGGTCACTATTCACCGAGAACAACAGATCCTAATGTTCAGACTCCAGTGTAGTACCCAAGGATGATGAGCTGCATTGAATTTTAAGGAGACAATTTTGTCTGAAGGAGCTGGGGGTTGTAAGGGGAGGTTATATGCCACTCGAGAGATGAAGCGGTAGAATCTCCACTCACCTGTATGAAATCGCTTTTTGGAAAATGGGGCAGGTGCTTTAGCTCTGCCATGACTTAAAATGCATGCCCTGAAATTACCAACGAAAATGAGCAATCGCCGCTCCAGTGTGTCAGCTGCGGGCTCTTTCTGAGCGGCGCAGGTGGGGGAGCAAAGTAGCATTGAGCTGGCCGTTCCCATCCCAGAGAGCATGACTGACTGCAGCTCCAGAGGAGCAGAGCGCCAGGACGGCCTTCATCAGGCCAGCTGAGTGAGGCATGACAAAACTCTTCCCCAGCTCAGAGGAGCCGTCACAGACACAGCGTGTGGATCCTGGCGTACTTGCAATGGAATATTGGCAATGTCTTTAAAAATCAAAAGAGCTCTTGAGAAACATGAGAGTCATGCATTGATACTTAATCCACGATTTTAAATTCAAAACACTTTTTATTACACTTTTTAAGCCTGTCATGGTGTAAGTTGAGCTGTTACCCTCTTTGTGACGAACTGAATAAAATATGACATCCAGAGCTAAAAAAGTTGTCATGGCTGTAGACTGAATACACTGTACTAAATGTATTCAGTAACACAGTTCATTACAGTATGTATTCAAACTGAAAATATTTAACATGTATCTGTATAAAGCACATGGGAAAAATTGTGCTGTTGTAATTTTGAGTTAGTTTTCTCACTGTGGTTTTCTTCATGTAGGGAATTCTGTTGACACAGGCTTTGGAAAAGCCCACCCCAGTCAAATTGCTATTTTAATTATTTTTCAGTTTTGTTGATTTCTTTTTGTTGAAGTGAAAGTATATATCCTCTACAGGGAAGAGACTTCTGCACAATTTGATAGTTTATTTACTGAATTTAGCACATGGCATGGCAAACATGGCACCTTTATGGCACATTTGAGATGCCTCTTTGTTTTGTTTTGTTTTAATTTTGTTTCTCTTTTTTTTTTCCAGAGTGTTAAACTCAGCAAATAAATAGACACTGTGCACTGAAATATGCGAAAAAAAAAATGCAAGTTTGTTCTCTATAAAGGTATGACATGGAAAAAAAATGCTTATTATATTGTACGAATAAAAAGCTATGTACTCATATATTTTGTGTTTTGGGAATTGGCACAAGCCTCCTGAATGTAAATATGTTTTTATATGTTACATTTTTAAGAATTTTATACTAGGTTTATTGGATATTACAACAGTTATGCAATATTTTTTAAATGTAACTGTTTTTTTTTGCCTTTTTGCACATACATACCGTCCCACAAGTCTCACAATACTGGACAATTAAAATGAAAGATGATTTTCTATCAACAGTTGGCAGAATCATGCAAATTGAACTATAAAGTAACTATATGATTTTCTGTTAATGACAATGAATCACAATGTGTTTATGTTAATGCAGTCAAGCTTTCCCCAGCTTAATTAACTCTTCAATACATAGACTAAAGCAGTTATTTTTAGCCTTGTAATACTTTATTTTCTTCATTTTATGACATGATTTCTCTGTGGAGTTTACGTTTCTACTAAGTACATAAGCATAAGCAAAAGTATTAGCAATTAAACATACTCAGAGGTACAAAGACATGAAAATGTAACTGAGTAAATGTAACCAGCTTCTGTTCACCACTGAAAATAACCTTGGAAAGAATTTGGAGAGCAGCTTGTTGAAACTCGTGGAAGTGGCCTTGTTTCCAGCAATCCTGAGTCCTGCAAGGAGATCTGAATGTGGTCCAATTTCATTATGAAAGTTAGTGGAATGAATCTGATTCCCTAAAAATGCTGGAAAAGTCTCATTGTATTAGGAATTTCCTACTGTTTGCATAAAGGCATTAGTTGAGTCTGTTATCAGAGTCAGGTCAATGAGTTTGCTACATCTAATAAAAAAGTATGAGGTTTTTATTTCAGGGGTTAGTGTTCTAAAAGTATTCTACTGGAAAAAAGGAAAAAGATAATTGTATTCTGAATGTGTCAAATGTAATATGCATAAAACACAGATCTTCATTTTCTGTGTTCTCAGTTCTTATTTCAAATACTTTTCTCTTTACAATGAATCACACTGTGCATATTTTAATGTAGCTGTATTCAGCTATCCAGTCAGCTAAACAAGTCATCCAGATAAATCCAGTGAAAACAATATGCTGTTTTGCGTAAGACTTTACTCAGAAGTTTCTTGTGAAAAGATATTGCTTCTTTTAAGAGCTGTTGTACATGGATGGCTAAGGATTAACTATTTACACAGCCAGTTCCAAGGACTATATGCAGGCAGTACTGAATCTACATCCAGTTTCCTTTATTAAACCAGTTAACAACCAGCCTTTATGGATTCTAACAGTGGTGGAGAGTAACTAAGTAAATGTAATTCGTTACTGTACTTAAGTCGTTTTTTCATGTATCTGTACTTTTTACTTTCACTCCACTATATTTCAAAATACCTGACTTTTTACTCCACTACATTTTGAGAAATCTGTCGTTCCTTTTGTTTTTTGTGTGTATAAAAATGTAACATGTCAAAACAAAAGAAGTACAAAGCAAGAGCACCAATCAGGGCACAGCGGTCACTTTGTTCTGAGCTTGTTTTGACCTGTTGGTCATACCAACCCAGTGCAAGCACACAGTTCAATGTCAGAGCAGCAGCATAAAGTTTTGGGAGCACATATGTCACCTAAATGATGAACTAACCTAACTTTGTGTAAATAGACCACAATATAGAAAAATGTACACATATGCAGCCGTGGCTGGCGCGTTTCTTTTTAGAGTAAATTAGTTACAGTTAGTTTATGTTTATGATCAGAGGCCTACAGATCAATACAGTAAAGGAGAACTTATTTGTGATCCTGAGTTTAAAGACAGTTTTTATTCAACTTGTAACTAATTTACAAAGTAATCTGAAACTGAAACTTCGCTTGATTGTAAACGTGATTTCAGAGCCACTCGGATCTCCCTGATGGAAACTGTTTACCTTCAGTGTTTTGTGCTTATGATCATTTTAATAGACGTCAGCGTCACTAATTAATGACGTTCTATTAAAAGACTGGTTTACCAAGAGAGACGCTGGAGGACTTTCGCCTGAAATGAGTTCATGAAGCCAGTCTTGTTATAAAAATGATAACAGGACATCAGAGTCATAATTAATCTTTTAGTACTTTTACTTTTGATACTTAAGTACATTTGAAGGTAAATACTTTAGTACTTTTACTCAAGTGGAGGTCTAGAGTAAAGACTTCTACTTTTACTGGAGCAATATTTTACCTTGGGTATCTCTAACTCAAGCACATGATTTATGTACTTTGTCCACCTCTGGATTCTAAATATGTGCAAGAAGCTAAATTCTGTGACTGTATGTCTGGTGAACTGCTGGGTTTGATAGGTCTGAACTCTGGTCTGATAAAAAAGTGCTCCAGAAAAGTGTCTGAATTCACACTGTGGACATGAAAACTATTACAATATAGAGAAAAATCCTTTACCAGGTGTATTTACTGCTCAGTACTACATACGTTCAGGTTGGATGCTCTTTGGTGGTGGAGAACATCAGCTTTGTGTCATTTGGCAGAATGGCTGTAGAAAAAATGAGTGGAGCTGCCAATCTAATCAAACTAATGACCTCTCAGTTCCCCATTGCACTGCAGGCTCTGCGTGAACTCCACAGCTTCATGCTCCCCAGTGCAGGGTGCCTAGTGCTGCAAGGTCTAGATTAACATTTCATTTCCACGCTGCCAATCACTCCAGGTAAACAGAGACGCTGGCTGTGTAAACCTTAGGCCGATTAGGCTTGTTGGAGTGTGAACCATAAGACAGTCATCAAGGTGTCATTCAACAGGCAAGAGAAAGTGAGAAGAACGCCTACATCTCTCATCTCACATCCAGTTCAGTCCAGCTGCCCACTGCTATGTCAGCTACATGCCCTGTAGATTCTGGATTGATGCTTGGAGCTTTGCAGTCACATGGAAAAGCACTGATGGTATATACGACTGTAGGTGGGCAATATAATCTAAAATGTATTCAGGAATGTATTTTCTTCAATGAAATACTGAGTAAAGTAAAGGTAGCAAACAACTTGAGTAGGAGTAAAGCAGTATCAGGTGAAAGGACTCCTCAGTTACTGACTTCACCATAGAAATTTTAGTACATCCAGCATCTATGAGCACAGGAACTGGTGAATTTGGGTTAAAACTAAATGCTTAAACTTGCTGAAGTGAGACAAACTTTTACCTCATGTCTTCTCATGTTAAGTACAGTCTAGCTGTCCACTGTCAGCTACATCCTCAGTGGAATCCATTGATTCATAGGGCTTTTCAGTCACAAGAAAAAAAAAACTGAACATAAAAATAAGTAATGAGGCATAGACCCTTTAAACCAAAACTATACTGAAGTAAGTTAATTATATATATATATATACAGTGTATCACAAAAGTGAGTAAACCCCTCACATTTCTGCAGATATTTAAGTTGTCATGGGACAACACTGACAAAATGACACTTTGACACAATGAAAAGTAGTCTGTGCAGCTTATATAACAGTGTAAATGTATTCTTCCCACAAAATAACTCAATATACAGCCATTAATGTCTAAACCACCGGCAACAAAAGTGAATACACCCCTAAGAGACTACACCCCTAAATGTCTAAATTGAGCACTGCTTGTCATTTTCCCTCCAAAATGTCATGTGACTCGTTAGTGTTACTAGGTCTCAGGTGTGCATAGGTAGCAGGTGTGTTCAAATTTCTGCTCAGCGTCACATCCAAATGCTGTCTTTGAAAGATAGGCGCAGGAGTGCTGTCAACATTGCTGCAGAGATTGAAGAGGTGGGGGGTCAGCCTGTCAGTGCTCAGACCATATGCCGCACACTACATCAAATTGGTCTGCCCACCCCAGAAGGAAGCCTCTTCTGAAGTCTGTACACAAGAAAGCCCGCAAACAGTTTGCTGAAGACATGTCAACAAAGGACATGGATTACTGGTACCATGTCATATGGTCTGATGAGGCCAGGATTAATTTGTTTGGTTCCGATGGTCTCAAGCATGTGTGGCGGCAATCAGGTGAGGTGTACAACGATAAGTGTGTCATGCCTACAGTCAAGCATGGTGGCGGGAACGTCATGGTCTGGGGCTGTTTTTCCTAGTGGAAAAGTAGATATTTGTATCTTTTTATAAACTAATGTTTTAAAACAGAACAATAAAATAAAAAGCCTGGAGATGAGATGGGGGGGTGTGGAGTCAATACATGTTAGAAAATATAATTTCAATGGATTATGGTACAGTTATGTTCCCTAGGTACCACCCCAGTGACAAGAAGTGTACTGCCCTAGTGACAGTGTTGTACCTTTTTTTCTGAGAGTGTAGGAACAACAGGAGGTCCTGACTTCATAAAATGTTACTGAACAAAAACCTGTAATTATCTATGTATAAATATATATATATATATATATATATATATATATATATATATGATTGTAAACCTTTGAACAGTGGTGTAAACTTGACAAAAGCATTTGTAACTCTTAAAAAGATGGTTATTCAATGACTGTCTAGTAAAGACAGTGATTCTATATAGAACCAGGAACATTCAAAGAACTGAGAATGTGTGATATATGGTTTTATATAGAACATTTTCAAAAATGGTTCTATATAGCAGCAAAAAAGTTCTGTTGTTACAAGCTTGACATTGTAACCTTTTTCACAACAAAACACAGAACACATTCTCATTCAATCTGAAAAACCATTTCACCTTGCAAAGAACCCTTTAATCAGGCCAACAATTAGTGTCACTTGATTCTTTGAGTGTTTATAGTTCTACATAGAAACGTCTTTACTAAAGAACCCCTGAAGAACCATACTTTGGAAGAGCGTAGGGTACTTTTCTACTAAGTACATAAGCATAAGCAAAAGTATTAGCAATTAAACATACTCAGAGGTACAAAGACATGAAAATGTAACAGTAAATGTAACCAGCTTCTGTTCACCACTGAACATAACCTTGGAAAAGAATTTGGAGAGCAGCTTGTTAAAACTCAGATGGAAGGGGCCTTGATTCCAGCAATCCTGAGTCTCGCAAGGAGATCTGGATGTGGTCCAGTTTCATTATGAAAGTTAGTGGAATGAATCTGATTCGCTACAAATGCTGGAAAAGGCTATTTTATTCAACCTGAAAATGAAACTCATTTCTCAAACCCCAAAAAGGACTGGATGATGTCACAGTAGCACAGTATGTCCAGACAATACGCCAACTTGAAAATAGATCCTAAGAGCACCTTGGTTTAGATCTCAGATGCATGAAAATTACATCCCTAGAACTGACTCTGAAGGTAGCGGGGCAGATGGTTAGAATTTGTAGACCACGACCTGCTGGAAATTCCACCTGTTTAAAATGTAATAATATAGTGCCTTTCTGTGTTGGAGACGAGGCTGTTTGGAGCTGTAATGGACACTCTGTGAATGTATTTTTTTTTTCAGCACACCTGTCATTACTGGTCCAGCCTGACATTTCGCAAGTCTGAAAGGCTTCTAGGAAAGAAAAAAAAGGCGCATCACTGTCTTCAGCTCTGGCTCTGGCATTAAATTCAATTAATGAGATAAAATCAACCTTACCCATTTGGACCACAGAATGACAAATGGCTGCTTCCACAAAAGAAAACTCATCTTTGGAAGCTATAGAGCTTGTAAAGAGCCAATAAAGGTAAAAAGCAGGGATTTGAATGGCCAGTGTCCTTTCTGATCTATGTTACAAATTGACAATTGACAATTGATATATCGCTGCTGTCGGAAGAAAACCTCGTATCTCTATTTTTGTAATTTTTCAGTTTTTGACATAATTTCAAAGGACCTGTTTCCCTTTACGTTGTTTGTGAATTTCATGATGAATGGAGCAAAATAAACATCCCAAACTTGGAAAGATGTCTGGTTCCATTGACTTGCATTAAAACTACAGCATGTTTTTTCTTTCTCCTGTAATGTTCTAATTTTGGAGATACAAGGTTTTATTCTCACAACAGCGATATGTTAAGTTTACAGAATGTATGAAAGGTTTCATTCTAAAGTTTTCATTTATACTTTCATTTGTAATAAGAATTATTTTGAAAAGAAATCAATTCATGTTTATTGGAATGGATTTCCATTTACTTGCTTAGTTTCAGATACAAACAAATAATACAAACAAAAAAAATCAAATGTGCCATAATTTTTTCACAGGCCACAATGTGTGTTTTATGTTTCCAATAAATTAAATTCAGCAAATAAACAGATATTGTAGAAATAGAAATTGTGCATTAAAAATGTGCAGAAGTGTGTCCTCTGTAGAGGATGTGTACACTTTCGCACACAACTGTATTTCTCTAATGAAGGAGGCCTTAAACATAAAATAGCATTGGTATTTCTTGCATGTGTAAAGCCTACTCTCAACAGTGTAGCATCCCATCATCATGAAAAAAGAAAAGCGTTTTGGAGCAAAACTCTTTTTATTTACTTTCCAATTGTGCAAAATTGGATACTGAAGTGGGAAAACTAACCAACAGTGTGCTGAGCATGATGCGAATGTATGTAAAGTCAATCAGACATTGAGCTTAGCCCTGTCGACCGAAATTAGTCGAAGACATTTGAGTAAAATCCCTGCCTCATCCTCTGGATCGTGCACAATGCAGTAGAGGAAGCATATTGTAAGTTACTTGACAGATGCATAAGTGTACTTGGCAGCATTCTGCAACAGGCAGACAATAAGAGCACAGAGTCCACATTGTTTGTGCAAATTTACCCTTTTAGATACCAGGCAGCAAAAATTCAGTAGCAGAATGTGTCATGTTCCGAACATCACTTCCTACATTTGCGTGCATCTCTCGCCGGCTGGTGGATGAAGCGGGGGGGGGGGGGGGGGGGTATGGGGGGATGAGGGCGGGGGTTTGGAGACACTTATGCAATGTCTGTGTGGGAAAACAGGATGTGGACAATATCTGGAGGGCTGGTTCCAGTCCTCCATACTTTGAGTGTACTTCCTGATCTATTTGCATGCTGCATCCTGCGGGCAGTTGTCAAACGTTGGAGGAAAAATAAAGTTACCGTCTTGATGATAATGCAAAACTCAAGCTCAGTAATTTTGGCCATAAATGGAAACTTATCTGCCGACCGATGGTGATAAAACAGAGGCATTAGCATAAATTAATATAAAGCCGACGGTTCCGAGGCAGTATTTCAATACTGTTTACTCACTGCCTCCGCCACGGGGCAAGCACTTACTTGGATTGGTTTATTATTGCTGTTTTGCTGTTCATTTGCTGCTAAATAATTCTAAGCAAAATATGAAAAATTACACTTTTCTATAGAGTTCTGGGGCACCAGGCTGAATGGGCCCCATGCTATCATGCATATCCCTGCAGTTCATAAGAAAGACAAATTTACTGAGTGTCTATAAACTTCTGATATGATGCATCACCTCTTGGCTTCCTCAGCCTCATAAATCTTCTGTTATAAAACATTATCAGCATCAGTAAGATGAACTGAGCTGGACCAGACAGCACAGGCAATCTACTGGGACTTGGGAAAGGCCATAGTGCCACCAGCAGGACAGGACAGAAAAAGCCTCATCACCAATACATCATACAGCTTTCATTTTACACTAACATTAGAAACAAGCCACGTCTAATCAGGCCAGGCACTACAACTAAATCATGAGTGGGGCATCCAAAAACCACAGGGAGAACAACTGGCAAGGAATTTACAGTTTGTACATCAGGAATGCAACGTCAAAGCCATGCATACAAACAGAAAGAGGACTCTCTTTGTTGATGGTGGTATCTACAGTATTTACCTGAATTGGATTGCTATGCTCTTTGGTGAAGAAAACTGTTCTGTCTGATATCCATGATGATGATATTAAATATTGACATAACTCATAAGCACTGCATGTGGTTAATTACATTACTTTGTCTGGTTTGCTAGTGGAAGTGATGCTACTGCTATCTTGACAAGCTGAATAATCCACAATTGTGAAATTGGTCATGCGTGCCTTTTCACACGTATAAACCTATACCTAGCTCCATAATTATTGCCAGCCCTGTTAAAGATGAGTTATGAATGTCATGAAAGAATGTTTTGTGGCTAATTAGCGTAATCTTATTTGTATCTGAATGAGTCGTCCATGATTTTCTGTGTCATTAAAGTATGAATATATATAATGTTAGAAACACTGGCATTCAAAGTTTATAAAAGTCATTCCATATTTTATTTGAAGCTGACATACCTATTAGCATCTACTTTACCTTAAAGCAGTTTTATAGTGCCCTCACAAATAGCTCTCACTACTTGCCATCCAACTAAAATGCTACCACTGGTTCTCGCGGTCAGTGATGTATCTAGAACTTCCAGAAAATCATGACTAGTTGATTCCACTGTCACTTTCTAAGCAGTCAGTTGTTAAACCAAACCAATAGAACTTCAGGTTCAGCTCCTGAAGTCCTAACCAATGGGGGAGTTTGTGTGGCTGTCTAGACACCACCTTACTAGATCATTTTCCATTGGCCATTTCAAGAATTTAACCTTTTTGTTTCTACTCATTTAACAATGAATTGAAGAAAAGTACTGCACTGCTTGCAGTAGTTCAAATACAAAAAACACAGGCATGACTATTGTATTAAACAAATGAACATAAAACTACAAACAGAGAAATCATTCAGCCTTCCCTGAAAGGCCTTGAAGGTTCCCCTCTAGATTCAGACCGTAGTCCATGCTTAATCATAATGCATTATGTAACAACTGCACCATTACTTTTGTGCTTTACCTGAACTTCTTGTATAAAATTCCTTTTTACATCACATTCAGCAAGCATTAACATTAAACTCTTCTGACTGGTCTTAAGTTGTTTTGTGTGTTTGTACACTTAGCAATGCATGTACATGCTGAAGTGAAGCCTGTTGTGTAGGAGCAGCAGCAGAGCAAAGAGCAGGAGACAGCTGGCCGGCACGGCAGGTAGCAGAGCAGGAGGGTTAAGAGGGAGGGAGGCTGGAGGAGACAGAAAGAGACAGAAGGGAAAGAAGGGAGTTGAAGAGCAAAGGCAGGGTGTCGTGGCATTTTTTCAAGGCCATCTTTAATGCAACAGTGGTTACAGGATTGTACCTGCACTCATAGCTCAGGGAAAACACTGCTGTAGCCACTGTGAGAGTTGGCTTAGGCAACGTTCCACAATCATCACAGACTTAATATATAATTTATACACGTCCCACCTTCACCCCTTAACATGATCTCATTGGGGGCAAACAAATTGCTATTCCTGTTATGATTCTTTCTGCCTGCTGGACTTGCCTGACCACTTTGGATCCATTAGCATGTGCCATTCAGCCTCCTGCTGTGATGAAAAGCCTCACCTGGATGCCCCAGAGATTTTAATGAATAGTCATCACATCCCTCTCCAATGTCTGCCATGACTCGTAATTAGCTTCACAAACTCCTTCCCTCAAAAAATGAAGGTGTCAAAAAAGGATCTGGAACAATGACATAGAAGAATCACTATCAAGAACATTTCAGTGGATGTTTTTTATTTTAAAAATGCATAATTGTGAATAAGAGTGTGAAGAACATTTTTAAAGAACATCCACATGGTGTAGAGGTTATTACTAGAACCACAGTTGTAGCACAATTGAAGCAAATTGTAGCAGAGATTTTGGGGTGGTCTCCTGACATCAGGTCTCACTATGAGGTGACCTACATAGAGAAAAACTATTTTTATAATATTTGTTTAGATTAACTCCTGTATTTTTTAAAAGTATTACTAAACAGCAGTCTTTTAACCCCTTACATGGCCAGGGCCCACCAGCAGGCTCAAAGTTTTATTACACACTTGCATGACCTAAGAACAGGTCAAGTGGTTTGTGTTGAAGTCCCTGTAGTTACTGAATAAGCCTTGATATGTAAAAGTCTGGTTAACTTAATATCTGGAATGATATGAAAGACGTGTACACTTAGTAGCTGACAAGAAGGTACAGCCAATAGGTCTAATAGTGTTCCTTTTCCAGTAGATTAATTAGAGTGTCATGCTTGCCTGAAACTACAGCCAATACGGCCTCCTCAGACGACAATTCCCAGAACCCCTCACTTCATCACATGACCTAGGACTCCAATCAATCCCTTTTAGCCCTCAGCATCATCAGGCTTCTGAATACACACACCTGTTTCCCCATGTATATAAACTGTCTGTTTACAAAGATTCATACCCGGTGTTTCGTTGACGCCTGTGTTCCTCTTTTTGTTTACGGCCTGTATCAAGTTTTCAACCTCGTTTTTTGCCTTGACCTTTTGCTTTGCTTTGGATTTCTGTTACATAAGAACAGATAATGATGAGACGGCCTACAGGGACGAAGTACAGCATCTCTCCTCATGGTGCCATGACAACAACCTGGCACTCAACACGCACAAAACAAAGGAGATCATCATGGACTTCAGACGGACTAGGAACCAGGCTCACACCCCCATCTCCATCAGTGGAGTTGCAGTGGACCAGGTGTCCAGCTTCAAGTTCCTTGGTCTCCACATCTCCAAGGATCTCACCTGGTCCTTGAACTCCTCCGTCCTCATCAAAAAGGCGCAGCAGCGCCTTTATTTTCAACGGAGCCTCAAGAAAGCTCACCTGTCTCCCAGGATCCTGGTGAACTTTTACCGCTGTACCATTGAGAGCATACTCACCAACTGCATCTCTGTATGGTACGGCAGTTGCTGCGCTGCTGACCGCAAAGCACTCCAGCGGGTAGTAAAAACGGCGCAGCGCATCACAGGCACCGATTTACCCACCATCGAGGACATATACCACAAACGCTGCATGGGCAGGGCAAGAAACATCATCAAAGATGTTACCCACCCAAATCATAGACTTTTCAGCCTCTTACCATCTGGCAGGCGTTACAGGAGCCTCCGCTCCCGCACCAGCAGGCTTAGGAAAAGCTTTTTTCCTGAGGCGGTTATCCTGACGAACGCTACACAGTCACTTTAAAAAACTGCACTTCCAACACCTTCTGCACTGATGATATACTTCATTCATACAACTTTCATTTGTATTGCTGCTCCCTGATCTGTACAGTATCTATTACATCTACATGTCTATATTTGTATACGCATGTGTATATAATAACCTACATTCATATTACTGCATATCTCACTTTATGTATGTGTTATGTATATATGTATATTATATACTATATATTCAATATGTACATTCCTGTATATAAACATAATACACAGATAGATAGATACATATAACACTGCATATATAACACTGTATATTTTATATTGTATGTCTCTTATATTACATATTTCACATTTCACTTGTACACACATGTATATAACAGTTATATTTATGCACTGGTCACTGTTACCACCGCACTTTATGTAAATAATGTTATATATTGCACTTCTGGTTAGATGCTAACTACATTTCATTGGCCCTGTACTTGTACTCTGCACAATGACAATAAAGTTGAATCTAATCTAATAAAGCCGGGAACGTCGGGAAAAACACCAAGGTAAAATATAATATGTGAGTCACCCTGTAAAGCCTGAAATAATAAATGAAAAGTCAGAGATGTCGGGTTAGATTTTTGGGGCTTTTTTTCAGACCTTCAGGAAGAAGGTCAGGCTCAATGTTTAGGTCAAAAACACAAAAATGATCATTACATTGAAGAAGATAACGACAATAATGAGTAATTCACTTCCTCATAAGAAACCTCCTTCACCAAGTTTTGACTGAGTTCTCTTTGAATACTCTTTCAATGAACTTGCAATAATCAGATTCATCTGCTAGGGGGAGGGTTTTGAAGCACCACCCACATTACAAAATGTTCTTCCAGACCTTATATGCAATCACACATTTCCACCAGAGAGGTCTCCAAAATCCTCAAAACTTGAACAGTGCAGCTTTCTGTATTATTTAGGTAGCAAAAGTCTTCAGCAGGCAGGTTGGGTATGTCCCATAAGAAGTTAAATGAAATTACATTTCAGTTTGCTGTACAAACAGGTAAAATTCTGGTCATATACTGCTTGTTGTTCAAAAATGGAACAATTACCACATGATGCAATAGGCTAGTGTACACAGTTCTTGTCAGCCAACAAATAAACATTTGTTGGCTTATGTGGTGGTGACTCATAATATTTATTTTTCTCTGTGTTTTTGACTGCTGCTCACGTAGTGTCAAAAGCATTTAAGGTCTCTTTGCAGTTTGAGTGAAGCAGCTTTGCACACTTGTACGGTTCCATTCTGAATTTGGGTTATAATTTTACAGCATCTCCAGAGGGATAAATCTAATATTGATCCCAAAACTGAATACATTTGAACCACCAACCTTAATGCGATACGCAAATAAATAAATAAAACCATTTCTAAGTTTACATGAGTGACTTTGAATGTCAGTTTCGCTACAGTCACAAACAGCCATTACTGCAATTCCGCTCTCCCACAGCTCTCAGTAGTGACAGGTTATTTATTTTAGAAAAAACATTTAGTCTGAAGGACAGATTGAAGCACTACATGCAGTAAAAGCAATGTTTAAAGGAAAGCTAAGAAAGCATGATCGCCATACAAAATGCAGACTAACCAGATTTTTCAACCCGAATTGTGTGTAGAGTGTGCAGTGCATCAGTTTGGTCTTCAGAATGTAGGTGTTTCTATGACTACTTTGAAGCCATGTTGAACCTGACAGGTTGCAATGAATAATAATGATTCTAGGGCCAAGACTCAACTTGAGCTACATTCACATTCCAGGTCTCTTTGCTCAAATCCAATTTTTTTTTTTTGCTCAAATCTAATCTATCTGACACAATGGTTCACACTTGTTTAGGTAAGTGATTCAAATCTGTCATTAATGTGAACAAATTGGCATCTGAAATGACCTGCATTCGCATATCATACTCAGTGACATCATGTGAATAAAGTTTGTGCATCATATGCATCATCAGCAAATAGACTAATGGTCAGAACGAGCCTTCTCTGAGAAGATAATTAACTCTGAACATCAGCTGATCATTATTGGAGCAAGACAAAATCGGAGGAGGTGAAATGATTCTTTTCCACTATTTACGGGCTTTAACTTCTGTTTGGCATGGCTGCCAGAGTACGGGCAGTGGAAAAAAATAACACATGAATTCTGATATGAACGTTCACATTAAGGTTGCATGGCCGCAAATCTAGGACCACATATGAAAGGGACTCAGGTCAGATTTAAAAAGATCAGATCTAAGTCGCATTAGGGCAAAAAAATCAGATTTGTGCCACTTCAAACCGGTAATGTGAACGTAGCCTTAGATTCGAACCCCAGAGACTTGAGACTCGACTCAGACTGGAATCTTAGAGACTTGAGACTCAACTTGGACTTGAAACCTGGACTCATATGAAATGACTTGTGAACAACTTATGTAGTAATCAAGCCTTATACCTAAATTGAACTTCTTAGCTTTAGTATTTATGTAACATCTTGTAGATGTTCAACGCAATCAGTAATCTGCCTGATCTTTGGTAGGGTTATAACTTTGATCATCTCTGTTATTTTGCTATTGTGTTCTAATTGAATCAAAACTGCAGTTTGTGCTGTGGAACCAGAGGATGGATGATCAGTAGCTGGTTCCTTTTAGTGTGCTGCAGAATCAGCGGAGGAAAGTGGGTTCCTGGTTCCTCTCCTTTTTTTTTTTTTTTTTTTCTTACTATTTTTGGGAGTGTCTCTTTTTGAGTCTTGGTTCCTCTCAGTGGTTCCTCCTCATGCTCTTACAGAGTTTCTCAGTTCAAATCTTGGTTCCTCAGTTCTCAGTTCCTTCTTCATGTTTTAGAGAAGGTCTTTATTTCTTTGTTTTTCCCTCATGATCATATTTTTAGGTAAGTGCTTCTCTCAGAATTTTTGTCACTGTCACCCTCAGCAGAACATTTAGCTCATTTGGGGTCTGGACCTGAATTTCTACAAAGCATTTCTACAAAGAAAATGCCACTGCATGTGTTTATTTATTTTTTTGTTCAAGACAAGATATACAGGTACCATATGCAAAACAAGCATAATTTAAAATGTTCTGAGTCACATAAGAATTTTTTCCTTTTTCTGAAAAATAATGTTGTCATGGTGTCGGTTCTCCTCTGAACAAATATAGAACCCTGTGTTGTAATTAGCAGGCCATAGAAATGTAAGTATTCGTAACAAGCATGTGGATGAAGATGATAGCTGGCTTCGAATTTGAGCAAATTATGGCATCAAAGCTGGAAGCAATGACTACATCATGGGATTGCAGCTGAGGTTGCCTGGACTGTTTTCTGGGAAAAAGTACTTCAAGTCATGGAGCAGGACCGCACATAAGAGAAGAAAAGAGAGAGAGAGTTTTAACTTTTAAATCAACCATTTTAATTAATTAATTTTAATCAACCATTGTCCACGTAATAAGAGCAGTTACAACCAGCTCGGAATAAAATCAAAAACAGAACAAAGAAAGAAAAGGCAAATAAAACAAAAATAGTCTACACTGTCAACAAGGAGTCGTTTCATGATCAGTCCCCTGACCATCAGAACCCCCACAGCTCTGTATCCTGTTTCTTCTAATACACCACATGGGTAACTTAGCAGCGCCCTACAGAAAATGTAAAAGTACTGCCTTGTTCCTTTTTGAAACTGTGTACTTATTTACTATCATAAATAAATAAACTCTAATCAAAACAGCCTTAAAACCTCAAGGCCCAGTCCTTAATTAAACCCAGAATTGGACTCAAACATGCACACTGGCAAAAACCATGAGACGCTGTCTCTGATATCCCACAGAAGGGACAACCATCCCCCACTAATGGATCAATCTGCACCACATGTTGGTGGCTAAAATCCCATGTACAGTCCTCCACTGGAGGTCTCCCACCCTCAATGGGTCTTTTGTACAGGGACCACCAGCTACCTTTCGGGAAAGAGCCAGCCTGAATAACCTAATAAGCCAATTTAGATTCTCGCATGTCTCTCAAGCTGTGAAAGTTCAGTGCCTTGGTACATGCAAGAAGAGTCCTCTTGGCGAGAATACTAAAGAGACCAAGAGTCAGGGTTCCCAAAGACAAGAGCATCCCCCGACACCCCTCGCTCAAATCCATCACCCGTTCAGGAAAACCAAACTCTTCATGTCTAGATAATCATGCACAGGAGGAGACAGGTCAAATTTCAAACAATTCAGTATCTGTAGTGTCAGTCCACCTAGATCCACTGCTCTCAAAGAAAGACAGAACAGGTGTCTGTCCAGGCCCAATGTACCAGCAGCCCTCAGGAGAGCACAGGCAACATCCATCCAGCTATGGCAGTCTTGATGCAGCAACCCCTGCACCTTCTGCAAACACAGAACAGCCACTCTGGAATGAATGTCTATCAGTCCATTATTCCTCCTCTCAGCGAGTGCTGTCCATTCCGAAAAAGTTCACCGGTGCCTTCTGCATGTTATAAAACAGTTGTCCTCGAGGATTAAGAACAGTAAGCTTGTGCCACAAAGCAGATGCGATGAGGTTGTTTGCGACCAGAACTCGACACCTATATGACGGCAGGGGTAGCATCCAAGACCATTTAGACAACCTGACATGGGGTAAAGAGAGAGAGTGTGAGAGAGAGAGTAGAGAGATAGTGAGAGAGGGAGAGAGAAGGAGAGGGAGAAGAGAAGGTACAGATGGAGATAAAGAAAGGGGAAGGAGAGGGAGAAGAAAAAGAGAGAGAGAGAGACAGAGGGAGAGAGAGGGAGAGGGAGACAGAGGGAGAGAGAGGGAGAGGGAGAAGAGAAGGTACAGATGGAGAGAAAGAAAGGGGAAGGAGAGGGAGAAGAAAAAGGGAGAGAGAGAGGGAGACAGAGGGAGAGGGAGAAGAGAAGGCACAGATGGAGAGAAAGAAAGGGGAAGGAGAGGGAGAAGAGAAAGAGAGAGAGAGGGAGTGAGAGATAGTGAGAGAGGGAGAGAGAGGGAGAGGGAGAAGAGAAGGTACAGATGGAGATAAAGAAAGGGGAAGGAGAGGGAGAAGAAAAAGAAAGAGAGAGAGAGAGAGGGAGACGGGGAGAGAGAGGGAGAGGGAGAAGAGAAGGTACAGATGGAGAGAAAGAAAGGGGAAGGAGAGGGAGAAGAAAAAGAGAGAAAGAGAGACAGAGAGAGAGAGAGAGAGAGAGAGAGAGAGGGAGAGAGAGAGGGAGAGGGAGAAGAGAAGGTACAGATGCAGAGAAAGAAAGGGGAAGGAGAGGGAGAAGAAAAAGAGAGAGAGGGAGAGGGAGAGAGAGGGAGACAGAGGGAGAGGGAGAAGAGAAGGTACAGATGGAGAGAAAGAAAGGGGAAGGAGAGAGAAAAGAAAAAGAGAGAAAGAGAGAGAGAGAGAGAGAAATGGAGTGAGAGAGAGAAAAGGAGGTTGAAGGAGAGAGAGGACAGGGAGAACAGATATAATGGAAGAGAAAAAAAGAAATGGGAGAGAGAATAGGGTGAAGAAAGAGGAACAGTGAGAAAGAAAGAGAAGATATAATGAGAGAGAGTGAGAGGTACAGAGGTACAGAGAGAAAAAGAGAAAGGTGATGAGAGAGAGAGAAGAAAGAGAGAAAGACAGAGAGAATAAGAAAGAGGGAGTAACATAATGGACAGAGATAATGAGAGAGAAAAAGAGATGGGAGAGGAAGAAAGATGAAAAAAAGGCTAAACAATAATGAGAGAGGGAGAGAGAGAGAGGGAGAGAGAGAGAGAGAGAGAGAGAGACCGAGAGAGAGAGAGAACGAGAGACCAAGAGACCTGTTGAACGGCTGCCTTCTAGTCTTTCTAAGCCAAATCTACATCCATCCAATTTTTTGTATCCAAAGTTTTAAGATCCCAAATTTCAGAAGAGGAGTACAAGAAAATCACCACAAGTCAGAGTTCAAGAAAGAAACAGAGACAGAAAGCACATAATGAAGAAAAGTCAAAATATTTTAAGAAGAATGGCACAACCACTAGCTAGGTGATGCTAACTTGACTGATGCTAGCCCTAAGCTGCAAACACCTGAGCAAGCAACCAACACGAATGTCATCATCATTGAGATAAGATAACTTCAGAAAGAACTGAGTGCTCAGACAGAGTCCCTGGACTCGATCAAACAGTATGTGGTCTCTCAGGCTGCCATTCAGAGAGGACTGAATGAGAAACTATTATAGATGGACATCGGACAGCCTGGCTGCTTTCCCATCTTATGCACCGAGACGGACGGATGGAAGCTAGAAAAATCCCAATGGAGAAATAATTTGACACTATATGGAGTCAAGCAAGACTCTGAGGAAGGACACACAGTCAAGTTGGTCGAAAACTTCTTGCAAGTCATCTTAAAACTTGCACTCACTTCGAGAAAAGCCAGGACAAACAAAGCACAACAAAACAACAAAGCATGGCAGCTAAACAACTTGACATATAAGGGTCACAGAATCACCATGGATCATGACTGACCAGCGCTGTTAAAGAAATGATGTGAGTACTCAGATACTAAAAGTATCAACTCCATATCCTGCCATTCTGAAAGTGCATGTCAATGGAGAAGCGAAAGCCTTCATCTCTGCATGGAATCTGCTGAGTGCCTGTGAGGACTGGGCAGTACGGCATCGCAATCTGAAGACTAGCGGCTGAAGAGAGATCTCCATCTCTCTGGATGGTGTACCACATTTACTAGAAACAAGTGCACTCGAGTGGAACACAGACTCATCCAGGATATGAAGTGTTCTCGATGACTTACAAGACAAGCCTTGAACTGGAGAGCACCTGCAGCAATGCACTGTTGTTGTGACAATGCAATTTATGAACACTGGAGACTTTTAATTGGTTTAGTACAAAGTAATGTTTTAGGTCTATCCCATGCCGGACAAACGGACTTAAAAAACAGTTTTCACCCCAGAGCCGTATGGGAAGTGAACGCTTCCAAACACACAGACTGACAAGGACTTTTTATAGAACACTGTGCTCAGTAGAAGGGAACTGAACACCGCTACAACTCTGTACTGGCCCTCACTTCAAAGGACACTGTACACTGTTCCAGCGTTCCACTTCACCTCTGTTCTATTTTTTATTCACTGCACTATTTGTTCTCGAGTGTGCAATCTATTTTTTTTCTGTGCAATTCTTAAGATGTGCAATATTATATAACTCAGTGAGCTATCCAAGGAATCTTATCTTATCTTATCTTATTTTATCTTATCTTATCTTATCTTATCTTATCTTACAAACACATTCCAGGAGCAGTGTTGTGTCACTGTGGGAGACCAAGAATGCTATCATCTAGTAATGAAGTTAGCCTTGACATACCATCTCTTTTATTTGGTTGCTGACTACTTATGATAGTTTACATAACGTTTTAGACCAACAGAGTTGAAGGATTTCAATGACATAACACTAATTCTACATATAATGTAGACTCTACCAGGTCAATGGTAGCCAGCAAGGACAGATTCTCTGTTATTAATTACACCAAATTCTGAAGGCCCAGGCTTTATTTTAGCCTGGAGGCTCACTCTTGTTTTCCTTTTCTTCTCTTTGTTTATTCCTTTTCTCTTCTTTTTCTATTTTTTACAAACCCTCATGCTTTACTGTTATATCAGAAAAATGCATTTTTAACAATCAGCTATACGTTGTACACTTTGTCTGAGTTAAACCCCCCAATCTTTATGGAACATATAAAGGTGTGATAGGACTGATTAAAGTAACTAGCTAATATTTTAATGGCCTACATTGCCACATTGAGATAAAGCAAATTCTCACTCAATTAAAACATCTTGGGTGTAGTGTAGCATTCCTCCAAGAAACTCATATGTCAGATAAGGAGCATGAAAAAATGAGAAACTGTTGAAAATGGAAAAAGTTTTCTTCTCTCAGCTCAGGAAGAAGAGGTGTAGCATTCCTTAACATTTAGAGCTACATTATCTTACAAAGACTCAGAAAGCAGGTACATATCAGTGAATGGGGTTATAGAAGCTGTCTGGGTATCTCTATGTGATATACACTCACCGGCCACTTTATTAGGTAATTTATTCAGTTGCTTGTTAACACAAATAGCTAATCAGCCACAATCAATCACATGGCAGCAACTCAATGCATTTAGGCATGTAGAGGTGGTCAAGACAACTTGCTGAAGTGGAGACCGAGCATCAGAATGGGGAAGAAAGGTGATTTAAGTGACTTTGAGCGTGGCGTGGTTGTTGGTGCCAGACGGGCTGGTCTGAGTATTTCAGAAACTGCTGATCTACTGGGATTTTCACGCACAACCATCTCTAGGGTTTACAGAGAATGGTCAGAAAAAGAGAAAATATCCAGTGAGCGGCAGTTGTGTGGACGAAAATGCCTTGTTGATGTGAGAGGTCAGAGGAGAATGGGCAGACTGGTTTGAGATGACAGAAAGGCAACATGAACTCAAATAACCAACCAAAATCTCTGAAGAACGTTTCCAACACCTTGTTGAAAGTGTGCCATGAAGAATTAAGGCAGTTCTGAAAGCAAAAGTGAGTCCAATAAAGTGGCCAGTGAGTGTATATGCACCAGTGAGGATGATGCTGAGTTTAATGAAAGCCTTTAACCTTATTCTGGACAAATCTACAGGTGTTCTATTGATAGGGAATGATTTCAGTTGTGTCATGTTTCAGAGAGCAGATTTCCATAATCATCAGCAACATGCAGAAGGATGAGTCCTAAAAAATCATTACCAAGAGATGGGATTAGTATGTAATTTGGTATGGAGATACAAGTTCCCCAGTGGTTAAGTTTGCATGCATTTATCGCATTTGCATATTGATCTTTTTTCACACCTAAATGTGAGGCCTACAATATAGCTTACCATGCACTTACTCATTCAGTAATTCAATTATAACTGGGTTTCTGCATTTATCTGATTATTCAAATGGTCGTGTAAACATCACAGTCCAATTTCATAGATCTGAGTAAGGTCTAGAAATCTGATTAAGAAATCTGATAAAGAGAGCTGGATTTTAGCTCAGTAATCAGATTTCTCGGTGCATGTAAACTCTGATTTCTTTCAGATTTCTCAGTCTGTCTCAGTCTCAACCAGTTTGCTGCATGATGGCAGCAAAACATTTTTGGAGTGACACTGAAACCAACTACATTCTCAACAAAAAGGATTCTTCATCTTCTAGATGATATAAGTTCATAGTTTCAGGTAAAGTGATGCAATCTTTTAATTAAAAAGCAAAGGTCTGGCATGAAGTTTGAGTTTTACATTATATTTACGTCATGTTTTCTTCTGTGAGTTTACTGGCTGATTGCAAAGCAGAAACCTAACTACTGCCTGAATCATGTAGACCTGGAGTTTTCACATTATCTGATTACTCAAGTGCATATAAATGCATTGATCAGATTACTGACAAAATCTGATTTTCTGCAGTTATCACAATTATTAAGTGCATCTAAACGCACTCAATGACATTCTCCCAATTACCTTCTCAGGCCATACCTCAGTGATTTTAGAATGGAGCCTTCCCAGCTGGCATTTCAACATTTAGTCACGGTTGAATCAACGTCACAGATCATGTTTGAAACAACATTGGATTATGTCTCGATTTTGAAAGATGAATCAACATCTTACCTCTCAACATCAAGTCTCCCAGATTACAAAAACCAGTCAGGCCACATCTAGAATACTGCACACCAAGCTTAAACCTCGTCGGCTGAGACTTTGGTTTGTATCTTGGCTCGCATCCAGATACGTTGTGGTATTAACACTGCCAGCTAGCAAAATATACTCAGTTTACTTCCATATAGTTTCTGCATGAATCTGAATCTCTATAACTACATGTACCTCAACCAAAAGCATAGCATTTGCTCATATGTAGACATCACTTTTATGTTCACTTTTATTCTGAAATAGCATAACAGAATCCAGACAATAATAAAAAGAAAACCAATTAAGCCAATCCCCAAAGAATACAGTAAAGCACAAGTGAATACAGCAATCAATAGTTTGCCACAGTTTTAATGTGCATCATCTATTAGGCTAGTATGCATTGTATCATGCTTTATAAAGTAACACAATCTTAAAGCTCACCTGTTTTCACCTCTATGCATGAAATCATTTGGAAACAACTGCTTTAATTGTCTTCCATAAATATATAGTACATGCCTACAACACGGACAAAATGGAATAGTCAGTACATAAAGGTAAACAGTTAACATATACCAATAAACAGATGTTAAAGAAAAATACACATGAAACTGAAATGTGCAGCTCACCACTGTGCTTTGTTTATACACACAAACGCATATGCATGTGCACACACACACACACACACACACAATCATTTACAGCCGCCTTGTATTAACTCAGGTTTTCATGAGTGGGTATTATTTGGGTGGTTGGTCATTCTCAGCACTGTAGTGACGCTGATGTGGTGGTGGTGTGTTAGTGTGTGTTGTGCTGGTCAGAGTGGTTCAGACACAGCAGTGCTGCTGGAGGACATGCAGGTGACTGCAACAAGAGAACAAGAAGATTTCAAAAGCATTACTCTGACTAACCTCTGGTCAGTGACGCAGTGATTTCTCGTACTAGCATTTAGTGGTTTTATTCCACTTACCATACACTACCATCTCCTAAAGTGGATGCTCAAACTTCAGTTTATACAGAAGATACTGAATTTCCAAAAGCTGAACACTGACCTAATGTTAATTCTTTTAGATATTCAAATATAAGCAAGTAAAACTATTAGACAGAAAGTAACAGAAAGTCATAGCTCAGTTCAGTTAGGATAACTCTTATCCAGTTAGGATAACACATTTCTATCAATTCAAAATTCTTGAATAAATCAGTCCAATGGAAACATGTAAATGATGTAAACATGTGGCTGCAGAGTCATTCAGAGTGGTTTGATATAAAATGGTTCATAGTAAATAAATGTACAGTTTCTTTACAGTGGTGGTGATAGGAATCAGGGTCACCATGACTACAACACAAATATAAGTTTCAGCATCACACTAATATATATATATATAAAGTGTGTGTGTGTGTATGTATGTATATATATATATATATAATATAAAACCATTTCATATAATAACTTTTTTTCAGAGTCACTGAATTCTTCAGACGTCTGGTTCCACTTTAAACATTTCCACAGTCGTAGGTTTCACTACAGTCAACATCGCAACCATTTAATTATGCAGAATTTTTTAAAATCAGTGGAGTTCCCCTTTAAGGTTTAACTCCAGCACCAGTCACTCGACGTCTCTCCCTCTAAAGATTTCTGCTTTATCTCATGTGAGTGAAGCATCAAACCTGGTCTGTGTGGTGAAGCCGTTACCTGCTAACTAGCAAACTAAGCAATAGAGTCCATTTGCAATGAAAGGCATTTTCATAAAACAAGAACGGCCACAACATACGAAAACATTTTTTAATCCTAATGGTATTTATTCAGCAGGGGTTACTGTGTTGCTGCCAGCTTGCACAATATAACTCTGGCAAGGTTGAGTATTGCTGAACATCAAGCCACATGTGCTTATTTTCCACAAGTTGTAAGGTGGTAGTAAAATGTTAATGTAACAGTAAACTTACCGGCATCATAATCTGTAATGAAAGCGCTCACAGTGTTTTAGGGCCACTAATAAAAATTAAAATAGTAGACTTTGAGATTAAAATCATAATATTTCGATGATAATATATAATGATAATAATTACGACATTAAAGTGGGATGTTATCAGAAAAGGTGTGCAGTATTGTGAGCAAAGGCTTTGCAAAGGGAAGGCAGCACCTCCTCGTGTTAAATGAGGGGCATTGAGTTGGTGGAGTTATACTTTCATATCGATTTAACCCATAAAGGAACATGGCTGAGCAAGAAACTATTTATTTAGAATAAAGAGCCATACGGACTCAGAAGAAACTGTCTGTCTGTTTCGTTGAAGGAGAACCGCAGGCAGGGTCGTCTACACGGCTACTGGGGCTACATCTCAGCGCTATTCAAAGATTAGGCATTAAATTTCATAGACAGTGAAAAAGATAATCAAAATGATCGATCCACAAGGAGACAGGAGTGTGAGGAAATCCAGTGCCAGTATAGCAACCGAGACCCCACGGCAGCCCCCCTACAGTAGCACTTAATCCTCGGAATATTGCGATTTTACTTTCATAATTATACAACATTAATCTCTAAATATTATTACTTTACTCTCAAAGTCTACTAACTTTTATTAACAGCGGCCCTCCACAGCCCACCTGCCCCTGATGTCACATAAGGGGCGTTGCTGGGGAGCGTGTCTGCATCACAGAAACGCTCTTATAAGGTGCTGCAATTCGACCCTCCTCAAACTAACAGCCCCACACACCACAAAACCTGATTAGGTTCTGCTTATCGGACACTCCAGCACCGTTCACTCGACCAAACTCATTCAAATTTGAGTCATTTTTCTTGAAATTCGCCAGTTTAGCACAAGTTAGCCAGAATCGAACCCGTCTTCCAACAGAGTTGTTAGACAATCTGTTAACATTAGCTAAACTTAAGCTAACTTAGATAGCAACTTACAGTTTATTAGCTAGATTTAGAGCATGAATACAACACCATCGTTCCAATTTAAAATAGGTATTCGAAAAAATTTGAGCCAAGGCGACTAACCCAGCTAGCTCACCATAGCACACCACCAGCTAGCTAGCTAACTTAGCAAGTGATGCTAATTTTCGATTTATTGTATAAAGAGTTCAGCATTATCAGATTATAGGATTAAGTCAGTAAATGTCCCATTAAAACTGTTGGTACATCAAGTAAACTAAGTACAGTGTCTGGCCAAAAAAACGGTCACCACGTGAATTTAACTAAGCAAATAGGTAAGAGCCTCCCAATGGATAGTTACTGCATGGGTGATTATGTTTCAGCTGGCAACAAGTTATTTAACCATAACTGATGCAATGAGTCACTTCTCATTTGTTAAACAACCATGTGGACAGACACACCCTGTGGTTGTGGAAAAGATGTTAATCTGTTTCACAAGGGTCAAATTATGGGCATGCATCAAGCAGAGAATACATCTAAGGAGACTGCTGAAACTACTAAAATAGGGTTAAGAACTGTCCAGCACATTCTGAAAAAGTGTAAGGACAGTGGGGAAACATCTTCTTCGAGGAAGGAATATGGTCAGAAAAAAATCTTGAATGATCGTGATCGGCGATCACATAAACGTTTGGTGAAATCAAAATCAAAAAAGTTTTAATAGTGAAAGTAAGAACATTTTCACATGCACAATGCGAAGGGAACTCAAGGGATTGGGACTAACAGCTGTGTAGCCTTAAGAAAACCACTTACAACTTACCATCAAAAACGGCTTCAATTTGCTAGGGAGCATAAAGATTGGACTTTGGAGCAATGGAAGAAGGTCATGTGGTCTGATGAGTCGAGATTTACCCTGTTCCAGAGTGATGGGCAGATCAGGGTAAGAAGAGAGGCTGCTGAAGTGATGCACCCATCATGCCTTGTGTGTACCATTCAAGCCTGTGGGAGCAGTGCTATGATCTGGGGTTGCTGCAGTTGGTCAGGTCCAGGTTCAGCAACGTTATGTGCCCAAAGAATGAGGTCAGCTGACTACCTGAATATACTGAACAACCAGGTTATTCCATCAATGGATTTTTCTTCCCTGATGGCACGGGCATATTCCAAGATGACAATGCCAGGATTCATCAGGCTCAAATTGTGAAAGAGTGGTTCAGGGAGCATGTTCATCTTCACACATGGATTGGCCACCACAGTCCAGACCTGAACCCCACTGAGAATCTTTGGCATGTGCTGGAGAAAATTTTGAGCAGTAGTTCAGATCTTGGGGGAAAATTAATGCAACTCTGGACAGAAATAAACGTTGTGACATTGCAGAATCTTGTGGTAATGATGCCACAGCGAATGTGTGCCGTAATCAAAGCTAAAGGTGGTCCAACGAAATATTAGAGTGTGTGACTTTTTTTTGACCAGGCAGTGTATTACTCACCAATTACTCATTTCCAAGCCCTCTGAAGTTTCCAGAAGCAGCTCTAAATACTGTTCCCACTCAGGTGAACGTTGGCGAATCACACGCATTGCTGCAGCACAGAAGCACTCAGGCAGCCTCAAAATGGGTGCACTCAGCAAGCCTCAGTATGAGTGCTATTTGTCAGTTAACATAGTTTTCATGCTTTCATGTTTCAAGGTTTTTTTCTTAAACTTAATTTGCCTGTTACTATTATTGTTGCTGTTGTTTGCCATTTTAACATAATTTTTAAGTGGTCTTATGATCAAAATATAAAAAGTGCCAATAAAAAAATAATAACGATCATATTTGTAAAGCAGGATAAATGAGACATTATTTTGATTTAAAGTTGAAATTTCAACGTTGATTCATTTTACAACAATTTTAATATTAATAGTTGTTTCAACGTTTTTCCAATGTTGAAACAACAACTGACATTATGTCAACTACATTTCGATGTTGAAGGTCAGTCATGTGCCAGCTGGGTTGATCCAAAAGCTGGTACTGGAAACTGGAGATGAAATACTTCCCTCATTCATTATTCCGAATTCACTGTATTTGTAGAAGGCGAATTTAGAGCCTATTTGTATCTCAATGTGAACTCTGAATTCTAAACAGATGCTCTCTGGGACTGTGTGAAGGCTTATTTAATGGGATATATTATAGTCTTGTCTTGTGTTAGGAAAAGGGAAAAAGAAGCTGAACAAATTTGAAAATAAAGGGAAGACCCTGGAACAATAGAACAAGTTCATGCAGTCAACTGCCCTGATGCAACCACTTAAAGAAACAAGTAGGGCTTTAGACACATAAGCAGAAGCATAAAGCAGAAGGCCACTTGCATTTTTCTGAGCAGTAATATTATGACTATGGCTCTAGAGCAATACATTTCAGTCAGAAAAAAAAATCTAAATAATCTTTCTGTGAAAAGAAAGTCAAACAAACCAGGCGAATTATTGACTAAACCAGAAGAGATTTTCTGAAGCATGTGCTATTTTTCTATAGATCTGTATATAAAAACGAAGGGACTGCCTCAAGTGACGACATCAAATCTTTCCCAGGTCAGATTCATTTGACAAAGCCTCCCAAACTTGCAGTAGAAAAGTTAGACAACCCACCTGCTGAGAAGGAAATTGAAGAGGCTGTTGTATATTCAAAAATAATAAAAGCCCAGGCCCAGAAAGATGCAAGTATGAGTTTTATAAGAGATTCAAAGACATTGTGTTCTTTTGCAAACAAGCAATCGTGGTCTGGACACAGGCTGGAAAGAACCCTACTGACTGCAGTGTATACAGACTGATATAACTCCTTAATGGAGACCAAAAATTGCTAATATCTATTCTTCCTCAGCAACCAAACAAATATGTCTCACAAATAACAGACACTGACTAATCAGAAGTTTAACAAGCGGATATTCAGGTACCAACATCCGCAGGCTTTTAAACATTATGAGCCACGCCAGAGCTGGTGGAAGTTTTGATGCTATCCTTAGATGCGGGAAAAGCATTTGACCATGTCTCTTAGAGATTTCTTTCACAAACTCTAACACACATTGGATTTGGCTTTAAACCTTATGAAGTCTATTTGTGTACTGTATTCAGCACCAAGAGCTGCAAATAAAGTTAATGGACATCTCAGAGTGTTTTACCCTTGAGAGAGGAACATGCCAAGGTGATCTGCCAAGATTATCACCTGCTTTCTTCACCATCTGCACCGAGCTTTCGGGGCAGACTAGTAGAGATTTTAAAACTATATCTGGAATCTTGGGAAGTGATGAAGACCATGAGATATATTTCTGTGCAGATGACATGCTCCTTTGCTTCTCACATCCATCTTCCTCTATACCAGCTCTGAAGGGGTGCATGGAACAATTTTGCTACCACTCTGGCTATAAAGTTAAGCAACTAAAACAGAGGCTGTTGACATTAACGCTAAAATCATGCTACAAATCAAGACTAAGAGTGGCTTTAGATGGCAGAGAGAAGGCGTCAAATACCTTGGTGTCTTTATACACCCTTCAGTAGACAGACCTTACTAAGCTAACTATAATAGGACAATCTGGGCTTTGCCTATTTAATGGCAAATAGAACTGTACAAATGAATAACCTCTCAAAATGATTATATTTGTTCTGAATACTTTCTATCCCAATTCCAAAATCAATGTTCCATGTGTGTGATCTCTAGTTTTTTATGGCAGGGTAAAAAGCCTAGAATCCATATCTGAGCCTGACAGGGGATTGGCTCTCCCAAATCTGAGGCTGTACTTTTGGGCTGCTTGGCTAAAGCTTGTTGTGGCCTTTATTATCAGTGATACTACAACCAGGCGGCTGGGCAGTGAAAGGTCAAACTCTGAATGTACAATGGAAGATCTAATATTTAATAATATTCCCTTGACATTTTGTAGTGTAAGCACCTGAGAAAAGAACATGATTTAAAAGTAGAGGGAAAAAAAACAGAATACAGCTTTAACTTTGATTAGATCCATACATAATTTCTCTCCATTATATTTAGATTCAGAATTTTAAACCTCAAGGCGTGGCCTCACCTATATACATCATATATTCAAGTCAGAAGTTCTTAAGTCTTTCACGCAAACCTGGCAAGAATTTAGCCTCCCTGGAATAGATTTCTTCATATTTCTACAAATTAGACATTTTCTTAAAAACACTAAAAGCAGTCACAAAATAAGACTACCATCTCCAAAAGAGCAGAATATTATGAAAAACTTGGTAATGCAAGGTAATTTCAAATTCTTAAAACAATAACTCCTTATCTATCCATATAGTAAGCATAGGGGGAAACTAAACTGCAGTAGGAGATTTCAATAGAAAATTGGAAAGACATCTGTTTGGAATGTCATTTAACTACTTGTTCCAACATATGGAGGGAATTCAAATGGAAGCTTGTTGCTAGATGTTTTAAATCTAGCGCATATTAAGATCCACGTTTTAAGAGGACTGGTTCATCTTTATCTAGTCATTGAGGAACTGTCAGGAAAGTGAATCAAATTTTGTCCACACTTTCTAGTCATGTAAAATACTGAGGGAGACATCTCCAATGCCCTAAACTCTGTCTTTGATATTCAGATCACTAAAGAGCCTTTAGGGTAATTGTTAGGAGTTGTTCTCCAAGGATTTGATAATAGACAGCAGATCTATTAAAGGTTCAACAGCGTCTTTACTTCCTCAACAAAGCTCACCTGTCTCCTGGGATACTGGTGGACTTTCACTGCTGTAATAAAACTCACAAACTGCATCTGAGGGTGGTACAGCAGCTGCTCCACATCTGACCGCAAAGCACTCCAGCAGGTGGTGAAAACTGCCCAACGCATCACAGATACCTAGTAATCCTCCATTGAGAACATTTACCACAAGCACTGGCTGGGCAGGGCGAGGAACATCATCAAGGACGTTTCTTATCCTAACCGGACTTTTTACCGTCCTCCCATCTGGCAGGCATTACAGGAGCTTCCACTCCTGCATCAGCAGGCTCAGGAAGAGCTTCTTCCATGATACTGTTACCCTGTTGAACTCACACCACCACTTTAACCGCATCTTAGCACTCACTGCAATGTTACTGTACTTTGTCTAATTGTATTCTCAGTCGGCACAGTATGAGACTCTTATTCTCAGGGTCATGGGCTCGTGCTCCACACTGGTCATCACTTGTGATGGCTTTATTACTGCACTACTCATATCTACTGCACTATTCATATTTGCAAAACCAGTTACTGTACATGTTTTTACTCTGTATATGTATCATTTTACGTATGTTGCTCTCACAGTACATACTATCTACATTTGCATTCTCTCCACTCACCCTGTATTATGTAGATTATATTTATACTTGCACATCTATATTTTGTTTAATGGATGTTGAATCTAATCTAATCTACCTTCTTCATATTCTATTAGCAGCAGCCATTAAAGGTCTAACCAGAAGCACGCTAAAACTATTGCTCTAACATAAGAACCCTCATAGATACCTATGAGAATGACATAACATGGAAGAAACAACACAAAATTTAAGACACAGGTAGAAATGTATGTGTATACATATATATTGTATAATTGAATTTAAATATGTTGTACACAACAGTCCCCTGATTCCCTGGTACCCCCTCTCCCCTCCCTTTCCCCTTCAATGTTAATTTAAGTAATTTTATGTTCACCGTTAATCATTAACCACTGTGTGTGAACATCAGTGTGACTGGACATCTGACTATGACCTGACTGCAATGTGGTGAACCTCTCTGTGATCTTTTAATAAAACAATTAGTTCCAAAAAAAGAGAAATAAAGAGAGAAAGAAAGAGATGAGAGAGAGAGAGCAGAGAGAGGCTAAGCTAACAGAGAGAGAGAGAGAGATGAAGAGAGAGATATTACTAGAAAGAGAAGGAGGAGAGAGAGAGGAAGGGGATGAAGAGATACTTGTAGATAAAGAAAGAGATCAAAGAGAGAGCAGAGAGAGGCTGAGCAAAGAGAGAGAGCGGAGATGGAGAGAGAGATATTAGTAGAAAGAGAAGGAGGAGAGAGAAGAGAGAGAGGATATGAAGAGAGAGATACTAATAGAAAGAGAAGGAGGAGAGAGAAGAGGGAGAGGATATGAAGAGAGAGATACTAGCAGAAAAAGAAAGAAGAGAGAGGGGAGATGAGGAGAGAGATACTAGTAGAAAGAGAAGGAGGAGAAAGAAGAGAGAGAGAATATAAAGAGAGAAATCCTAGCAGAAAAAGAAACATAGATAGAGGATATGAAGAGAGAGATACTAGAAGAAAAAGAAACAGGTACAGGAGATGAAAAGAGAGATACTGGCAGAAAAAGAAAGGAGAGAGAGAGGAGATGAAGCAAGAGATACTAGTAGAAATAGAAGGAGGAGAAGAGAGAGAGGATATGAAGAGAGAGAGATACTAGCAGAAAAAGAAAGGAGAGAGAGGGGAGATGAAGAGAGAGACACTAGTAGAAAGAGAAGGAGGAGAGAGAAGAGAGAGAGGCTATAAGAGAGAGAGATACTAGCAGAAAAAGAAAGGAGAGAGAGGGGAGATGAAGAGAGAGACACTAGTAGAAAGAGAAGGAGGAGAGAGAAGAGAGAGAGGCTATAAGAGAGAGAGATACTAGCAGAAAAAGAAAGGAGAGAGAGGGGAGATGAAGAGAGAGACACTAGTAGAAAGAGAAGGAGGAGAGAGAAGAGAGAGAGGCTATAAGAGAGAGATACTAGCAGAAAAAGAAAGGAGAGAGAGGGGAGATGAAGAGAGAGACACTAATAGAAAGAGGAGGAGAGAGAAGAGAGAGAGGATATGAAGAGAGAGAGATACTAGCAGAAAAAGAAAGGAGAGAGAGGAGATGAAGAGAGAGATACTAGTAGAAATAGAAGGAGGAGAAGAGAGAGAGGATATGAAGAGAGAGATACTAGCAGAAAAAGAAAGGAGAGAGAGGGGAGATGAAGAGAGAGATACTAGTAGAAAGAGAAAAAGGAGAGAGAAGAGAGAGAGGCTATAAGAGAGAGAGATACTAGCAGAAAAAGAAAGGAGAGAGAGGGGAGATGAAGAGAGAGATACTAGTAGAAAGAGAAGGAGGAGAGAGAAGAGAGAGAGGATATAAGAGAGAGATACTAGCAGAAAAAGAAAGGAGAGAGAGGAGATGAAGTTAGATGCTAGTAGAGAAAGAAAGAGATGAGAGAAGAGAGAGAACAAACAGAGAGAGGGAGATAACAGTAGAAAGAGAAGGAGGAGAGATAGACAGAGAGAAGAAAGAAACATTGGACATACTTCCATCTTCCATAAGAGATAGAACAAACAGGACAAAAGGATCCCTCTCTCTCACAAAAGGAGAGGCTTGAAGGCAGGTAGGTGTATCTGTACATACAGAGAGAGAGAGAGAGAAACGTATAGTTCTATTACCAATGTGCAGCATGTTTCTTCAGTTTGTACTCGTGACCAACTGGGGGGAAATATCACCACCATTATAATTAGCTTGATTTCCTCTTCTATCTTAATGAAAGAATGTGCTGGCTCAGCTGGCAGTGTGCCAAATAAAGATACAGTGCTTTAAATGCTGGAGTACATATACCACAATAATTCATATTTAGCCTCCCAGTAGGCCTACTCTCCGACAAATACAGCGGTCAAACAAATTGAGACTGCAGTGGAGTTGCTCGAATTTTATCTCTGTAATGAGCAGCTTGGGGCAGAGGGACTCCACACAGCTTCATTTACTTGCTCCACACATCATCAGCTGAATTCAAGGCATAATGCATAAGTTCAACCTTCAGAATCAGGAATCACATTAGTGCTGAGTAAGACAAACTCACGGGATAACTTCCTGATCCTGATCAGTATGCAGACCTAGCCTACACTCTTATGGGTTCTCTAGTAAAGAAAACGGTTCTAAATAGAACCATGAACACTCAAAGAACCTTTTGCATGATTAAAAGGTTCTTTGCTTGTTTCATGAAGTAGTTCTTCAGATTGATGGAGAAGGTGTTGTATATGGTTCTATATAGGACCTTTTTGAAAAGGGTTCTTCTCTTGTTATTATGTCAAGCTTGTAATTCTCCCTTAATCTGAAGAACCCTTTCACAATGCAAAGGACCCTTTAACCATGCAAAAGGTTCTTTGAGAGTTGATGGCTCTATATAGAACCATTTTCTTAACATAAGAACCTTTCTATACAGAACCATAAATATTTAAGGAACTATTTGCATGATTAAACAGTTCTTAGCATCATGAACGTTTCAGATTGATGGCAAATGTGCTGTAGATGGTTCAATGTTGAACTCTTTTGAAAAGGGTTCCATACAGAATCATCTAAAGAACATTCGCCAACAATCTAAAGAACACTTTCACGATGCCATTTCTTTGAGTGTTCATGCTTCTATAAAGAACCATTTTCTTTACTAAGGAACCCTTAAAGAACCATCATTTGTTAGTGTGTAAGACTTTTTTAATGCATTCTCACCAAAACAGTCTCATTTCAGTAGCAATATAGAACCATTTTGAAAGGTTCTTCAAAGAACTGTGTACAATAACTTCTCCATAATAACAATAATCAGAAGAAGAAAATAATAACTGACTATCATAACCTTGTGGAAAACATAACCTTGTGGAAACTTCTGGAAATGTATGGTTCCTCAAGGGTTCTTTAGAAAAGAAAAAGGTTCTTTGCATGATTAAAGGGTTCTTCCTATCATGGAAAACTTTTTTAGATTGATGGAGAATTTGTTGTAGATGGTTCTAAATAGAATATTTTTGAAAGGAGGAGTTTCATATATCACCAAAAAAGGTTCTTCTATTGTGCCAAGTTTCACATCGTAACAGGAGAAGAACGCTTTTGGTGCTATATAGAAAACTTTCCCAAAAGGTTCTATATAAAGACAACTACAACACATTCTCCATCAATCTAAAAAACCCTTCCATGATGCTAAGAACCCTTTAATCATGCAAAGAACCATTTTCTTTTCTAAAGAACCCTTGAGGAACTATACGCTTCCAGATGTTTCCACAAGGTTATGATAGTCAGTTCTAATTTGAGTGTTCAACATAAAGTGGTTCTACATAACATGAGTGGTTCTACATAAAGCCATTTTACTCTTTATTAAAGAATGCTTGAATAACAAAAAAGGTTCTTGCATCAGTAGCAAAACCCTTTTCGGTGCCATATAGAACCATCTTACAAGGTTCTTTGAAGAACTACAATAGCATCTCCATAATAATAATAATAATCAGAAGAAGAAGAATATAATAACTGACTATCACAACCTTATGGAAGCATATGGTTCTTCAAGGGTTCTTTGGAAAAGAAAATGGTTCTATATAGAAACATGATTAAAGGGTTCTTTGCATTATGTAAGAGTTTTTCAGATTGATGGAAAATGGGCTGTAAATGGCTCTTCATGGAACCTGTTTGAAAAGTGTTCTATATAGCACCAAAAGTGTTCTTCTATTGTGTCAAGCTTGACATTGTAACAAAAGAAGAACTCTTCAGTTCTAAACAGAACCCTTTTCGAAAAAGTTCATCAACTTGAAGAACCATTTCATGGTTTGAAAGAAACATGGTTTCTTTACCAAATAACCAGGTTATGATAGCCTATATATCTCTCCCAGGCAGCTGTATTTTGTAGCTGATTTAATGTGTTTCTGTTTCTG
Organism: Pygocentrus nattereri; assembly: GCF_015220715.1. Lineage (NCBI taxonomy): Eukaryota > Metazoa > Chordata > Actinopteri > Characiformes > Serrasalmidae > Pygocentrus > Pygocentrus nattereri. The sequence continues at coordinate 10,971,136 of NC_051226.1, forward strand.
GCCTTGAGGATGTTGGTAGCCCTATGAGACACAATGCTTTATAACTGTGCTAAATCATAAATGGCAAGGCGAACAGGAGAAATTAGGCTACTTGTAGCTCATGGATCTGCACTGGAAAACACTACAGAAGACCTGATCTGAGCAATCTGTTGACAGAATGTCAGGTGTGGTTAAATCCTCCTCAACCCTCTGAGTGTATACATCACAATGCATAAAACTGCAGTGATTAAAATAATCTCCAACAGCAGAAACCAGTAACCTGCTCTGGGTTCCAAATGAACAACAGCAACAGAATCCATGCTTCTCTTCTCAGGGCTGGAAGGAAGTTTAGGCAGGATTGCCATCTAGCGCTACCTGTGTGCGATAACAGGCTGTAACATTTGGATAATGTGAGGCGGAGTTTAATGAGAAAGTCTAATGATAGCAATTAGAATCTATGGATGCCTCAAATATGAGACAAGATTCATGAAGTGGAAAGAATCCCAATTGCTTTCCTGGCTCCAGGGCAAGTGATTGGCAAGAATAGCCAATATGGAGAGGTTATTTTATAAGATTTGAGACTAAGCCAATGCGGTCAAGGGTGTCACTGAAACAAATACGTAATATAGTGTAACTAATGCTTTAGATCTGAGGAATTATCCTGTCTTTTTTTTCTTTACTTTTTTTTGGTCACAGACTACGGAGTTCAAACTGCCCTGAATACTGAGAAGAGCCTGAGTTGAGAAATGAGCTTAATGAGATTTAAGCTTTCTGTTCCACTGAGGTTTAGGCTGGCCCTCTCTATTATCCTCTAACACGTTCAAATCTCCAGCTCAGCACTGTCATGAAAGGACTTTCTTGTTAAATCATCACTTACATTAATAATTTCCTCTCAACTTGTCCTCTAATGAGGAGACACAGGGCATTCTGGTAGATGTTTCAGAAGAGAGAAAAGGAGAAGGGGTCCAAGACAGGCTTCCATGTCCTGCTGAATCTTCTGTCAAGGTCAGCTCAAAAAGAAGGAATTCTCCATCTGTTCTTTACTATAGCTGGACAAGCTTTATTTGTAGCCCCATTTTAACCCCGCTCCTGACCATTTTCACAATTTGAAGCCATTGGCATAGGTTTCGTTTCAACTCTGGGGGGACATACTGCTCATATCATCTAATCCAGCATATCGCTGCTGTCGAAACAAAACCTTCTATCTCCAAAATGAAAACTTCACAGGAGAGGGAAAAACATCACTTTTAAGATACCCTTCTTAGTCCCACAATGGAGAAATTTCACCTCCACATATACTCTAGTGAGCACACACACACTAGGGGGCAGTGAGCACACTTGCCGGAGTGGTGGGCAGCCCAATCGGCAGCGCCCGGGTAGTAGTTGGGGGTTAGGTGTCTTGCTCAAGGACACCTCAGTCATGTGCTGTCGGCTCTGGGGATCTAACCGGCGACCTTCCAGTCATGAGGCTGGTTACCTAACCTCCAGCCCATGACTGCCCCTACTGTAAATCAATGAAACCAGACTTTTGCCAAGTAAAAAACTAGGTTGAAAAGGATTTGGAAATTGGAAATTTAATTGGAATTGGGGTTGTACTTAACTTTAATGTTTTGCAGACTGTGCTCTGATGGACACTGTTTTCTGGTTGAGCACTAGTGCTGATGTTTTGACGCAGTGAGTTTATTTTGAGATGTTTCTGCAATGTTTTTATGGCTGTAGAGCATTTTGAGCGTGAAATGAACCAACTTGCTTGCTGCTGCAGAGAGTTTAAGAAAGTGAACCTTATATTGAACCTTAAACCACTTCTAAGGAGTTGTAAACAAATACAAGACACTGAGGCCTTGTCCATACATACAAGGGTATTTTTTAAAGTGTAGCCTTTTCTATACATTTTGGCCTTTCATCCACATGCAAACTGCCCTTTAGGTCTCTGGAAATTGACCTTTTGCAAAACCCTTTCCAGCATGAACTTTAAACGAAGTGGTTGTTGCAGAAAAATGACGGAAAAATGATTTGTTTGTCAAGGACATCACTGTTGTCATTGAGTGAGCTGCTGACAGGGTGTCTCTGCATTTTCATGTGGGTGGAGATTTTTTAAAACAGTGCTTATGTGGACAGGATTAAAAAAAAAAAAAAAAACGCTCTCTAGTGGTCCTGTGAAATGGAGTAACAAAGTATGTAGAGATGCAGATGGACCAGTCTTTTGTAGAGCTACTAAGTGCCCCTGTCTGGAAGTGGAGATGATAAAATGGACAATGAGTGTAGGTACAGGGTGAGTGTACTTAATAACGTGGCCAGTCACTATATGTATATTCACTACATGTATTTCTAACAAACTGCCAACTCAATGTAGTTTGGCTATAAGACAGGCTTATTCTATTAACAGCTGTGAAATGGGAAAGAAAAACGCTCATGCTGTATTAGAGCTACTGCTACCATTCATCTATTTACAATAAAAACCTCGAAGCACAAACATGTTCAGGATTAGACGATGTTGAAGTTGAAAAAAAAAAACACTTCTAGGTTGAGATAAATGTATTCTGGTTACAAAAATTCATGAACTGTGACAGGCTGCCAGGGAGTTTGTCAAGGCAAAGCGACAAACCAAAGCTCAGCTGCTTCGTATGCACTGTGTACTGCATAAGTTCAGAGGAAAATGGCTTGGATGTTCTCTTGAGAATTTTTAAAGGAAGACAACTTTCAGTACAAGCCGCTCAGATTCGCCTCTGATCCACTATGCATTTCAGCATACATGCAAGTGTTTGCAGTCCTTTCGTGCAAATGTCTTGTGTAAATATACTTTAAGCAGCACAAGCTATTCTCTAACGGCCTCTCAGGGTGTGTTTGAGGAGCTTTCACAGAGCATCTTATTGGTAATGACTACTGTTCAATGTACCATCCATAAGGATAATATGAGCACTTTCCTTGATGGGTCTACTTAATACGGCTTAATATGATGTTTGGTTAGATGTAGCATGGCCGTGCTTGCGCAGTAGTCATTTGAAGAGAACTCGTAGAGCATGTCAGCCTCCATTAGGTTGGGTGGAGTTTTAATCTGTGAATCACTGTAAATATTACGCTACCAATGAACATTTCCATCTGTTGTTAAAGCTATTTTCCTCAGGGAAAATAGCCTTTTTCTAAGGCATTAGAGACATATTGCCTTTGTTATTTTCCAAATGTTTTGCTTTGTTTGAAATCACTTACAACCAGCCTGTGGGATTTGCCCAGATCCACTCATTGGAACTCTGTATTCTAAACATTTAACAAACCTATTGTTCAATTCTGGAGAGAAAAAAGGTCTTTGTAAACCACAAGAGCCAAATTTAAGGGAAAGGTAATTGCTCTAGCAAGCATCAAACCTATAAGTGCATGGACATGGATAAAGTTTTATATTAGACATTTGTGTTGATTCCTAGTGGAATTTATATATCTGAGAAATATAAAGCAATTCAATTATTTTGCTGGTTTTCCATTGACGCCATCTCTACAGAAAAATATTGTACACTTTTAGAAATTACGGTACCATGCAGGTACATGATTCATTCATGACGGTACGACACAGTGGCTGTGAAGGTCCAATTGTGTACCTTAAATAAGTTTTTCCTAGAGGAAAAGAAGATATTTGTATCTTTTTATAAACTAATGCTTTAAAACAGAACCATTAATAAAAAGCCTGGAGACGAGATGGGTTGTGTGGAGTCAGTACAACTTAATTACAACTTAAGAATATATAAATTCAGTGGATACAGTTATGTTCCCTGACTATAGGCGCAGAGATGTACCCCTGAGGGTACCACCCCAGTGACAAGAAGGGTACTGCCCCAGTGATAGTGTCGTACCTTTTTTCTGAGACTGTAAGATAGAATATTTTCTTCAGATGTACATGAACAGTCACTTAGTATTTAATTCTTATAAATAACAGAAAAATACCAATTGTCCCATATGTAAAACTTTGGACACCCTACTAGGTACTTAATAACACCCCTTTGGGCAGATATCACAGCTTGCAAGAGCTTTTTGAACACTTGTAGTTCAGCATTCTTGGTTTATCTTCTATGCACAGCATGTTATGATCCACCCACAGATTTTCAATATGTTCGAGTCAGGGGAAAGCTTCAGCAGGGATTTCTCAAAGTAGTTCATGGTGGATGTTGAGGTATATTTTAGATTAGTGTTCTGTTGTAGAGACCAGCCTCTTTTCTGGTTTAGTTCCTTGACTGACTGTCACATTTATTTCAAGAATTTGGTGGTATTTAGTGAAATCCATTTATCTACTCTTGCAATGTTTCCTGTGCTGATACATGCACGCCCCCATGCTTAACAGCTATCAAGGTGTTCTTTTCATCACATGCTGCTGATTTTTTTCTCTAAACCTACCTTTGATGATTGTGGCCTACAAGATACATTTTTACTTCATCAGTCCACAGCTCTTGTTTCCAAAATATCTCTGTATCTTTGTATACTTCAGTTGTTCCACAGACAAAGTTTCTTTCTTATGACTCTCCTATGCAGATCACGTTTGTGCATGCAACTGTATTTTTCCTCTTTCGCAAAATTACCTTTGTCACATGCCAACACAAATATTGAGTGCAAACTAGAGCCTTATTGAAATAGAAGTGTTAAGTGTGCAAGCAGGATTCAGAAAAGCTAGAGGAACAAGATATAATTGAAAAAGCCAAAGAATTCAAGAAGAAAGTTAATATGTATTTAATTGACTACATGTAATTAGAAATGTCCTCAAGAATATGGCTATGCCAGTGCATCTTATTGTTCCAATGCAGAACCTGATGATCAACAGGCCATAGTTTAGACAGAAAGTGAACAAACTGATCAGTTCTACATCAGCAAATGATATTGACAAGGCTGTATATTGTAGCTTCCTGCTACTGGCCATGTTGCCGTAAGAGTGTGAGAAGCATGGCCATGCAGAGCAGTCATTTGAGGAGGCTCTTGGGACGTGCCACGTTCACAGTTAGAGAGACATTTCTTGTAAATAAGTTGTTGTTGCTGTTGTTAGCTTAACATGTGTTAACATAGAAGTGGGGTAGTAAAGTGGGAATGTGTATGGCTAGAAGGAACCTGCTTGCTTGCCAGCCATGTGAGCTAGTGCTGCACAAAGGTTCTCTTTTGCATCCTGTTCAATACAATGTTTCCAATTCAATGTTTCCCATCTTATTTTATGCCAGTCACACTGGTGTCAGAGGTAGTGCCTTCCAGTGTTCAAAGGAATAGTGCTTCTATGTACTCAAAAGTTAGTGGCATAAAAGCCCAAGTCCTCAACGGTAAAGACAGTGGAAGAAGCATCGTGGCAAGGCTTGGCAGCAGAGTCCAGTGGGAGGACAGCAACAGGGATGACAGCGGGGCTGCCTGGATGGCATCCAGTGGTGAGGACCTGCCTGCAGAACAGCTTGGTGGCCTGATGGTGTTGGCCGCTTCACTCCAGCGACACTTTGTGCGTGGCACAGCTGGCTACTTTCTGAGGAGCAGGTGGGCAAGTTGGAGGCAGAGCTGAGTGCTATCTATACTATCACCATCTTTCTTCAACCTATATACTAGACATAAAATAAAAGAAAGACGGTCAAGGATTCAAGATCATAAAGCACAGAAAGAAACGATAGGTCTTCAGCTAAGTATTAAGAAAACACAGGTAATGACAAAAGGAAAGAAAGCATCAGAGATGGTGCCTGCAGATAGTGTAAGTGGTGGAGAGCTTTTGGCCACATGGATTAGTTATTAACAACAAAGGATTCAGCATGTAAGAAATGAAAAACAAATTGAAATTAAACAGAACAAGTATGAAGGCACTTGATCTTCAAAGGTAATAATTTGTTTCTCCAAATAAAGATCAATATTGGCCAATGAAGGAATTTATTGTTGTGAAATCTGGATCTGTGTGCATGTGCTGAAGTTGTATTTTAAGCTGTCTATTTTGTGTTTAACCCTATATGGCTGTGTTTGTCACACCTGTTACTTGTCCTGTATAAACTGGGTCTAATCTTGGCATCAGTCCAGCTATATAACTGCATCAGCCCAGTGTCTTACAGGGCTGGCTAGGTATCTGGTACCTGCGAAAACGAATAAACTTCACTTCTCCAGACATACGGCTGGTCCCGTGGTTAAGTTAGGGTTAGAGTTTAATTCTTCACCAGGCTATGGCCTTTCCTCTGATTCTTTATGGATGTGAAAGCTGGACAGTAAAAAGGCGCAACAGAAAAGAATAACGATGCCTTTGAACTTTTGTTCTGGCAAAGACTTTTGAGAGCACCTTGAATGGCAGACAAAACAAACAGATGGATCCTTGATCAAATCAAGCCTTGCCTTTCATTCAAAGCCCAGATAACCAAGCAACCAAGAATCTCTTATTTTGGGCTCAGTATGAGAAGAACCAGTTCACTGAAAAAGACAATTATGTTTGCAGCAGTTAATGATAAAAAAGGTAGATTTTATTGTAGCATGCTAATGTGTTTTGATCACCTTGACCTTGTAATTCCACTTGACTTCATACTGCTAGTGTGTTAGTTTTGTCAGAATAATTTATATCGTGCATGACCCACTTCACTTGGCTCGCTTCAGCTTTGCACTTGTTCGGGGCAAATGAGTGAATCTCAGATTTATCCATCTTCCAGAATGGACAAGGTGCTGAGGTTTTGCCCTTTCATGCTCATCTGGTACCCAGCAGATAGGACCACTTATGAGTGGGAAGGTAGTTAGAACTGTGAAAAAAGACAGAACACAAGTTCTAAAACCACACTGACTGCGAACAAGAGCGAGCCATGCCAACTACACCCTTCTGAAATGAAAGCAGCCTGGATAAAGTCTAGCAAAATTCAGAAAATGACATTAAGTCTTTTTTCTGCTCTGTCATTTCTGACTCAGCTGCTGACACATATGACTCAGAATTCAGCACTCAGATGTACAAGTTATAGATCCCCCATGTGACAGAAGACCAGTGGATGAGCCATCCTCAGTTTGTCCTCACAGCAAAATTATTTTATGTTGCTTTTTAAATCCTACTGACAAGCAAGCAAGAGTTGAGATCAAACAAATCAACAAGAAGAATGGAAGCCAATGGAAAGAATGGAAACCAACATTAGTTTATGTCAACTTAGCAAACTCTATATATTGCCAAAATCAGTAATCAACACATGAACGTACCATTTTAGTTTAAATTCTATGTGTCTTGCTATTGACCATGTAATAGTAATTGGTGACTTTATCTTCTCCTGGAAGGGTAAATGTATTTAATGGCTTCAGCTGAGTGTTACCAAAGACAAAGGAGACCACTTTTGAATACCGTCAGGTCCTGTTGGTACAAATCTTGAGCAGGTACCAAACTGGAACCTTAGAACTGGACAGATGGCCAATAACAAAAAGCAAAGTTCAGGTTATCTGGTGACAAATGTTCTGGTATTTTTTTAAACTAGAAAAACACCCCTGAGGCTGCATAATATTTAAACCACATTCATGGTGCAACAGGATCTAAATGTATATCTATCTAAACACTTTGAATTTAAAGTATGCACTTTATGTGCTTTTGAGGAAAAGCAAGAATTTTTAACTGTTTGCATTTGCTATTTGGAGTCATAAATTAGCTTAGTTTAGTTTAGTTTGAGCTTAGTTTGAACACTCAGGTTCACCTTCATATGTTAACTTATAGCTCCATCTGCTGGACTTCCTGCATATTGAAACAGTGTAATTCTGAGCTGCGTTTCATCATATGTGCTTTTACGTGTGCAGTGAATAGACTTTTTTCCCCTCGAAATCCACTGCTTAGCAGTGATGCAGTGATTTTGGGGGGAAATGTGGGTTTTTAGTCTGATTTATAGCCACCCAGGGCTCAGGCATGACCAAATTATTATTTATAGGTTTGGTATTTAAGGATCTTTACTGATAGACCACCGGTGAGCCTGCAAGGCCTCTCACTAAAACACTATCAAATCACATCTATTTGTATAGCGCTTTTTACAACTGATGTTGTCACAAAGCAGCTTCACAGAATTCCAGAAAAGACAAAGTTTTAACAAGAATGTAAAAACCCCCAGGTGAGCAAGCCAGGGGCAACAGTGGCAAGAAAAACTCCATCAGAGCTGAGGAAGAAACCTTGGAAGGAACCAAGGCTCACAAGGGGGGACCAATCCACCTCTGGTCAGACTACCTACAAATGATTATACTACTCATATTAATAGCAGTAGTATTACTAGTAGGAATAGCTAGAAGTCTATGAAAACTTCAATGTAGTTTTCCGGGCAGCTAGTCCAAGGCAGGTGGCAGTAGCTGGGGTGTGGGCAGCTGGTCTGAAGTGGGTAGCAGGAGAGCTTGACACCTTCAGTGTCCGGCCGGACAGGTGGGCGGTTGTATACTTGGAAAAAGGCAGGGAGAGGGAATTAGTTTTATTCTGTCTGTTTGTCTGTAAAACAGGGGATGTGAACATTTACAGAGTGTGGCTAACGACTCCGGCAGATCTGACTATGACAGCTTAACTAAAAGGAGAGAACCAGAAGGACACACAGACACGGCAGCTCTCTGAAACAATTTGGCATCCCTCGCTCCACTGTCCACAAACCTGAGTGACCGCATGCGAGCAGCGGGACGACAGCACCAGCGTCTCAGTTTACTATAATTCCCTGTGTCCATGGACCCCTGGATCTGCTGCCTTTATCTAAGGGGGAACATTACCTACCAAAACTAAACTGAACAAGTGAGTTTTCAGCCTAGTTTTAAAGATTGACACTTTGTCTGAGTCCCAAACATTTTCTGGAAGATTGTTCTAGAGTTTGGGGGCTTTATAAGAAAAGGATCTTCCCCCAGCTGCAGCCTTATGAATTTTAGGATCTATTAACAAGCCAGCACTCCGTGATCTGAGTAGTCGTGATGGCTCATAATAGGAAATAAGGTCTTGCAGGTACTCAGGAGCGAGCACATGTAGGGCACATTCCAATGAATTTGGGACATTGTGTAAAACATAAACAAAAACAGAATACGATGATTTGCAAATCCTTTTCAACCTATATTCAATTGAATACACTAGAAAGACAAGATATTTAATGTTCAAACGGATAAACTTTATTGTGTTTTGCAAATATTCACTCGTTTTGAATTTGATGCCTGCAACACGTTCCAAAGAAGTTGGGACAGGGGCAACAAAAGACTGGGAAAGTTGAGGAATGCTCAAAAAACACCTGTTTGGAACAGGTGAACAGGTTCATTGGAAACAGGTGACTGTCATGATTGAGTATAAAGGGAGCATCCCTGAAAGGCTCAGTCGTTCACAAGCAAGGATGGAGTGAGGTTCATCACTTTGTGAACAACTGCATGAGCAAATAGTCCAACAGTTTAAGAACAATGTTTCTCAATGTGCAATTGCAAGGAATTCAGGGATTTCATCATCTATGATCTGGATAAATCTCTTCAAGTAAGCAGCAAGGCAGAAAACCTGAATGCAAACATTGAATGCCCGTGACCTTCGATCCCTCAGACAGCACTGCATTAAAAACTGACATCATTCTGTAACAGATATTACCACATGGGCTCAGGAACACTTCAGAAAACCACTGTCAGTGAACACAGTTCGTCGCTCCATCTACAAGTGCAAGTTAAAACTCTGCCATGCAAAGTGAAAGTCATATATCAACACCACCCAGAAACGCCGCCGGCTTCTCTGGGCCTGAGCTCATCTGAGATGGACTGGCACAAAGTGGAAAAGTGTCCTGTGGTCTGATGAGTCCACATTTCAAATTGTTTTTGGAAATCATGGACGTCGTGTCCTCCGGGCCAAAGAGGAAAAGGACTGTCTGGATTGTTATCAGTGCAAAGTTCAAAAGCCAGCATCTCTGATGGTGTGGGGGTGTGTTAGTAACTTGCACATCTGTGAAGGCACCATTAATGCTGAAAGGTACATTCAGGTTTTGGAGCAACATATGCTGCCATCCAAGCAATGTCTTTTTCAGGGACGTCCTGCTTATTTCAGCAAGACAATGCCAAGCCACATTCTGCACGTGTTACAACAGCGTGGCTTTGTAGTAAAAGAGTGTGGGTACTAGACTGGCCTGCCTGCAGTCCAGACCTGTCTCCCATTGCAAATGTGTGGAGCATTATGAAGCGCAAAATGCAACAACGGAGACCCCGGACTGTTGAGCAACTGAAGTTGTACATTAAGCAAGAATAGAAAAATTCCACCTACAAAGCTTCAGCAATTAGTGTCCTCAGTTCCCAAACGCTTATTGAGTGTTGTTAAAAGGAAAGGTGATGTAACACAGTGGTAAACATGCCCCTGTCCCAACTTCTTTGAAACGTGTTGCAGGCATCAAATTCAAAATGAGTGAATATTTCCAAAAAAACAATGAAGTTTATTGGTTTGAACATATCTTGAACAAATATCTTGTCTTTGTAGTGTATTCAATTGAATATAAGTTGAAAAGGATTCTGTATTCTGTTTTTATTTATGTTTTACACAACGTCCCAACTTCATTGGAATTGGGGTTGTAATAAAGCTTTTTGTTGTCTTTATTATTTATTTAAAAAAATTTTTAATTTGATATGTTCTTTGAACAAAGCTCAATTTTAAAGTGGGCTTTTCCCACATTGAGCAAAGTGAGGTGAGGCTTAGCTTTGGTAATAGTACAACTTAGCTTTGTTACATGTGATATTTTTGCAGTATCCCAGTAATGTAGCAATACATTTCAAGTAAAAGATCATGGAAAATTAATTGACTGTATTGACTATCTGACAGCTGGAATAATCTCCAGCACCCCCCACGAGCCAGAAGGAGAAGCAGCTTAGAAGATGTGTGTGTGTGTGTGTGTGTGTGTGTGTGTGTGTGTGTGTGTGTGTGTGTGTGTGTGTGTTTGTATTGACTATCTTTAAACAAATTAACTTATATTATCAATTTTATTAAAATTATATAATGTATAGTGAATTTAATTGGTTTCTGGTTTGTCTTTAAACCAACTCAATATTATTAACTACATTTTCATGATCTTTCTATGTTATGTATTTATTTCTACTCATTTTAATGCATACTTTTTAATGGCTACATTTAATTGTAATTTAATTTTTTTTACTCAAAATCAACTGAGTAACTTGATAAGATTGTTAAGATTGCATGTAATCTGTTGTCTTAGTCAGTTTTTCCTCCAAGTCCCTTATTATAGGATAGCCATACACTATTATACATTGTTATATAAAAAAGGACAGCTTATGTAAATTCATCATTTCAGTCTAAAGACAGTTTCGATCATGCTGAAAACTGTTCACATGCTTTAGATTATTTCCAGAAGTTATTTCAAAGACATTATGGCTAAATAAAATATATTTTACCTACATGCACAGTGATGAATAAATGAACGAATGAATAAATGAACGAATGAATTAATGAATGAATGGGGGAATGAATGAACGAATGAATGAATGGAAGAAAGAAAGAAAGAAAGAATGAATGAGTGAATGAATGAATGAAACAAGTAAATATATCAATAAAAACATTTGACGCGTCTCGTGGGCGTGTCCTCATTAATTATTTATCACATTGTCACGGTGGGCGGAGCCAGGCTCCCGGAAGTGAGATGTTGCTGTTGAGTCACCCCGTAACCGCGACTCGGCCGTTAACACACTGAGATGGACGCCTCTAGCTCCAAATAGTGACCGATTAAATGCGCTTTTTTAGCTGCTACGTCATCTTAAACACCGCTGCTACGCTGTGTTAGACGGGTACTTGTCCAAAATGATGGAGGAAATCGATAGGTTTCAAGTGCCAGCGGTGAACTCGGAGATGCAGCCGCTGGTGAGTAGCTTCACTGATCAAAACAACAGCAGCTGACGGGCTGGGCGTCTCAACTTAGACTGTTCTACGAAAATAGACCGAGAAAAACCGAAAAGCCGCGAGGCGAAGGGTTGCCGGGCTGCTGCGCCGTCTCTGTTTTTCTTTTCCTTTCTGGAAACCATCACCAAGTAGCCTGAGCTTTTACCTCAGTTGGGCCACGTTGCGAAAACTGAGAGGTCTCGCATTACGAGCCCCCGTTTTGCCTCATTTGTGTTGTTTAGCTGATGAAGGGCAGGAGTTTGAAGGCTTGAGGGGATGTTCTGTTTTTCCTGCGTGGTTTAACTCGCATGAAGCTTCAGGTTGGATTCACTAGCCAGCTCATCAATCTTGAGCTGTCAAACCCAACGATAACATCGAGACCATGACAGTAATACCACTGATGCTCCTGCTCTCTGTGGCCTGATTTGTGTTTGATAATGCAAACGGTCATATCAACGCCTTACGTCATTTGTCATTATACCTATAGCGTGTATTTTAGTGTAGACCCAGAATAAACCATATGGAGAATGGCCAGAGCTAAATGAAACTCTGTGCATTACACCAGATATCTAGGCTGGACTTAGACTGAGCTTGAGATATGCCTAGTTATATGTATGATTGGTGTGAAGTGATCTGTGGTAAGTTCTACTTTTCTCACCTAAGTGCTCAAAGAAATGCTCCACTCTATAAATGTAATCACTCTGGGCTGCATAACAACTTTTACGTGTTGTTCGGATCCCCCTTTGCGGTATGTTAAATGCTTGTAGATAAGACCGTATGCGTGGCCTTAATTAAATAGGCCGTGAATGCTCTATCCTAAAAAGACAGAATGCCTGACAGGCCATATTACAGAGCAGTTTAATTACAGACATTTCTTTTAAGTTAGTCCTGAGAGAAAGTTTACATAGTGCTTCTAAATAAACCACGGAACCTCTGGGTTGCGGCTCATGATATGGCATTTAAAGACTACTGAACATATAAGGATTTAGCCGTTTTTGTCAATAGAGAACATACAGATGCCATCACAGAGTTTTAGGTTTGAAATGCAGAGGCAGCCAAGTGAGCGCCCAGTATGCAGCGGGAAAGCCATGTTGATTGTCTCGGGTTGTTTTGAGCACCCCTGCAGGGATAAAGCCGACGCTGCTTACAACCCAGTGAAATAGTCCTGAGAAAGTACAAACACCTTTGTAAGAGTACATTGGAGGAAATAATTCTGCTATGATAAAAGTGCTCTTAGTTGCTGTCTAAACATTGAAATTGAGTGATGGGGGCAGCCACAGGGGCCTAGATGACAACTTGTTTGATGACCCCTTTTTTTATTATTGTTGTAAGAATTCCTACCTGCTATAAAGCTGTTTTCCTCTTCACCACTGAAATCAATAGTTCTTTGACATGCTGTTCCCTTTACCACAAATGCAGACGATCAGCCGAGACATGTTTATTGTTTGAAGTTGGCTTTTTTTAGTTTCTCAGTGGAGCTATGAGGCCAAATGAGTTCAAAAGTAATGAAAATCGGTGTAACCAAAAATATATTACTGCTATTACATTAGCCTCGTAGCTTTGGAGACCAAATATATCTTGGCTGATTGACTGCAAATGGACAAAGAAAGCTGAGACATAGATTTTGTGCCTGACTATTCCTTAAAGCCTAGTTTTACTGGCATAAACAGCCTCACAGATCAAGCTACCTATAGTCTGCACTGTGTGCAGTTTATATTAAGGTGTGTAGCCCTCTGAGCTCAGCTTTACATTTGCTTGTTAAAACTGAGCTGGATTAAGGTGAGACGGCCTGAAGTGATACTGTGTGTCTCTCTTTCATTCAGTTCCACTATTCAGGGAGCCAGCTGTTACCCTGCGCTGCAACAGTGCTGCACTTTGTCATGCTAATGTCTGTATTGTGGGTAGAAAAGCATATAAATCTGGCATCTTCTCAAAGCTGTTTCATATTGCCATGTTGTGAGAGTGGACATATTGGAACAACCACAGAAGTGAGTTATGAGTTATATTTACTTTTTTACTGATGTCGTTTGTCTGTTTCCATAACCCAGTTAAACATATGTCCATATGGGAAAAACAGATCTTAACAGAATGGTATCATATTTGCTGACCCTGTTTCATGTAGGTTAGTAGCTCATATTCATTAAACTCTTTACTGTGTCTCTATTCACAGCTGTTAGTCACATGACTAGTGAGGCTTTTCCACTGTTGGTTGGAGACACAGCTTGTCAGATTATCCCACCGATCCCTTTCACTGTTCAGCTGTGTCAGCAGCTTTATTAAGCTTTTTTAACACGGTTTAACCAAAGGCTGTGTTGAGGAGATGCACGACTGCAAGGCCAACAAAATCTTCCATGTTTAAAAAGAAAGGAAAAAACCATGCACCGTCTGAAGTTGAACAGCTGATGCCTTAGTGAAAAGGTTTGCTCCCAAGAGATTTTCCTGGCAAGCAAAGTGAAGGAATTACTCAGGTCTGACTGAGAGACAAAAGGCTAACTTGTTGCTTCAGTGTTTCAGGGTTTATACTTTCACTTTGATAGGTGGTACATGTCTGTTTGTGTCTCTGGACTTCAGTATTCCCACGTCGGCATTCTTCTACCCAGAGCTCGTCTTGATTGTCATGATCAGTGTTTCGTCTGCCAGGATCTCACAGTTCTGTGGAGCAGCGTGTCACCCCCTGTGGCGTTCAGCGCACATATTCCCTGTCTGTGGCTGGGAGCATTAGCATAAACTGCACAGGCAACTGAACGTGTAGCTGGCAGAATATGAATAGCAGCTCCGTCCTTTGATGCTGTGTTTTGTGCTGCTTTTGGTGTGAGCTTTGTGTCGGCTGTGTAGTTTAAAAAAGGCTGACTGTGTAGCCAAACGCTCTTGTTTTCTTGGAGAAAGGTCACAGTGGAGCTCATGTAAGGCTGTCTGTGTTTCTAATTAGACGTCTTTGGATTTTGTTTTTGTTTTTGTTTTTTAATAAACATGATGATAACTTTCTGTTGAGAGCCGCTCTTTAACTCATTTTCATACCCAACAGGCTGAGTTGTGATCCAGATATTTAGCAGCACTATATGTTGGGAATAAACATTTTACATTTTTTTCAAGTGATAATGGACAGTAACGTATTTGACAAAGTGTCTTCAGCAGTAGTGTACGACTAACTGATTCTCCAATACTTTAGTAGCTGCTCTGATCAAATCCGCATGATTCTCATTCGGATTCTTTTTGTGCAGGCTCGACTAACTGAATCAGCATTGTTACTTTAGCAGTTTACAAATGAGGCGCTGTTATCAATGAAGACAGTGAGGCCTTTTTTCCATATTATACACTAGAGTAAGAGTGGGCCTATATCATTGCAAACTTAACATGGATGATAATGCAAATTTAGACAGTTATTAGATTATCGTCTGTAGAATTAGCAATACATAGTATCATCATGATCCAGGTTCAGTTATGTGAGTGTTACAGAGTCTTACCCTATAGCTTGGATTTTCCCTGATGGTAATATAATTACCACTTTGGCTAGCTTCTGATATTTCTTCATCGTTTATAATTTGTCAGCATTTTGGTTTCAATCACAAACCGCTAGATGCAGTGTAGGAGAGGGTCCGTCAAACTGGCACCCTTGGTCTGGCATTTACTCTCAACAAGACTCTCTGTGCTATACTCTTCTGAAGTGACATTCATAGTATAAATGTTTGCAGGGGGTTAGGTGGTGATGCTCTGTTTGTATAGCCAGTATTTGTGGAATCTTTTCCATTTCAGTACAATTTTGAATAAACCACTGTTTAAAATAATTGTATAACGGTAAGGGTAAAACTAAAGTAAAGCAGTGAAAATGTAAGAGAATAAAAGAACAGTAGTTTTTGTAATTTTGGACATTTTTATTTGTTGATACTCAGTAATATTGCACACTACTGGAAACGGCAAACCAGTGAAATGTTCCTCAAAACCTCTTTGGTTTAACATATTGTGCTGTATTGGTTGACAAATTAACTTATTTGTAAAATATTTTTAAACTCTAAAAGAAAAATTGGTAAAACTTTATAACAGCAAGCTAATCTTCAGTGTACACGTGTATTTTTCATCCCACACGCATATACTGACAGGGCTGGTGATTTGTGTCATCACAATACTCTGATATTATCATATGTTCATTGTTATGTTTTATGAAGATGAAGTTGATTGCGTTCGATGACCAAATAATGTTCCGACAGTGATTTGTAGGCCATCTTCTAAAGGTCTGGCTTCAGGGTGTGTTATGGATGGTGTCGCGCCCCTATGGATTTGACAGGGAGTGACCCTGGTGTAAGCCATAACACTGCTTTTATTAGAAGCCATAATGTCTCCTCTCCTTTGAGCAGAGCTCTTGAAAAAGTCTTTGCTGAGAACAAAGGTGACCAGTAGTACCTGTGCAGTGACCCTCCTGTAAGAAGGCACTGTGTTGCAAATGTGGTAGAGCTTTCGTATTAGTTCCTAACAGAGTTTACAGAGAGACAGAGAACTCTCCTGTTGGATTATTAAGCCACATGACCAGTTAGGTTTTATTCTTTGTTTGGATATGGAGACTATGGCTGGAATTGATGTGTAATGAAATGCAGAGGCCAGCCTTCAGCTGTTTTATTTCTTCTCCAAGTGGCCAATAAGAACGTTACGCTCACTTTTCAGCATCAAGAGAGCATAAATTTAACAATTACACTCTCTCCTGTCCACCCGCCTTTTTTCCAAAGAAACCTGTAAGGTTATTTTCAACACCTCCAAAGTCTTAGAAGTTGGGTGCATTTTCGTCTTTTGTCTTATTTCCTGCTCTCAGCAATGGATTTTTGACAGAGACGCATCTTTTCGGCCCCATAATGTTTAGTGTTGTCTTCTCACAGTGTAAGGATGGAGAGAAAAACCTGTGGGTTTTTTCAGATCTGAAGTCAAATTGGAGATTGAATTTGTATTCGTTTCTATTTATTTATTTATTTATTTATCTATCCCTCTCTTTCTCCTTATAGATGTAAGCCTGAAGTACTGTTATCTGATGGTGACCGTTTTGCTGGTCTACCAGGTCTTACATGGTTGTTAAAAATTCCATTTTCTCTATAAATCCAATTCCAAAATGTTGGGACAGTAGGTAGAATGCAAAATAAAAACAGAAAGCAGTGATGTATACATCTACATCTACCTGTATGAACAAAGTACAAAGACAGCATGTTTTATTTTACCAACTTTTTCTTGCAAATTTATTTTCATTCTGGATGATGCCTGCAACACATTCCAAAAAGGGTAGTTTAAGAGTAGGAGCATTGTGAAATGTTTAAAAACAGCTATGCAATCATATTATTTATTGGAAATAAATAGAGCATTGAGGGAAAAGAATAGTTATTCATGAGCAAAGATGGGTTGAGGCTCACCACTTTGCCAGAATGGAGCAGGAAAAAATCTACAAAGTTTAAAATTGTTAGTCAACCAGGGATTTTAGGTATTCTACAGTGTGTAATATTTTCAAGGAAAAGGCCAGAAACTAATAGTCATAGTGGTCTGTGTTCAGTGTTCTCACTATCTATTTGGCAGATTTGTTTGGTGGCAGATCTGCATGGTGTTCCAACTTTATCATTCACTCATATGTCAAGATTGAGCTCAGCATGCTCTTTTTCGCAGCTGTCAGTCCAGCTGAATTATTTAGCATTTCATGTGTTGCTTGTGGAGGTCGGTGAGCTCTGTCTGGTGCCTGATATTTTAAAAAGAAAAATAACACTCGTCAACAGTGGCTGTAGCTGGCAGTGCTGCAGAGCTTGGTTGACTATGCTCAGTGACTCTATGCTTTGGTCATTCTAGTGATTTGAAGTGATGCCCTGTTGGGTGTTTGTTTTGTTTTTCAGGCCATGTTGGGGTTTCCCCCCATCGATGGCTCAGTGCCCATATTCAGAGCAGGGACAGAGAGGGCGGCTAGCTCATTTCTCCTTTTGGGTCTGTTTCCAGAGAGACCCCATTATAGCCATGCTTTCACATGTCCCCCACAAAAACAGAGCTAACCTCCTCCTTCGCAGAGGTCTGCATGGAACAGTGTATTCTTAACTGGTTTTTAAACAATGTGAAATCTGCATCGCTGGATGAATGGCATGCTGTATTTGGACATGTAGACATTAGCAGATATAGTTGAGCCTGTTTTGAATGGTCTGTAATTCCAGAGATAATTTAATGTTTTGACCAAAAATTCTGAAAGTTATATTCAAACTAAGATGTCCTTTGGTTAAGAATGGATTTAAGCTCTGGGGTAGCAGATCTCTGGCCTGCAGTGTCCTTTCTCAGGCACTGGCCTTCATTTCTGATGTGTAAAGCCACCAGTGAATATGCATGTTTGCTTATTAAGTCCTTTGTTTAAGTTGCTTCAGAAAGTCAAACTACAGTGTGTTGGAATGTCCCCATTAGCAGTGGCTAGTATTGCTGTACTTTATCATGATAAATTAGGCCTACATCACAGTATGTTTTCCTGAGCTTAGTGTGGATACACTCAGTTAAAAAAAAAAAAAACACAGTGTGTGTTATGAAAAAGAGGCTGATGTTTAATATGTTTTAGTAGAGCAAAGTATGTGTCCTATTAATTAAAAATTTTAATTAAAGATTGTTATTAATACTGATGGACTGATCCACGTTTTTTCAGTTTTGATGCAATTTCGATATACAACTGCCAGTACCAACACAGATTCTGATACAGGAGCTCTTTTTACTAATAAGAGACACTGGGCTCACATCTGAAGTCCAAATATCATTTGTGCAGCTCCTGGCTTTAACATGTTTAACGTGTTGTACAGTTGGAAAACTTTCCTGTAATCGTTTTAGTCTTTGGGTTGTGTGCTGGAAGATTATCGCATTTCTGGAAAGTATCAGCGAGAGTGCTGCAGGCGCTTGGTGAAATTGGTCGTATTGTACGACAAACCAGACGTCCACCCCTCGGCACACTGGCTTTGCACACGTTACAAGTAGCTGTCGTACTTTTCAGCATCTCATGTACGTTATGTTACGTTACGGCGTGTTCATTGTGCTGCGGACTGGAATATGGATCTGTAAGTGGATCAGTGAAAGAATGTCAATATCTGACCCGATACCCATAACAAAAAAAGCACTGCTCTAGAGTCCAGTGGTGGCGCTTTACACCACTGCATTCGATGCTTTGCATTGCACTTGGTGACATCAGGCTTGGATGCAGCTGCTTGGCCATGGAAACCCATTCCATGAAGCTCTCTATGCACTGTTTTTGAGCTAATCTGAAAGCCTCATGAAGTTTGGAAGTCTGTAGCGATTGACTCTGCAGAAAGTTATCAACCTCTGCGCACGATGCACCTCAGCATCCGCTGACCGCTCTGTCATTTTACGTTTTTAAATTTTACACTTACCGTTTCATGGCTGAGTTGCTGTCGTTCCCAATCGCTTGCACTTTGTTATAATACCACTGACAGTTGACTGTGAAATATTAAGTAGCGAGGAAATTTTCATCCTATCACAGTACCATGCTGGAATTCACTGAGCTTCCATTCTTTCACAAATGTTTGTAGAAGCAGTCTGCAGGCCTGGTGCTTGGTTTTATACACCTGTGTTCATGGAAGTGTTTGGAACACCTGAATTCATTGATTTGGATGCGTGACTGAATACTTTTAGCGATATAGTGTATGGCCTGACCAGGACTAGCTTGAAGCTCATATCAATATAAACCTAGTAGCTCACAGCCTTTATGGTTAACCATTGGCTAACAAACACATGTATAGGCTCTAATTTAAAGCTACCCTTAACAGAAGCAACACATCCTTTACAAAAGAGTCAGTTATATCCTACCTTAACGCGTTATGTGTCACTTGGCGAACTGTCCTAGTTGCTTTTGTTGAGAAAAACCATCATATCCACCGAAGTAGAGGTCAGTCTACTATGCAGTCTGTACACAATCAGACGAGTGGCTGAGAATACCCGCTCTGCAGGTACTGAAGTGGCTTTTGTGCACAATTACCGCCTGGCTGAAATTGCTAGCCTCAGAAATCATGTGCTGTTGTCTTTCTACCAGTGAAGAGGATTTATGTCCAGTGCTGGCAGAATATCGCTGAAACGGTTCTGTGTTTCAGAGTTCTCAACTGGAGATAAGCAATGTTCTCCAAGAAGAAACAACGTGGCATTTTTCTTACCGGCTTTGTCTCCCAGGTGCTCTGCTCTCTGCTGCTACAGACAAGCTGTCTTGGTTATTATCACACACAGTTGTTTTTGCTGGCTGCCTCTTTCTTGATTGAAGAAAGCAAAGGTGTTTGTGACGAGGGTCCTGCATACAGGCAGCTTATTGGAAATTAAACGAACTTTTTAACCAAAAGCATTGGTTGAACATTTGAGTGTTTGTCAGTTAATGGTCAATCATTAACATCCTTACTATCATGTATAGTCTTGTCTTCGAGTATTGTTTTTGCCCTGATCTCTATGTAAATCCTTTGGTATTGATTATCTGCTGCTACAGAATCCTGATTTGTCTATTTATTTTCATAGATAATACAGCTGCACAGTAAACATCAAAGGTCATAAAACCAACCTAATTTATGTAAAATATTCCTGACTACTGAGTAGGCCTACTTTCAAATGCTACAGTAAAATCACTTCAGTTTCACTAAACGCATAGTGTGACGCCCTCTGAACTGATATTTTGTTTTTGGGACTACCTTTTTCAAAGGTTTTGAATATGCTACTTTCATATTTCAAATTGCAAAAAAAGCACTCCTTTTTCTCAGCTTTGAATGCGCAGTCACTGCTGAGAGCTCAGAACTAGGCCTATTCACCCTGCTGATGGAAAGGTTTGATCTTTTTGCTGGATTTGTCTGTAGAGGGCATGTTATGAGGAAAGAGGCTGCTTCTCTCTCTGTCTTATATGACAGGAGTTATCTCTTCTATCTGAGGATGTGCATTCTTACTATGTTTGATATTCAGTTATCTTAAAAAGGCAATGAACAGATGTTTGGTTTCCTGCTGGGAAGAACAGCAAACAATAAAAAGCTGATATTAAGATGATGTTGTTCTTGCTTATAAAGTAAAAGTTTATGGGTAAAACTGTGGCACTTAACAGCCCTGTTGAAACTAGTGAAGTTTTTTTTTCTTCTTCTTCTTTCTGTCAAACGCACATATGAGAGAGATGATTTAGAATGATTTCCTGTTCCACCTTAAATTGTGCAGCAGTTACATTCAGGTGCTTATACAGGTGCCATGCTGCTCCATTTAAGGTGGAGTGGAAATTTTGAACAAAAAGCTGGTGAATAAGAAGCCAGCTTCAGCTTTGTAGAAATTAGGACATGAAACAGAATTTAGCATGGTTTAGACTAGGCCTACGAAGGTGGTGTTAGACACACACACACACACACACACACACACACAAAGGGTTCCTAATAAAAAGTGAAGTTCCATTCCAGAGTAACCTACAACAATAGGTTTACTTCTGAATCTAAAATGATTGTCTTTGTGAAAATGTGTAGTCTCTACAAATTTTTGGCTTCACAACATATTTAAATAATGATGTCAGTATTTAAATACTGGCACCTGTAATGGTTAAGTGAGTACTCAAGTACCCACGCAAGTATGCCCACTCCCCTAGTGTCCCCCTAGTCATGGCTCACATTCCCAGAGCCTTGCCGTGCTGTTCTGTCAGCAGTGAGATTGTGTTCAGCTGGCTTCTCTGTGCCAGACATGCCTAATTAGTCCAGCTATATGAACAGTATCTCTCTGTACTACTGTTTCTGAAAGGAGGTGAATGCTGGATGAGAAAAGCTCTGTCTGTCTACACTACAGTACATGTGTTTTGTTCTATATCAAGAAGCATGACGCTGGTGGTTCACAGTTCAAGAACGAGGGAGTGGTGAATGGTATCTTTCTGTGCCTTTGTGGCACTTCTCATTACTTCAGCTCTATCTGTATAAGCCTATTCATTGCCTATATACCACTCCACTCTAGCTCTCTTGCCTTGCTCTTTTCTTGTAGTTGCTGCTCTGAAGACAACGTCAGACAGTGATGTATCGAAATGGCCAGCCTTGTTTTCGGTTCTGAGCACCTCATCGAAACCTTAGTCAGAAATATTTATAGTTTGACAGCTGCTATGTTTAGTGTGTCAAACTGCTATAACTGCGCCGCGCTGCTCTGACTGGTTCATGACGTGCTTCTGGCTGCCTGTAATAAGGTCAGGCTCGGGTGGTCATAATGAAAGCTCTGTTGGCAGAGAGGCTAACTCTTGCTCTTCCTCCAACAGACTCCCTCTGTTCTCCTCCCAGTCCCTAGTGATGTCACACAGGGCCTAAACCTTACAAACCGAGTAGAGAACTGGCATGCTGTCCATGTAGGAAATACTAGGTGGTTGCTATGGCGTGTAGAAACTTCCTCTTTCTCTCTGTCTTTGCTGAGCACTGAGCAGTCTGGGAAAGGGGCATCTCTAAAAAATGAAAGGGAAGGATGGCATCAGCTGTGAATACATATGCGCTAATAGAACGTCACATAAATTGAGGAAAAACGGTTTAAAAAGCTTTGGACAAAAATGTTGTTCCCTTGGTCTGTTTATCAGATTGGGCCCTTTATCTGATGTATAGGTTATATCAGTGTTCAAGGACACTGGGTTGATGAGGCAGACACTGATAATCATATTCACTGTCTGATAAGAATGCTCTGTGTAAGTTCATTTAAGTGAAGCTTTTATCTGCCTTGAAGGACTTTTATTCAATAGCCATGTTTACATGCAGCCTGATAATCTGTTAATAATCCGACTAATAGCTCAATCAGAGCTGCAATTTTTAATATAGTCCACATGATCAACATTGTGGTCTTACGAAGTGGGGAAATTTGACCTAATGACACTTCTGTGAGCTGCCTGTAGAGTTTGCGAGTGGCCTATAAAATAATTTCACAAGCAACCAAGCTTGACTTGCAGTGGACATGACAACCACAACTCTCTGGCAGGGTGCCTGTTCCCTGCCCCAAGTCAAAAAAACTTGATGTGCTGGTCTTCTTAGCCAATAAAAATAGGCCTGGATCTCAGTTTACAGGAAATGATTACAATTTAAACCATCATCACAGTATTGGTACAGTTGGATATTTTTTGCCAAAATTGTTCAGCCCTAGTTACATGATGCTGGAATGCAGATATTTTAGCACACACTAATACAATGAATACTTCATAAACTATTGCTTTGGAACACTGGTCAAATTTTAACATCTGTTAAATGCTGATGATAATTTTAAAGCAACTTTCTGCCAGTACTGTTGTGATTCTGATGTCACTGTACAACCCCAAATATTAGCTAGTAAAAGCATCAGAAGTGCAGCCTTAAGGCTATGGCAGACTGGATGCGCCATGTTGCATCATGCAGCATTGAAAAATTTAAAGCCATTGTTTTTGAAAGCTGGTTGTTGAGAGCTCGCACAGTGCTGCCAATATCCTGCATTGATGTGTCTCAGCACATGATGACTTTCAGCACCACTTTATTTCTGTGTGCAGCGCAGTGTGGCACTCAGCATTTTGCTCTTACTGCAAAAAATGTATTTTTATAGAATTGGCTGTGGGTGACGGGGCTTGAGAAAGGCAGTAAATCCTAAAGTCTTCAAGATGCACAGAAAAAGGTTAATCATCAGTTTTCACATCAGCTAATGTTACTAGCCCATTACAACATAACCCCCCCCCCCCTCTGTTTTTTTTTTTTTTAATAAAAACAACACTTAAAGCTAATAAGCTTTCTGATTTTGGCTTAATGAATGGCTTAAAGTCTTGCTGCTGTTTTTAGTGTTCCTTTTTTGTATGTTTTGGTGTCAGAATTACTTCAATATGTGATCTGACAGATGAAAGCTTTTATTATTTATTCCTTTTTTTTTGTATTTTATTTTTATTAAGACTCTTTTCAGGTAACAGTCACAGGCACATCTACAGGTACATTTACTTCCAAATAAGGAAATGTGGAGGGGCCATATGAGTAGGTAAATCTCGAAATGATTATACAGACATAAAGTACAATGGACAAAAACAGAGCTCTCAGTAGGTATTTGTAGACATCCAAAACTTGAGGGAGAAAAGAACCAAATGAATAAGTACAACAAAACGTTAAGATGAATTATCAGTATAATTCCAGAGAGAAAACCATATTTGCCCAACTTTTTGCAGTATAAACCAACAGAATAAATATCTGTCTGGCATTGTAGTCAAATAGAATTCCTAATTGGCCATAGATCGAATATCATTTAGTGCACATTGTAAACTGTGTATTAAAAATTTCTGGAATAGGAAATTAATAAATACACCACTTCCCAAAATGCAATAAAGTAAAAGTGAATGTAAATGCCCTTGTGTAATTGGCACTTTAAACAGAGGTCAAATCTTTCTGGAAATATCCTGTGTAAGATAAAATCTACTAATAAGTTTAAAGTGAAGTTTGCGTATGTGTACTGAACTGCCCTTAGGGTATAGATTTGAACAGATAGCGAGCCAAACACCCTGATCAATAGACTCCTCCAGGTCTCTTTCTCAGATATCTTTAGGACTTACAAAAGAGGACAAGCACTCATCAGATAACGAGGCATGAACCTTTGTAATCAAAGCTTTTAAATCATGATGCTTAGTCAGAAATCATTCAGTCTGTCATGTCCAAACATTCCAGCATCCAGCTGGGCTTTAATGAACCGTCTAATTTGAAGATATCTGAAGAAGTCAATCTTTGACACCTTCTCATTATCAGAGATCTCAAACAAGTACATCATAACACCCTCTGAGAATAAACAAGAGATCTGTGAAATGCCAAGTTTACTCCAATTTAAAAGTCCAATATTAGCTGAGAAGGGAAATCGGGGTTAAATGCAAGTGGCGGAAGCAAGGAAAGGATTTTAGGTACCCTGAGAAATGTTTTAACTTCTTTCCAGGCCAGTATTGTGTTGAATACCACAAAGCACCCAGAAACATTTTGAATTTCTTCTCATTATGTATAGAAGGTAAGAACTATAGGTAGAGGCGAGCAGGCCCTAGATTCCGTGATGACCCAGAGTGAGTTAGTCCTGTTAGCACATCAGCTGATTATATGTAAAGATGAAGCTTTTAAACTAGTAAAATGTACTGTGGCAAATAATGGAGACACCCATCTGACATGAAGAACCCTTATTGTCCTTTTAACTGTAAACTCCTTTCTGTCTAACATAGCTAACCAATTTAACGCTGCCAAAGTGACACAGCTGATTAATAATATGAATCAGCAAACCTTATTAGCAATTTACCAAGGTGAGAAGTTGGCACAGTACACTTTTGAGTACATTAAACATTAAGTACATTAAGTATATTAAACTACAGTGACTTGGCGAAACAACAGTTTAAAAATCAGTCATACAAAGCCGTCATGTTTAGTAAAAACCCATCTGCATGGAACAGACGTACAGCATGAAGAATTGTTTAATTTAGCTGCGTTATCTGTGACTAGGCCTGTCACAATCACGAAATCTTTGCTGGCGATAAGAAGTTGTATAAATAATCATAATTGACAGTTTAATTGTCAGTGTTCTTTATTTTATTATATAAAAAACTATAATGTTATTCAAAAAAAGTCAGAAGAAAGAAGCCTATGATAAAATATGATCTAATGACTGGAAAATAATTGTGATCTTATTAAATAACTGTAATTATCCCAAATAATTGTGATTATCTGGATTAACAGTGACAGGCCTAGTTTTGATCTGTGCTTTGGAGTGACTTTGGATTTAACAGGATAAATAACACCATATACTGTAGGGTTCTTAAAAGTTGAGGCATAATTTAGAAATGTATTTAGTGAGGTATTGTAGTTTAAGATTAAGCATCGTGATGTGGCACAGCCACAACATAAGCAGGCCTGCATTATCTTTGTCTTCATTTGAGGCTAAACCCCATAGTGAGTTCAACTTCTGATGGAAGCACAAATACCTTTTTAAAAAAATCTGTTTTTGGAAAAATAACCAGAGGCTATGGAGATGCATGAATCTTTTATCAAACTGAATACAAACCCAAAAGCTGGAGGAATCACGTATGCTCTTTATGGCAGAGGACTGCTTTGAAATGCTCGAGGTGTTAGCCGTCGACGTCTCTCTCAGGGCGAAGTCACCGAGCATATAAGACACAACTGCTTAAACCTGACAGGATCTGAGAGAAAGATTCAGATGGTGCCATTCCTGCTGAAGCTTGTGGGGTTCTGCTGAGTCATGCTGTTTGAGGGGAATGGAACCAGCACCACCTTAATCACCATGCTCAGCCTGTCTAGACGCTCTCCAGAGGCGCTGCTTCAACAGAGCTTTTTGTTTATGCATAGCATTTCTGCTGCTGCTTCTCTCTATCAGTTTTTCCTGCAGCTAAGATCTGTTCATAGACCTGCGTATGGTGGGAAGTCAGGATGAAATAGATAGGCACCATCTATTACCTCTGATCAGGAAGAAATAGGTTTTTATTGATTTCCATTTTTACTTCATATTCTTTTTCGGTCCCTTCTGGGAACATATTGTTGTTTGTTCGGTGGATTGATTAGTTGTGCATTTGTGTTTGTGTGTGTCTCTGTCTGTCTCAAGGACCCAGCAGCAACATCTACATCAGAGGCTGACTCAGACACAAGGGAGGCAGAGTCCGTGGCTATCAACTACAAGCCGTCCCCACTGCAAGTCAAGATTGGTGAGTTTTCAGTCATGCAGCCGATGATCTGTAGAGTTCCACAGGTCAGTGTGTCCTTTTGTCAACTCAGCACAAAGCTATCAGTTCATTTGCACACACACAGTGTGTGGGAGAAGAGAAGACCAGTTGACCTATTCATGCTTTCTTTTGTAGCAAGTTTTGCTAGGTTGATCAAGCTTAAAGAATATTGGCAAAATCCTATTCAACCTTGCAAAGAACTGTCATGCACAACAATAGCGTTTTAAAAAATGTTTAAAAAATTGATCATTTATTGATTATTGGTTCATGCAAACCACCGCAAGACAGATTCCTACATGTGAACATAACTGAACTTTTAAACATGTTGGATGGTGTGATGCATTAATATCATGTCGTACCTAACATAGAGAGATTGTTCTACAGTCCTGGCTGTTGAGCTGCGCTGGTTGAACACGGTTAGGAGAAGGCTTGGGGTGCTGCAGGCAGATATCATGCTTGTACAAAAATGACCTACGTTACAGTGAATATTTCTGGTCAGACCATGTGATCAGGTTTAAGACATCAGACAAAACAGCTTTGAGTCTCGGAAAAACCACTCTATCTCAGCTCTCATAAAATTTGAAGCTAAAGTGCCTCAGACAAGATGGCCTTGGACAAAGCATTTTTGCCATTAGCTGTTCTGATATTTCTTACTAGATTAATTACAGTTTTGTGGCTTGATTAAAGATGACAATACAATTCAACCTAGTGTATAACTCTAGTTTCAGTCTTGAGAGATGATGTCTCTGTTTTGATATTGTTTTGACACAGTCTCAGGGGGAAGAGAGACTCAGAATTTGTGCAGAATTTTTGCTATCATTAATGAATATGAACCGTACCTTCAAATATAATAAAAGTCTTTTTTTCTATTTAATAAATATGTCTCTGCAGATGGAGGATCTAATTGATCCTTTTCATGGTGACTTAACTGGGTATTATTTGACATATTCTGAGGGCAACAGTAATTAATAATATTTTAGGCTATATATTATTTAATATTATGTGTTGAAATGCATTTTTATTTTTGTATTCTGATGAAATCTTTATCGCGTCTCCATCTGGTCTCAATCCTGTCGCTCCTGGCTTCAACTACTACAAAATCTTGGTCTTGACTTGATTCGATGCGTCCAGGTCTTGACCTTGACTCTCTAATGTTGACTACAATACTTCAAAACATTGTTTACTAAACTGTGCTATTATTATGATGTTATTTGGCAAAGATTATAATTCAGCTCATGCACTGTTATTGTGTTAGCTCCTGCACATGGTAGATGTAAAATTTTCCACAGGCCAGAAACTGATTCTTTTTATTTTTTTTGTCATTTCCACAAAGCGTTTACAGATTCCTTATTCTGGTAATTGTAGTCTGGTGCATATTTTTTCATTTAATGTGCTGAAGAAACACCTACTTTAGCAGGAAAGGGCTGTTTGATCAATGTGCATAATAACCAGTCACAGAGTGGTGTCTTTGTTCGAAGTGTAGGGGCCGGAGCTTATTAAAAAGAGACTACAGCAAAATCAAACCTGCAGGAAACAAAGTGGGATGGACCAGCAAACATGCAGGAATGTCTTACTTACTAGCTTTAAAAGACTCAAAGAAAACTAATAACTTTTGAAGATGTGATGCTCTGAACTGGTTGTGAGTCTAGTGAAGATATCTTACTCGGCACAGCGAGCAGTTCGGGCAAGTGTTTGCAAAACATGTTTCCCTTTGGACAGATTAAAGCTGGCACACAGAAATGTGTATACACGGACATGCTGATGGCCAGTCTTGTTGTGGCCAGCTTATTGTGCTATCAGCTTACTAGGGCAAAGCACACACTTTATCACCATTTTTTAAATGGGCATAAAAACAAATGATTCACTTCCTGCACACCATTAATTGCACATAATTGCAGCTCTGCTCATCAGGTAATTACCAGAACTTTCATAAGCTAGATCAGGCACGCTGGAGGAGAGAGCTGGAAAACACAAACACACATAATGCATGAGGTCCCCATGGTGATTGTGTATCAGACCATTAGGCAGCCACAGTGCATCATATCATATTTGATTTGTCAAACTGTATTAACTCTTGTGATTTACACCCAAAAATGATTCAACATCAACATTTCAGTGAAAGAAAATTCTTAAGATTTGTTAACACACTTAGTTGATGAGTACTGCTACTGCTGCTACCGAATGAAATGCCTTTATTGGGGTCTTTCGTCGTTAATTAACTGCCCAGCCACGCACTCTCGTGTTGCTTTGTGTGCGTCGTCTCCTCCTAGGCTAAAGCACAGAGACCTCCAGATGAAATGCAGCCACTGCTTGTTAATTAAACTTTGTATTTCAGTTGTCGAGTGGCAATTGGTATTGCTCACCGGACTGCAGAGGAATAACAAGTGCATTGGAGCCCCCATCTGAAAGTCACACAGAAGTCAAGCGCAAAGCTCATTTAGTTTTATTGCATAAAAGTCCCTGCTGAGAATGAGGCTTCAAAAATAGCAGCGCCTTGTAAACTAGCAGTAGTGTCATCCAGAACAATAATCAACAGTCATGAGCAAACATAATCCCTAAAACAGTTTCTTATTAATAATATAAAATCAGATGTGCTCTCCAGAGTTGTTCAATAATGGTTTGGCAAAAAATATAATAATAATAATAATTTATTCAGTTTTACACTTAACCTGGTCAGTTGAGATGTTTGCTTTTTAGTTTAGGAGCTACAGGGTGATATTGCTAAAAAAACACAAGAAGTCAGTAGTCACCCAAATCTTTCCTGTAAATGCATCCCCAAAACCTGTCTCAAACCGCTCAAACCATCTAGCTCTTAGCTAAGGTTGCGCAGGCGTGTCGACTCAGCATGACTTACTGTGAACTGTAAAAGTTAACACAGCTTCACAGTGCAGCCAAAGTCATTCATTTCAGACACAAGTTAGCAGGTATTGTGCTGATTTCTGATTCCGCTGCAGAACCTGACTCCCCTTCATGTTCACGCTCCTCGCACAGGTGTATAAACTTGTGAGTTCTGGTATTTCTGTTTATAAACATGCATCTTCAGATAGAAAATTCAAGATTAACACACACACACACACACACACACACACACACACACACTTTCTAAGCCGCTTATTCTTCTGGGTCACGGGGGGAGCTGAGGCCTTCCCAGCAGTCATTGGGCGGAACACAGGAAACACCATGGACAGTTTCAAGATTAAGTTATTTCTAAAAAGAAACAATAAATGGTGAGCATACTGTGCATGCAAAGTGGAATCAGAATTTGCCACAATACCTGTTGTCTGAAGTTGATGCCTGCTGTGCTTTGCTATACAGTGACGTTTGGTTCAGTTTTGTAAGTCTTATTGCATCCTAAACCACATCAAAAAGTCTGCTCAACTGTGCTGAAGAGCTGCATGCAGTTTGAGGTGGGGGTTGGGGATGTGTGTACATGGAAGTTTTGTTTGACTATTTATTTCTAGTGTTTGATAGTGATGTCAGCCTTGTAGCTCCAGCACTAAACTAAAAAAAGCCAACTTTGGACAGCAGTCTTGCTAGTTGTCTAGTTGATCAACTACATCACTGGTAAGAGGAAAATTGTGTGCTTTTGATTTTTGGATGAATCACTCCTTTAAAACATTGTCTTTGATGCTATTTGGATTTGCGAAATAACAGTGCACGTGAAAGAGGAAATACTGTTTAAAGAGAGGAAACAGGCAGTAGACTAAATCAATTTTTTCATACACATTAAAATAACCAAATGTAATCAGAATGCATGATGGAATTGATTAAAAACAGTTGGACCCCTTGAAATGTAGCATGACTAACTTAGGAGGGAATTTTCATATTTTTATATAGACATATTTGGTCTAGTTGTGTTCTGTATTCATCGTCATCATTTTTATACATTATTTTCGGTGGTGCTGTTTATCACTGGTAAAAAGTCATTTCCTTCAGGATGTTGGGTATGATGTGTTTTTTCCCCTGTGATTGCAGAGAAACAGAGAGAGCTGGCCAGAAAAGGCTCAGCAAAGAACGGAACTGTGGGCAGCCCGGTCAATCAGCAGCCTAAGAAAAACAATGTAATGGCCAGAACACGGTGAGTAAACCAGACTGCTTATGGCTTTTGCAGTTCTGATACTGCAGAGAAGGCCTGAACATGCGAATGAGCACTCTAACCAATGATAAACTTACCAGTCAATAAGTGTCTTGGCTGATCTTGGACATTCCTAATACATGTTTTGGTAAATCAAGGCACCGTGATCCAACGAAAGCAAATTGTTGGTCAAAATAATCCTGCCCAGTCCATATTACAGCAAGTTCCCCAGTATTTTTATATATTGCAAGATGAGTTCATTTTTGTCCATGTCATGTGTCCTTAATAGTTATTTAAAAGACTCATGTCACACGGCTTCCTTTTTGCTGTTGGCATATTTTGAATAAACAATGGCCTGTTTAAATCATGGCAAAAAAAATAAAAGCTGCCCCACAGATTTTTTAATATGGCCCTTTTGGTGGTTGAGTTTGACACCTCTGGTATATGGTGTGGTATATTTATGGTTTATATACCATAAACAGGCATAATTTATTTTTACATGACCATTTCCCAAGCTCACTTAAATTAAACACTGTTTTTGTTACTGTGCCTTTAAGACTGATTTATGCCAATGACCTCTGCTGATTGGCAGCCCTGTATTGTACCTCATTCAAAAAGTCCAGGCCGAAACACTCCTTATACCTTCAGTGTGAAGTGATGGGGCTAAACTACAGGGTGAGTCAAAAGTCACAGGACACCGTTTTATTTTACTTTTCATGCTGTCACAAGCCTCCACGATACAGTGCTAAACGTGGTATTTGTTGCGTATTTTCTCAGCATACACCGTTTGCTTGAGGTGACCCCAGAGATAAAAGTCGATAATAAAATAAAAAATAAAATTAAATCTGTCCTGTGACTTTTGACTCACCCTGTACTGAAGGTTGGATAGGTGGATAGATGCAAATGTGCTCATATCACAAAAACAATGGGATCAAAATGGGCTGTTTCCAAGGACAGTATAGACTGGGGTCTGAATAGTTTAAAATGTTAACCATGTTTACATAATAACACTACTACATACTCTACATCAAACTATTTTGAGTTCCATAATATTTGCCCTTTAAGACAGAACATTGAGTGAACAGTAACACAGAAAAAAAGGATTTCTTTTTACATCGAAGCCAATAGACTGAAACTGCATACAAATCCACTGATAGCAGAAGTCTGAGAGCAGAATGTCTGTGAATGCTAATAAGGGGCAGTTCTGAGAGCAGAGTGTGCCCCACTCCCCTGCTGGGATTAGAGGAGATGAGAGGACTCCTCTCGCGCAGAGTACAGGCCAGTAGATTAGCTGGACACAGGCCTACTCAGAGAGCCTGCGGACTGCAGATTAGCCCAATCCTTTGTTCCACAGAGGGAAAGTGGAGGATGCCTTGCTGGTGCAGCGGCTTGTGCAGTGGTTTGATGGTATTAAACTTAGCCTTGTCCCAAACTTATAATGGGCTTCCATTCTCAGTTTTAACTATCAGTACCCAGTAGGTTTAGGTCAGAGACTAAAATGCTGCCATAAATTAGACTTGTTTTAAGATTTGAATACAAAGAAGATGGTTATTAAAAATTTATGACCATTTATTTATTTGTTTGTTTTGTTTGTTTGTTTCTGTCTGTGGTGCCTCTTTAATCATATCATTTATCGCAGTTGGTTTAGAGAGTTAACTCTTCCTTGTCGTTTCTGCTGCAGGTTGGTTGTTCCTAATAAAGGCTACTCATCCTTAGACCAGAGCCCTGATGAGAAGCCCCTGGTAGCACTGGATACAGACAGGTACAGTATTCTTCACTACTGCTGAATTACTTTGTGGTTTTGTATATTCATGTATTCCTGCCTAGTTTTTTTTTTTTTTTTAAACAGGGTACTCCAGCCAAAATGAAAAATCTAACTGTTGCTATATCTGTGCAACAATAATCTTAAAAGTGATATTTTCTGATGATGTATCTTGACGGTGGGAGGAGCTTTTGAAAAGCCACAAAAGCTTTTTGTTTTTTTTTTGGATTTTGGGAATTTTTTTGTTTCCTGCTAGGTGGCAAGTGCAGAAGGAAGCCAGAGAGCTAATGTAACAGCTGCAAAGCCGAATATCACGTGTATTTCTTAGCTTCTACATGAGTGATGCATCAGTGAATTTCTTTATAATCACAGGGGATTCCCTGTGGTTATCTTATACATGTTACTGCATGCTGGGTATCATATTGTTGGATGAAAAACACAATTAGGAAATAAAACTGTGAATTCTGTCAATCTGACTAGGTCAGATTCAACAGAATATTACATAACAGGATACATTATATATTAAATGCTATTTTGAGGCTGGAATGCACTTTAAGAGACTGAAGGTCCTTTCAATGACTACACATTTAAAATGACAGAATCCATTGTGTGTCGTATTGGCGTGAGAAAATTCCCTGCATAAAAGCAGTGTAAAGTACAGCCTAATCACCAGGGAGTTTATATAATTAGTACTGTCCAAATGTATCAGCCTTACTGTCTGCTGAGCTACTTTCGACTTCTAAAGACACTGATAATCCTGTTTAAATTTTCCAAAATGTGGGAACACTTTTTTTTTTTTTCTTTCTTTCTTCTTCTTACATCAGCTAGTTCATTCTCCAGATGTTCTGTTTTGAGATGTATTTTTATGAGATGGCAGAAAGGGCAGAACGGTGGCATGGTGGGTAGCGCTGTCGCCTCACAGTGAGGAGGGCCTGGGTTCGATTCCCCAGCCGGGTGACCGGGGTCCTCTCTGTGTGGAATTTGCATGTTCTCCCCATGTCTGCGTGGGTTTCCTCCAGGTTCTCCGGTTTCCTCCTGCAGTCCAAAGACATGCAGTCAGGCCAATTGGACATGCTACATTGCCCCTAGGTGTGTGAGTGTGTGTATGATTATGTGTGTCTGTCTGTCTGCCCTGCGATGGACTGGAGACCTGTCCAGGTTCCGCCCGATGACCGCTGAGATAGGCTCCCCCCCCCCGCGACCCTGAGGGAGAAGCATGGATGGATGGATGGCAGAGATCTTTATCAAATCTACCTCCAGATGTTCTGAATCAATGAAAGTGTCCTCAGTTTGTGATGGTCAATAGAACACGTATCCATAGAAAGTGCTGTGCTTGGCTGAAAGAGTTTAAAGGGCTTCACATAGCTTTGTTTGTATTGATCTGATTGACACTCCTGGCTAAAAGCAAGATACGCCTGTATGTGATTCTTGAGGGTTATTGACTTGTTTCCAGTCTCATCAGGTGACCAGGCTCAGTGTGTGACTGCCTCACACAGATGGATGTCCCTACTAAATATTCTCTCTCAGCTGCCCAGAGATGCTCTGTGACCTCATCCCTGTCCATGCCAGTCCATGATTGGGTCATGCATTAGATCACTGCTCCGTTTCTTTCTCTGTTCCCTCTGTAACTGTCACTCTTGTCTACTACTCTGTCTTGCTCTCTTTCTCACACTCTATCCCTCTTTCTTTTTCTCCTCCTCCTCTGTCTCTCTCTTTTGTTCTCTTTCTGTTGCTTTTTCTCTCTATCTGTTTCTCTTTAGCTCTTTTTTCTCTTTCCCTCTGTTCCTTACTGTGTCCCTCTTTTTCTTTTTCTCACACTCACCTCTTTTTCTCCATCTCTCCACTTCGCTCTTTCTAACTCTTGCTACTACTACCTCCCTTTCTCTTTTTCTCTTTCTTTCTCTAACAGTCTTTTTCTGTCCTTTCTCTCACTCTTTCTTTCTCTCTCTTTTTCTGTCTCATTTTCTTTTTCTCTGTCTCCTTCTGTTTCTCTCTACTTCACTGTCACTCTCTTCACACTTCTAGGGATGTAAATGTCAAAATGATTCTATTCAGTGTGACTTTTCACTGATTTGCGTCTTTAGGGAACGATTCAGTGCATAATGAAATCTCAGATTCTCCTTGATTCGATGCAATTTGAACATTTTGCATATGCATATAGTATATTTTGATATGGTCTGAATCAGTTTTAAAAGTACACCTAATGCACAAATAGAGAAATGTAGACAATAATAACCACATCTTATTTGGAATTTACATTTGAAAGTTCACTTTAGTTATAAACTGATTGCACACTATATTGGATCGTATTCAGTCGATTATAATCAGTTCTAATGTATCAAAACCAATGCTGCGTCTTCAGATCGATGCCTTACAATATGTTTCTAACACTCCTCTCTTCTCCTGCTGCTTCTGCTCTCTGATGTCTGATATGTACTTACTCAATTAGTTCTTGGTTACCACTGAGCTCATCCTCATTAATGCGGGGCTGTAATTACCAAAAGGGCCAATGGATGGGTCCAGATTGCCTCTGCTGGTTTCTGTGATAAATCAACGTGACTAAAATGCCATCTCATTGCTCTTCCACTGGCTATAATGCATTTAGTGTTGCTCTTATTGAAGCAAACATATCTTGTCGATATCTCTGAGTAAAAGTGTTCTTGTTAATTCCTTTTAAAGTGATCATTGTGAGTTTTTTCTGCCCATTTAATTTCAGTATGTCTGAAAGGCCCTTCTATCTTGTTAAATTAATGGTTCTTGATCCAAGTCCTCAAGTACTGCACAGATTTGGGCTTTTCCTGCTCTAACATACCAATTTTAACTCACGAGGTATTGATCAAGTCCTGTGATGGAGCGGTCTCCAGTCCTCCTAAGTAAAACGAAGGGTATATTTGAAATAAGGCTGAACACCAAAAGAGACGTATCATGTTTGTGCATCTGATGGTGTGTAATCTGTTTCTTGTAGTGACGATGACTTCGACATGTCCAGATATTCTTCATCAGGATACTCCTCAGCCGAGGTGAGATCTCTCAGGGACCAGGTATCTATGCACTACACTAACGTGAATTAATCATCACGCCTGATCCTGATCATCTCAACACCACCATCACTGCCCACCATCACCCTTTGTAATACTATGTTAAAGTTGAGTTCCTTTTGTTTTCCATTATATGGCCCAAAATATCTTACAGTCTTTCAAATGTCATTTCTTTAGAATATTCTTCTACTCTTCATTAAATCTTTCACCAAATGCAATCATCATTAGTGTCACCTTGACATCACTGGCCATAACCAGCCCGGTATCGCATCTCCATTACATATTTTTTTTTTAATGAAGTAATCTGAAATAAAAGTGATTATTTGTTGTGTTTTAAATTTGCATGTCTCTCCCAAGTTGATTAGTCAGCTAATCAGGCCTAGCATCCTTCTCAAGATTTATTTATGCGTTTATTTTTATAAATATATTTTTATGAAAGCTGTAGAACTTCGGGAATTAAGTTATATTAAAATTAACATTGAGACAATGTAGTATTTGAAAAACTGGTTATAAAATCTCAAGGCAAATAACTGACCAAGAAATTACTGTAAATAGATAATTCCAGGGTATTATTTATCATGTTATAAATTCTTGGTGTTCCCAAAAATGTGAAATATTGAATTAAACATCTTACAGTAGCTTCTTGTATATAACTTGCATAGTATTTCCATCTACACTGCATAAGTTATCATTGAGTAAAAATATAGACATTGTCTATACATATATTATTTGATAAGTGATTGCAAACATTTTAATGCTGTTGAATTTCTGCATATAGAATTTTTTTATCTAATAAAATAGTTTATTATTATTGTTTTTTTTATACTGTTACACTAAATGTTGTTTACGCACATCAGTCACGCAACACTGTGGTTACTCAAGACGATGCAAACTAGAAGCCGTTCTTGGTGCAGAATTTGTAAAGATTTCCACCAATAAGGTGTAGTGTAAACTGTGCCAACAACTTTAAATGTAATGTAGGTTTACCACTTGAATGTAACTGTGTAAAGTGTTGTCATACAGAATTAGCTTGGCATCTTTAAAATGCATTTCGATAACAGACTAAACTAAACTAGTGCTTCCTTTAACCCAGTCATGTCTAGATCAGAAGTTTTATTTTAATTTTACTTCGGTCCACATGTTTTCTGAGCTTGTCTAAGCATAAATTTGAAGTTTTTCAAATGGATCCACCCGGTTATGATTGCTTATTTTTTTATATAAAATTTAAAGTTTTGATCAGATGGGACTGCTGCTTTTAAGAATCTCATTTTTGTGAGTTGAAGAATAGGAATAACTTAAAAAGGTTTAGTTTAAGAAATTTAAAGTTGTACTGTGAGATGTCCATGCAAAGTATAACTACACAATTTCATGTCTTTTGACCAGCAAGAACAAGTTCCTTGGCATTTTTCCTTGTCATAGTAAATGTAGCTGTGAATGGGTTTAAGGTAGAAACTAGTGTTAAGTTCTGTAATTCAATATTTTCTGATACTGTCTTATTTATTTGCATGTGGTGGTAATTATTTACATTTTTTAAAAGTTACATTTATAATATTACAATATTAACAGTTTACTTTTACATCATATACTTTAAGACTTTTTTCCAGATGTTGGCAAGGGGTGATTAGTTGACTGAGAAAATCCTTGGCTGGGGTCAACACTAGTGTCAGACACTGCTGAACACTGCAGGTAACAGTAATGAGATCTGCATTCACTAACATCAGTTGTCCTTCCTGTCCTCTTCAGCAAATCAACCAAGACCTGAACATCCAGCTGCTGAAGGATGGCTACCGCCTGGATGAAATCCCTGATGATGAAGATCTAGACCTCATCCCCCCCAAATCAGTGAACCCCACCTGCATGTGCTGCCAAGCCACCTCCTCTACTGCCTGTCAGATCCAGTAGCCCCTTATACACTCCCCAACCCCCACCCTAGCCCCCATTTCCAAACCTCCATTTCCAAACCCCCTCTACTATGAGTGTAACTCACTGCTACACTTTAACCCTCAAAATAGAATAACTACTAAAGAATTTAACTCGTCAGAACGGTTATATTAAAACTAATATATAAAAGAACATATCGGAAGGAAATGCACAAAGGGTACTAACAGTCATTGGTTCCTCCTATGGTAGGAAATGTGAGTCTTTGTATCACCACCAGAGGGTGTTAGGCTTAGGTGCGCATATGTATAGAATGTGTTGAGGCGAAAACAAATGCACAGTTTAAAAAGAGTGAGAAACATAACTGACATATATTTGAACAACATTTCACACAAATTCTTTAGTGTTTTACGCTTGAATCTTCACTCTTTGCCTCCGTTCCAGCTTTTTGTTTCTGTTGTCGACGTCTTAGTGCACAACAATGTTCAGCTAGTACTGTACGAAGGGAAAACGTAGTATTTTGTTTCTGAGTGAAAGGGAACTTACCCAGCTAATGGAAAGTCTGATCCATTTTTTAAACCAATTAATTGAAAACAGTATTAATACACTGTAGCATATATTATTACAGAGCTTGAGTGATATTCAGACAGGGTTTATTTTACATGGGGAGGTGGTGGTAGTGTTATTGCGCCACAGGATGTCTGTAGGACGCCTGTAATGTTTATGAAAGGTATAAAGGTAAATAAATCTCGCTATAGATTACAGAGCTGGGAGTGGTTACTCCAGTTACGCACTTCTTTCACTCCAAAAGAAGAGTAGAAAACATGCCAAAACATTTGTAGTCATTATTTTGTTTTCCCTAACCGCTTGTTTTGCTGTCTTAAGTAATTGCAGCATGTCATCAGCTTGGGAATTTTCAGCCCGCAATCAGTATTACCACACAAACAAACTTCCTTTCTTTTTAACGTTTGGTGTCATACACTTTAGGTAGGACACCAGTCATCTTGATTTGAGCCACAGCGAATACAAGGAAATCCATCTTCGAGTGCTACCATACAGAAATCATTGAGAATTTGTGAACGAAGTCATTCAGAGTTGTTTGCTATGAAATGTTTGATTGTAGAGAAACTTTCCAACTCAGATTTTCTTTACAGTAGTGTGATGAACCCTGAGTCGCCATGTTTTTTCCATCATTAATGGACTTAAATATGTATAAAATGTGCTTCAGGCCCAAATCTTTTCAAAACGATCATAAAACAATGGCTTGTGCATCAGGCAACTTATTTGTACCTATTTCTTGTAATGGCTTTTGAGGTAGCCTATAGAGGCATCAAACACTTCAGACGTATCACTACTAATCTGAACGATTCTGAATCAGGAAATTTCTGCTCATTCACATCCACCCTGAATGACTTTTACATGCAAATGATTTAATTCCACACATATACATACATAACACAGAAAAATTCAGTCGGAATCTGATTGCATTCTTACTAACATGTCAATACGCATGGGATTGATATAACCTGGAGTTTTAACTAGGGTTAATTTTATAGTAGGTAAAAGCCGACTGACATGGGAACGCAGTCTGGGGGGACTAAAAATGACTGAGAAACACCTTAAAAAAATGACATTACCCCACCTTCTCATGTAAAATAGCACTTCAATCTGGTTTGAGACACTTAAATTCAGCTAAAACACTTGCCACTGAGCTTGAAAATGAACAGAAGTGAAATCAACAATGAGCAACTGAAATGTACTAATTACAATGAAGGGATTCGTTCGTTCACTGTTGAGGCAGTGACTGGGATCAGATATGAAACTGATGCTACAGGAGATTTTTTGTGTTTGGTTACTTGCGTATACCTCTGTTGACTACATCAAATTCTGGCGTGGAATTAAAGCAAAGTCAATGGACTTCGTATCTAGTGCCGACTACAGTTGTCGGTGCAGCACTTCTGTTGTTTGTCTGTTGACAAGGTAATAACTAGCAAAATATGATGAATATGACTTCATACAGCTCTGTTGGGAGGCATTAATAACACTGTGTACACTTTTACTGTACAGAATGTCATAAGTGACATAGCTATTGCCATATATATTGCATATCTTTCTAACACGGCTAAACTGTTGGGTGTTTTTTTGTTTGTTTGTTTTTTTTATTATTATTTTTATTAAATTTGTGCCAAGAACTCCTAATGAAAAGCGATGCATGTTCTCATTGTTGCCGCAAATGTCTTCGATGCTCTGCAGCCAGATCGCTAATGGAAATAAGGACTGAGGAAAAGTGCTGGGTTGCCAGATCACAGTTAATTCCCACACGATGTTCCATCGCTGAGATCTTGTCTGTTAATGTCTTTCACTGATACTTTTGACAAAGCGCCAGCAGCACATGCATTTATCCATTTTATCCAAAGAGCAATGAACTGTTTGACAGTTTGACTGTGATTTGGACCATAACAGTGTAAAATGTAAAAATTATTCATTAGAGGAGTAAACTTAAAGTGGAAGTTTCACCCATTTTTAAAAATGACTGAATGGAAACAAATTCAATCAAAATATTGTGATGCAACATGGAGCAGTGGTTGCCAGAGGTTGCGTGGCTTTTCTTTATAACACCCTGCATGTACTTCTCTGCCATGAATAGATTTTAATGATATGTTTTATGCCAAATCCTTTACAACTATCATAAAACACTGTCTTGGACATCAGGCAACATATTTGTAACCATTTCATGTAATACCTTTCTGTGAGGGGTGTTTTTTAAATGCTTCAGACGTCTGGTTCCTATCACCACCAGTGCAAACTCTTGACTCCATAAGTTTCTCTGGGGTGGTAGATTTCACAACAAACCACTCTGAATGACTTTGTTTACATCTTATCCATTTAATTTTGGGAAAAAAATTGGAGCTCACCATTAATCTCTTGCAAATGTAAGCAAATTTAGCTTCTCTTTAGAAGATCCTGAAGATTTTGAAGAAGGTGGTACTGTAGATGTACACAGTATTATATTACATTTCTTTTAAAGAGTTTTAAAGCTGCATACACTGTTTTAGAGGGCTTCTTATTTCGTGTGATGTCACAGTATTCATTATTTGTACTCACTGTATTGTAACGTGTCATAGATGTCCTGTAGGTCCGCCATGTGCCACCTATTCCTCCCCTGCTGCCATTTGTTATTAGATGCCATTTATGCAACACATGAACTCTCTCTCTCTCACACACACACACACACACACACACACACACACACACACACACACACACACACACACACACACACACACACCCACACACACACACCAGTAACGCTGCAGCTTTTTAAACACAGTACACTACATTAGGGGAATGTATGAGGGGAAAATAACTATAGAATTGTATAAATACTATTTAATATGTTACCTTGTAAATGGCAGAGACCACCCTTCATTTACTTCCAGTCAAACCAGCCATTAAGTACAAGGTGTTCATTTTCAGTGTCAGGAATAAATACAGAAAACACATTTACCACAAAATTACAGAAAGCCTCAGCAACTAAATTAAACATTATTTTCAGTATTTACTGTGTCCACTCTGCCTTTATTGCAGCTTCCATTTGTTTCAGAAGACTTGCTTCTCAGACACTTTGTGGTGAGTCCATTGTCATGAGAACATGTTCTTCTTTTTTGTATTTCGTTTTCTCAGTAAGGGCGTCTTGAACAGCTACACATCCTCTCAGACCCATAATGTTGAATTGTCTTCTCACAGTGGAAAGATGCATAGAAACATTTGTGGATTTTTCAGATCTGAAGCAAGAGTGCTTAAAAAATGTAATCTTTTTACTACCATTTATCTGATAACAGTTTTGGTGGTCTACCAGGTCTTGCAAGGTTGTAAAGAGTCACGTTTATTCTATATTTGAATTTTTCCTTTGACTTTTCACTTCTTCATACAAGTGAACATATCTTATATTGTTCTTAATGGCTGTTTTGACTAGAAATAAAATAAAGGTAGTCTCTGCTTTTTTCTTTCTTTCTTTTTGGGTTTTGTGGAACGGCTCAGCAGCAGGGTCCAAAATGAAAACACTAATGTACTCAACTAAAGTTAATGAGTACTTTAGACTGTTGTAAGTATGAAATGGACTGCCCTGCTCCTTTAAGCCCTAAACACACTCATCTTTGTTTTGCAACCGCTTTCATCATAGTCTGTTTGGACAGGGGCTTATATTACCACGTTCTCTATCATATCGAATGAAAGTTCCCCAGTGCGAAGCCTAAAACTGTCTATTCTTTTTATATGGTGTACACGCTTGAAAAAGATGTTTTTTCACAGCTTCTTTAGTAAAGGCAGTTCTTTTTAGAACCATTCCATGTATTTCAGGTTTCTATAGCATTCGTATAGCATCAAAAAGGGTTCTACTGTTATGATGTCAAGCTTGTAACAATAGAAATTTTATTATTTATTTTTTTTTGGTGCTTTATAGAACTGTTTTCAACATTCTTCATCTTTGCAGTCTTTCACCATGCAAAGAACCATTTAAGCATGCCAGTGGTTCTGAATGGACCTCATGATTCTAAATGGAACCGTTGGCTTTGCTAAAGAACCCTTGAAGAACCATCTTTTTTAAAAATGTGTACTAAAGAGGTTTGTAGCTGTTGTTAGGATGCACAAGGCTGCACCTACAATTCCCATGCCAATAATGTTATCATTCACACAGTGAAGTATGTAAGTTTGTAAATGATAAACGGTGCAGCACACAGTTCGAGTTGGTATTGACTGGTTTACTTCTTTGGGGGGAGGTATTGTGGAGCGGCTCATCAGCAAGGTTCATAGCGATAACACTGATCTGCTCATGCAGAATGAATGAGTGCTCTCTGATGAACTTCCCCAGCAACAGTACTGTGCTTTTTCTTGGACGTAAGGAACATGTCAGATGTTTAAAACTCATTTTTACGCTTCTGCTCTCATCTGGCCACTTTTGATGGTTATCTGAAAGCTCTTTCTGTTACTAGTGCTGACGGACTATGGGAGAGAACTGCAGAACCTGAATTTCTGTTCCATTAGAACGCGTGCCCTCTTCCCCTCTGTTGTACCTGCTTTTGAGTGTAATTTGAGCGTGCTGCTCTTCATTTTTAATGGGAATTATACACCATTTTCTTCTTTTCCTCTCCCAGTCTGCTGTATTAGAGCTATGCCTTAAGTCAAGCTCAAGTAGTACACCTTATTATTTATTGCTGAGTGGTTTGTTTTAATTTATTCCAACAAAGGGGAAAGTATGCATTTTATAACATAGACACATTTTTTCTTTTTTTTTTCTTTTTTTTTTTTTTGTTCTGCTGATAAATATTATGATTGTAAAGATGTGAACAGTTTCCATACCAGTATTTAACAATGTTATTGTTGTAGTGTAGCATATCAATAAATACACCTGGCACATACAGTTGTGAGGCTTGTCATGTGTGTATGTGTGAAGGGTTGATGCATGTGACCAAATGTTTCATGGTCCAGTAGGGGGCATAGGGGTCATACAAGTATGACCACATTTATTAGTCGTTACAGTTACAGTTACAGTTTATTTGAAGTTGTATGTAAGAGTTTGGGCACCCCTGGTCAAATGAGGTTTTGTTGAGTCTGAAAATAAGTTAAAACGTCCTCTATGGAGAACATCTGCACAATTTGGTACACAGTTAGTGTTCATCTGCTGAGTTTAGCATACTGGGGAAACATAAAATGTGGCCAATAGAAAGGTTATGTTATTTATTTGCTATATTTAATGATTCTATATTTAAGTTTCCTCTTTATAGAGAATGTGTAGTTATTGTCACCCATGAGACAATCAACAAAACGTAATTTGACTGAGTGATTTGAACCGGCACCCTTCGTTTTTCGTGAGATGAAGTACAGCTGTTTTTTTAAACATGGTCACATATTGACCGCAGCAGGGCTACTACTTTTTCGTACTTTTATTATTCACCATATTATACTATTTAAAGGACAACATTATTGTTTTTGTGTGGTTTTCCATCACATTGTAATGCCTTCTGTCTGCCTTGAAAACACCACATCATCATGCACTGGTGAGTGAGGAAATTATTACCAGGTAATATCATATCCCACCACCACACCTCTGACTGTCATCGAGCTATTTCACTCTGCTAGCTCAGAGGCCCTCCCTAAGACCATGTTTCACTCTGAAATGGGATGGTACAGAAGGAAAATGTATAATGATTTCAGATTAAACTCTAAAGTCAAAATGAATTAGAATTGACCATTTTTCCCTTGTTCACATCCTCGTCATATTAAGCACAATACATCATATGCTATTTCAGCAAAATTCTTTTTTCTTGTCTTCAATTTAAATGTAACTTCTGCCCACCTTGTCTTCTGACTTTGGCCTAGAAGGCTGGATTCCTGCCCTGTTTGGTAGTCTTCCTGCTCAGACATTCCT
Organism: Pygocentrus nattereri; assembly: GCF_015220715.1. Taxonomy (NCBI): domain Eukaryota; kingdom Metazoa; phylum Chordata; class Actinopteri; order Characiformes; family Serrasalmidae; genus Pygocentrus; species Pygocentrus nattereri. Next base: position 11,014,760 of record NC_051226.1, read on the forward strand.
GATCAGCAGTTAAATGCCAGGTAAAGTTGATTTGGTACAGCAGAGAAATCAGTAAAGTGTCAGACTCCAGCCTGTATCCTATCAGAAATGGGGTGGCTAGTAGCCTAGTCTCAGGAGCGGTGAGCCAGCTACCAGAAGGTTGGGGGATCAAATCTCAGGTCTGACTGGGTTTTCCTAGACAAGGCATTTAACTCCCTGCAGCTCTGCTGGCAATGCTGTGCTGCTTCTAGACTGAGTGTCTTTAGACTGGAAAATGCTAGATTTCCTTTGTAGGATCAAAAGAGTACATAAATTTCATTCCCCTCCTCAAATGCTGGTGCCAGAGGAGCAAGAGAAGGCCTCCATGATTGATTGAAGACTAGCATCCAGGTCTGACTCCATATCCATTTTGGAACGTCCACTTTTCCGAATCCAATCAGATTACAGTAAATAAAAAAAATGCCCTGCCCAAATTTATTTACTTCTCAAATATATTTTTTCACTCAGAAATATGTTAAGGAAGAAAAATGCACCATGATTTCCGATTCATGTTGACTTTGACAGTGACCGCAGATGATGATTCTTCAAGGCTTCTTTAGTAAAGAAACACTCAAAGACCCCTGTGCATGCTTAAAGTGTACTTTGCATGGTGTAATCGTTCTTCAGGTTGATGGAGACTGTGTTGTAAATGGTTCTATATAGTTCTGCTATTGTTATGATGTCAAGGTTGTAACAGTAGAAGAAACCCTTTTTGCTATGATTACAGAACGTACAACACATTCTTCATCAAACTGAGGAACAATTTAGCAAGCAAATGGTTCTTTGAGTGTTCATGGTTCTATATAGAAACATTGTAATTGCTAAAGAACTCTTAAGGAAACCATTTTTTAAGAGCGAATGACAGGGTTTGTTGGTGGATTGCAGAACTTACACTTAGGACAATGCACTGTAGACAATATATGAGTACATATCTTCATAAAAACAATAGAACAAAGTACACAAATGCACTTGTGGGTTAATCGGTGAGTTTTTTTAAATAAACTTAACAAATAAATAATAACAATCACAGCAAGAACTTACTAAAAACTCCAACTGAAAAACTGAACAGATGAACTATTTCTGAGCCCTAAAATGAAGCGGAAACACAGGATTTCTGCTCACGCTGTTGATGCACCATGTCCAGTCTGTTCATTTACGTTATTCCTGCATGTTACTCCTGCTGTATGTCAGATTAAGTCTATTGTCTGTTGTTAGTGCTCTTAGGAAGACATGGTATTATCCTCTATACCTCTGATAAGCCAGGACATTGTAATTGCTAGCAAAGCGAGAGAGACAGAGAGAGAGAGACATGGAGGCCTAGGATTGGTGGACAGGCCTGATTAGCCCTGCTTCATCCCTCCCAGAGCAGATGGTGCAGCAGGCTTACCTACAGGCCTCAGTGAGCCTTCTTCAACTGACCAGAGTCTTGGCAGCACACACTACAAGGAGAGAAAATGGAATAACACCTTTTTTTTACTAAAGAAAAGGCTCCAAAACCAACTTAAACTCCAGGTGAGGTTTAAGAGACCCCCACTTGTCATAGAAGTCTTCTATTTAAATGCAACCACTGTTGTAATGAGACCTGGATGTAGTTGTTAAGCCCCTAAACTCTGTTGACAGCTCTATTGACCAACAGCAGGTTTAATCATGGAGTGATTCGTACTCAGTACTGGATAATTTACCTTAAGATTTATAATTGAATAATAAGCCGGTAGTTTAAGGGGTTTAAGCTGACATTTGAGATCCTACACATTGGAGTAAACAGCATTTTGATCTAGTGCCTTCTTTCAACATGCCTAGTTTGCATAATGTATGGGTTTAATAGGCTACTCTACCTGTATTAGGTATAGTTCAATGCTTTTTGTGTAACCCCCTTGTTCTTTTTTGTAGGTTTGCTCAAAATGTGTGGCAGCATGATGACTTTGAGAAGCTCCAGAGTGGCTGCCTTGCTGCTGCTGTCTGCACACTTGCTGCAGGCATCTGCCCTTCCAGCTGCGTCTTCCTACGAGTTTACAGCCTACAGGATGCAGCAGTACAACCTGCAGCAGGACAAACGAGGTAACATCCCTTCAGATCCCTTACTCTGTACAGTCTCAGGCAAAAAGGTAGTAAACTGACACTGGGGCAGTACCCCTTTTGTCATTAGGGTGGTACCCTAAAGGTACATCTCAGTACCTTTAGTTGGATCATAATCCATTGAAGTTATATTCTCTAAGTTGTATTAACTCCACACACCCCGTCTCATCTCCAGGCTTTTTATTTTATTGTTCTGTTTTAAAATATTCGGTTATAAAAAGGTACAAATATGTACTTTTCACCTGGAAAAAAAAATGTAAGGTTTACAATTGGACCTAAAACCACTGTTGTACCTTTGAGGGAACATTTGCATTGTTGGTACCTTGAAGAATAAAATAATGTACCTGCACAGAACCTTTCTAACAGTGTACAGGCACAGCACACAGGGAATTATGAGTCCGTCTCTGTGTTGGAACATTATAATGCAGTTTAAAGGGGATGTATACACAAGTGAAGAAACTGAAAACCTTTTAAAAAGTCTGTTATAAGTCACTGTTTAATGCACAACTACTGTTTATTTGCTGAATTTAACATTAAAAGATCAAATACAAAATGTGCAAATGTTATAGCACAATTTATATTTGATGTTTTATGTTTTTCCAACACGTGAAACTTTTGAATTTGACTGTTTATTGTTTAAAATATAACCAAATGTTTCATCAACAGGTTGTCGAGGTGCCATCGTAGTGGCCGAGGCTCGTTCGGCGGATGACACAACTCTGACCCGTCGCTGTGTGATCATGAAGCTGCCTGACTTTACAGCAGAGCGCTACCTAGAGGCCAAGAGGCAGAACGCAGCGGCAGTGCTCATACTGCTCCCCCAGAACATCTCTACCGTACCTGAAGACGTCATACAGGTGCTGGCAGATGACATTGCACTCTGTTACATGATTTTGATGCCTTTAAGAAGCACTGTTTCATTTTCTTTTACCATTTCGTAATCCAGCTTTGAGCGTCTATGTTTTTGTTAAGGGATTCTGACATTTTGAGGTGGAAGTAAACAGCCCTGCAGCTACAGAACTTGCATCATAAAATTCCAAAGGATAAATTGCTCTCTGCCTTCAGAATGAATGATTTAAGAAGTAAATGTGATCTCTCGTCCTCCAGGGTTTCATGGTGAGTGAGTCAGAGGCTCTGAAAAAGGAGACCCTCATGCCCGTGTACGTGGTCCATGAGGATGAGCAGCTTCTGTGCATGTATGCAGAAGTGAAGCTGGCCGCAGCCACCAAGTCTGCCTCCATTCTGGTCAGAGGTGAGAGGAGCCAAAGTAGAAGAGAAGAATATCAATTTTTAGTCACATCCAGTTGGAGGTATCAGTCAGGTAGGTATAGGTGTAGCTGCAGTCGAAAGGTAGGATACACCTGAATCAATGTGTTTTACCTATTCAGACATTACAATCTAGAGGCTTCCAGTGCTTGAAATTTGTGTCTAAGACAAATATAAATACTACAGTTGATAACTCTGTATGTAAACTGTTTTGCCCCCAAGAAGTAGTTCTGAACAGCCAGCCAGCAAGATCTCAGATATGCTGTTGGAAAAGCATCCCAGGTGGCTGCTCATGGAGTTGCTTGAAAGAATGCAGAGAATGTCAAATGTGTGCAAAGCTGCGTCAAGGCAAAATAAAAACATATTATTATTATTACTTATTATTAGAAAGAATATTTATTTTATTATTATCATTACATTTAACATTTTAGCATTGCCCCATATGTGGTATTTCATAGTTTAATGTAGTCAGAATTATTGTAAAATGAGAAAAATAGTACAAATGAGGAAAAACGTTCTGATAGTAGGTGTGTCCAACCTTGGGACAAGTGCTGTATATTGTTGCTGTCAAACAAAACCTTGTCTCTCCATTTTTGATGATTTAAATTTTTTAGCAGCTTCCAGCTCTGTAACAAGAAAAGCGGCTTGTGCTTGCAGGTAAAAGTAGGAAATGTGGCTTTACTAGTGTGAATACAATCAATACTAGTGGTTAGTAAACATGCATGGTTCAAATCCAAAATTGGCCACATAAGAATGAACATAACATAGACAGGAACGGGTAAGCACAATTCAAAAAAAGGTATAGGCAAAAGGCATAGTGGATAAGTCCAAAAAACACTGGAAAAAACACATGTATACACATGAAGGCAAACATACACAGAATGGAACGCTTAGTAGCTCGAGTGAAAGAAGCAATACCTTGCAAATAAATAAACTAAAGCCCAGGTTTAAAATAGTCATATGACAAACAAGACACGTATATCAGATTAATATTCAGGCAAAGGAGACTGACGATTGGCTGTGGATGGTGGTGTGACAGTCACATCATTTCATTTGCAAGTGGAGTGCTTCAAAGAGTCAGATCCAGAGGGGTGTGAGACAAGCTGGGGTTTATTGCTGTTTATGTCAAATGTTCATGAAAAATGGCCAAATAGACAAATAGGAAGTCTAAAATCTTGTTATATTAACTTACTTAAGCTAAGCATGTTTTTTCCTTCTCCTGTGAAGTTTGTAGATTTTTCTTTGAAAAATTTTAAGATATGAGGTTTTGTTCTGACAGTGATTTCATATACAGTGTACATACAGACTTGTGCAAAAGTTTGTACACCCCTGGTCAAATGATGCTGATTGTATAAGTGCATATAAGTTAACACATCATCCGCTGGGAACAAATTTAAACATCATTTTTTGTGCAAATGAAGAAAGAAAAAAATTAAAAAGAAAATATATATAAAATGTGCCATAACTTTATTATTTTCATTTCAGCTAAAAGTAGTTCAGAGCAAAATCACCACACCACAACACGGCTTTTTGTAACAAAATCATTTGCCTGTTTTTTTGCATTAAGATTTCGCTTAAACGATTTTGAAGGTTTTTTTTTCAATCAGGGCCTTTTTTTATTTAATCCAAATTCAGCAGGTAAACAGGTAATCATACAAAAAACATGGAATTTGACCAAATGTATATGTGTTGTCTTATTTCTGTGGCAGTTCTTCGCAGTATGGTCACAGCCACTGCCTTCCAGATACTAGTGAGCAACAACTCCCCCATCAAGGCCATCACTGACAATTCCATCATTACATTAGAGGTGAGCTTGACAGCCTTAACTGGCAACTCCATCCCTTAAAGTATCACTGTTTGACCTGGAATTGAGCCTGCCAGTCTCGCTGATTGATTGCTTTGTTCCAAGGGTGTACTTCCTGGAGTCGGAGAGGACCCACCTACAATCGTGATCACTGCCCACTATGACTCCTCTGGCCTTGCTCCAGTAAGTCTCAGTCACTGAATGGATATGTTTTGAAAAATATGTGTGATCTTCATTTCTTTGCTACATCAACTTGTCTTCACTCTTGATCTCTGGTTCCCCTTTATGTCTGTTCAGTGCATTTAACATTCATGGGCATCATAAAATGATTACGCCTACATTGTCAAGCTCTAAATGGACTGCTTTAAGCTAGTTGACCTTTACAACCACATGCAATCAGATGTTAGGAGCATTCATTTAGCTCACAGTATCACTTGTGGAGATGAATTTACCCCTCAGCATTGCTTTGCACTGCTGATTGATAAAGCTATGATGATGCTGTTATAATCTTGTTAACTTGGCTCATCATCCATTAAATAACAGTAATGTACTTTCATTGAGCTTTATGGACTCAGTGTCTCTGGAATGATTGAAATTATAGGTCAGATTAAATCTCCAGGTTTGTGATGAAATCAGGTCACTTCATTGCCCCTTTGGTCCACCACTGGACCAAAATGAGTTATTCACTCTTATGAATGAAAACTCTGATTTTTTCCTTATTTCTTTCTTTTTGTTCTTGTGTGAGATGTGAAAGTTGTTGCAGGGCAGATTCACCAGCCTGTCCAGCCATATAACATCTCAGCTGCCCAGACTATCCACTCAGGCTGCTTCTTTCCAATTGCCAACACATAAATTCTTTTTTGCTAGGAAGACTGTGGTTAAATACCCATAGGTATTGGTGACCTTCTGAGAAATTTGATTGCTTTTCTTGTTGGTTTTACTTTTCTTGGTCCTGCTGAGTTGGGCTTAAAAGTCATTATCTTTATCCTTCAGCTTTTCTCAGATCATTAAGCCATCATTTAATGAATCTTTTAAACTGTCCAATTAAAAATATGAATAATAAATCTCTAATGGATTAAAGGTCTGAAGCTGATTCTACACTCTTGAGCTTCGTTGCCAAGTCTATCACAGTTTGACACCTAATGATTAAGAATTGACCTCACACGCTGTGATTCTATTATGCTCTAAAAAGCAGAACATCTGTGTTAAATAGGACTTTGTGTATGTTTGTTTATGGCTCTGAACCTGTTTGCTGCTCAGTGGCTGGCATATGGAGCAGACTCCAATGGCAGTGGGGTCACTGTGCTGCTGGAACTGGCTCGCCTCTTTCAACGACTCTACAGTGATCCTCGCAACAAAGCTCCGTAAGCTGACGGGCTCTTTACAAAAGCAGGAAAAGGATAAAACCCAATAGTGTGTTCTTAGAGTTGCTGCATGTAGTGAGGTAGTGAGAGTTTCATACAGCCACCATATGGTTCCCCTTCAACAAGACACTAACATTCACTCAAACTGCTACCCAAACTCACCTCAGCTGCCTTACAAATTTACTTCTCATCAGCATAAGGAGACATAAGGAACATATCTCCTTTAGCCATGAGCATGGCTAAAGGAGATATGTTAAACAGAAGATAATCCACTTGCATATATGGCAAGATAACTCTAGGGTCTAAAAAGATGTGTGGCTGTCATGAAGCTGTTCCTGAGAAAAAGAAATAGCCTGAAAAAAGACATTTTGCATTAGAACACTGGATATCTGAGATATGAAGTAAAGTTTTATGGACCAGGGAAGTCTTTATTTGTAATTGGGATTAGTTGGATAGTAAAAAGTAGAAAATTTAACATCTAAGATTGAATTTTTGAAAGTTTCCAAAAAAGAGAATTAGCTTATAAATAGGCATGACCTGAACTATTTATACTTGGTTATTAACAGGTATTCAAGTATTTAAGCATAGGCTTGCAGATGTGGCAGATTTGCAAATGAGGCTTGTATCCTTTAAGATTATGTAAAACAAATATTCAGTCCAGCATGTCTAAACCAGTGATGTTCAGTCTTATCTGCAAAGGGCCAATGTGGCTGCAGGTTTTCATTCCAAACATGCAGAGCCCACCTGATTGTACTTGCTTAATCAATTGCAGTGGTGGACGAAGAACACATATCATGTACTTGAGTTAAAGATACCCAAAGTAAAATATTACTCCAGTAAAAGTAGAAGTTCCTCCCTTTAGACCTCCACTTGAGTAAAAGTGCAAAAGTATTTGCCTTCAAATGTACTTACATATCAAAAGTAACATACTAAAAGATTAATTAACTTAATGCAACTTAGTTACAAGTTTAAGTTGAATAAAAACTTGCCTTAATCACAGATTCATAAATGAGTTTCCTTTACTATATTGCATCTGTAGGTCTCTGTTCATAAACATAAACTAGCCAAAACGAATATACTATAAAATGAAAGTGTTTGTATAAATTCAGAAAAACACACATGCCAGTCACAACTGCTTATCTGTACATATTTCTATATTGTGGTCTATTTACACAAAGTTAGGTTAGTTCATCATTTATGTTGAATAGACTCTCCCAAAATTTTGCACTGCTGCACTGACGTTGAACTGTGTTCTTGCACTGGGTAGGTTTGTCAAAACAAAGTGCCCACTGTGCCCTGATTGGTTCATGCTTAAGTTTTGACATGTTAGATTTTTATGCACACATAAACCAAAAGGAACGAAAAAATGCACAAAATGTAGTGGAGTAAAAAGTGAAATATTTGACATTGAAATGTAGTGGAGTGTGTAATGGGGAGCGAGCAGGTGGACGCATATGCGGAGATAAGCGACGTTTATTATGGGCAAATCCAGGGTCATTGTTTAAACGGTCCAGGTTCATGTAGCCAAAACGGATTGATCATACATAATCATACATTGATCAGACATAACAGAAACCAGAATCAAACATACAAGCAGAACAGTACAAACAACAATACAAAGACCAGCAAAGACAAAAGGGCAAACACAGGGCTTAAATACAACAGGGACAACAAGAGATCACACAGTTGGAAACACAGGTGGGAACGATCAGGGGTGGAGTCACTAAACAAGGGAGCAGGACTACAAAACCAAAACAAAGAACACGTGTGCTAAACCAAAACACAACACAAACACATGGACAGGACTGAGAGGGGCCAATCATGTCAGAGTGAAAGTAAAAAATCACCCAAAATGGAAAAACTTCAGTAAAGATACACAAAAAACTACTAAAGTACAGTAACCAATTACATTTACTTAGTTACAGTCCAGCACTAATCAGTTGGTCAGTCTTTAAAGAATTAATCATGTGTGTTCCTCCTTTGTTGGAATGAAAACCAGCAGCCACACTGGCCATTTGCAGATAAGATTGGACACCCCTAGTAGTTGACTAGTAGTGTATATAAATAAACAAGATACAATGAGTAGTTCTGATTCACATGAAAATTACATACCATTAGTACTGAATCAAGTACATCTTGTAAATGTACCTGTTAATTTTGACCTTTAGCTTGTTTTGCGGCTATTTATAAATTTAGGTATCACCTCCTTTTCTCCCTAACTGGTGGTGGGAAATATAATTTCCTTGGCACCAAGCGCTGGCTCGAGGAAAATATGGACCATGCAGGTTAGTCATTTATTTGTGACCCTTTATTCACCATAGCATCAAAATGACTATTATATAAAATGGACATCATATAATTTTGCTGTGACCTAAATGTTACTGTTGGATAAGGCTTATGTGTTCATGGCCCAGCAGTGTGCTGGACTACTTTAGCTCATAGCTCTGGAAGTTTTTTCCAAATGTTTTTCAGTAGGCCTACACAGTCAGTCAGACACGCACAGACAGGATGGCATGTGTTGTGCATTTTCTATTGAAATGATTTACCGTTGTCAGGAGGGCTGTAGTGTTTTGTAGATATACTCTGCTCATGACTGCTGCAGAATTGGAGATAGCTGTTATGGCTTTTCATTTATGATAAGAAAGTCTGCCTGTCATAACAGCCTCGCTCTCCTGTCCTGTTTGCCGTAGTGCTGGAGTCACACAACAAAAGTAGCAAGCTGTACAAGCAGCACTAGAGCAGGACATTTCTTTCTTTCTTTATCTGTGTTTCTCCTCCACGCAGAATCCAGTCTATTGCATGACAATGTGGCATTTGTTCTCTGTTTGGACACTCTTGGCTCTGGGGATGAGCTTTTCCTGCATGTATCCCGACCTCCAAAACCAGGTACCCCTCAGTATGGCTTCATCCAGCAGCTGGAAGAGGTGAGAATGAAGCTCAAGCCTATATATCACAGTGTTCTCATAACTAGCTGTTCATTTACTCCATAGATGCCATTGGCATATATGCATTCCATCGTTGCAGGTGATCTCCTCCAGGTTTCCATGGGTGAGGTTTGGAACTGTGCACAAGAAGATCAACCTGCAGGTCCATATGGCAAAAATTACACAATATTTTGTCATTTTTTAGAATACATGGTGTGTAACCATGTTTTGTTTTTCTGAGGTTTGCGAACAAGTATGCAATGGAAGAACAGTAGTGCACATTAATGTTGTTTTATCCCGCATGTAAACACACTGACTAGCTTTTTATCATTGCTAAAGCTTGGCCTTTTCTATCTCAGAATGATGCAGAGAAACTTGTTCATGCATTTATTACATCTAGAGTTGATCACTGTAATGCTCTTCTTACTGGACTTCCTATTAAAACAACATATCCTTTACAGCTCATACAAAATGCATCAGCATACTAAGAAAAAAGAAAATAGATTAAATAAATCCTCTTTTGAAAGATCTGCACTGGCTGCCTGTACTGTTCAGGATAGAATTTACAGTTCTGCTATTTATTTTTCAGGCTCTAAATGACCTTAAAGTACTACGCTTACATCACAGAGTCTCTATGTGACCTTGGATCTGCAGATACTGACCTTCTGCAACGCCTTCTGTAAAATACAGAAAACATGGAGAGACTGATTCAGTTATTCTGCTTCTAAACTGTGGAACTCAGTACCACCTTTTCTTAGACAGTCAAGCTCAGTGCTTCACTATTAAGAAGCACCTTAAAACGTATCTCTTTAATTAAAACGCTACAACTCATTTATCTATCTATCTATATAGTTTGATCTGTCATTTTCTTATATGATTCTAAACTAATAGTTATAATTTCTTGTATTACTGCTAAGCTTTACCACCTATCTGTAAAGTGTTATATAGAAAAGATTATTATTATTACTAGTATTAAGAAGGACTACAGAAAAACTACAAGTAAATGATTTATTAATTAACAATTTGCAAAAATAAACTATCAAGGGCCCATCCTGGGTAAAACAAAATTGAGTTTGATGTAGTATGTAAACATTTTTAAACTTCCAAAATGTATTTTTTACTCTCCTTTCCATTCATCCCTTTTTTCCCTAAAATAATTCAATGTTTTTGTCATGTCATGAAAAACTAACACATTTACATCTATCTAACTATTTAGCCTACAGCATCTTAGCCACCCACTCATGCTGAAGTAATAAGGACTGTTTCAGCCTGGATGGTTGTGGATAAGGCGCAGAGCAGGGCAGCCAATCAGAACAGAGCTCATTTATAATTACAGGTCTTAAAGGTGCAGTAACAAACAGCCTGTTTAATTCCAAGGTATAAAGAGAGGCTTAAAAACGGTCCTGTAAAAATTAATTGTGACAAAACAAGCATCATTAATAGACCTTGTGGAAAAAATTCATCCATCCATCCATCCATCCATTTTCTAAGCCGCTTCTCCGTCAGGGTCGCGGGGGGAAAAAATTCAATACAAGAAAATGTAGGCTATGGGCCTTTAAGTCTAAAAACCAATCAAACAACTTATTAAAATAAACTAAGCCTTAATCAACTGTCAGAGTCATCTCCTCGTTACTACACAGTTTATGCAGTTAACATACTCTGGTTATTTGATCCATTTGTTTATGATATTTGCAGTTGTTCAGTGCTCTAGAAGTACTGAGATATGTTACTTTGGTCGCTCCTACATGCAGGAGTCCACAGTAGCGTGGGAACATGAGCGCTATGGCATGAAACACATTCCTGGATTCACCCTCTCGCACCTGGAGGACCCCAGATCAGAGCGCAGGGGCTCCATCCTCGACACCATGTGAGAGTCCAATTCAAATAGAGCAGTAGTCTGAAAACCTAGAATGTCAGTTACTCTGTCTGAAGACTGTTTGCATTGATCTACCACACGTACATGCAGGTCGCAAGTGGACATCAGGAAGCTCAAACGGAACACGGTCATTATTGCTGAGTCCTTGGCGCGTTACATGTATAATCTGTCGGACAAGGTGAGAGAGCTGCTTCAGTTATTTTCCACTCTTTTATCCATTAAGGGACCATATCATAGAAATACTAATTTCTTGTTTTCTTAGAAATCAGTTTAATGTACTACGTAAAGTTTTGACCATTCTCTACAGTACAGTTTAGTACAGTCCACACAGTCCTTATATGGAAACAAAGCCCAAAAACAGGCTGTATTGAGTTCATCATGGTTTTGATGTCACAACCAAGAACGTATGTACATGTGACCATGCATTCAGCTCACAGCAGTTTAGACTGTTGTATTGTGTATCATTGCAGCTTTCCAAAGCATCCAGACAGCTGAAAATAGTGTCTGAAGCTTATTTATTCTACTGTTCCTGATGATTTCAGTGAAAACCTATCAGACTGCTTTCAAAATGAGGCACCATACAGGCCAATAACATCACAACAGAGGTCATTTACATATATCAGTCTCAAAGGCCTATTAACAAAAACAGCCTGTTGAATTTTAAGGGACAAAAATGTTGGAAAATGGTTACGTAAAAATAAATTAGGACTGTTTTTTGTTCATAAAACCAACAGTATTGGTTTTGAGGAGAACTTTTGGTACTTTGATTTACACAAAACATGATAAGTCAATTTCATAGAATAGGCCATTCTCTGTTTGGAGTGGGAAACCATGACACAAAGGTTGCAGGGCTTAAAAGGATACTGTTATATATTAGGGACAGCTCCAAAAGTCAGTATGCACATTGACCCAAGATGAAATCTCAGGACTCTTATTTTGCATTTTTACATAGTATTCTCAACTCTATTAATCTGCTTCCTTTGGTCAGGGCTCATCAGAGAGGAAGCATCTCAAGTTAATTAAAATATTGTCAAAATAGTGCAAAATATAAGTTTTATTACTGATTTTAAACAGTTGCACAAGGTCACCTCCTTTTTGCATATATGATAACAGTAGAAGTTAATGGATGTATTTAGATCATTTAGGTTTTGGGATGAAAGAAATAGATTTTTTAAAAATGTATCCACCTGAATTCCCACTCCAAATGGAGAATTGCCCAAATACGAGAAAAGCATAGAATATGCTCTATTTCACATACTCTGTGTATTACTTGCCCTGCGATGGACTGGTGACCTGTCCAGGGTGTATCCTGCCTTCCGCCCGAAGACTGCTGGGATAGGCTCCAGCACCCCCCCGCGACCCTGACGGAGAAGCGGCTTAGAAAATGGATTGATGGATGGATGGATGTGTATTACTATCTAACTGGTACTATGTGTCTGTTTTCTTATGTAGGGTTCTCCAAAGGAAATCCAGGTTTTCAAGGGCAGTTTGGTAAATAGATGTTTGTGAAAAACAAATTTTTCTGTTATTGCGTAACATAGCAGGCTGATGTGTTCCTCTGTCTCACTGTGTGCTCATTCATTTTATTACATTTTGTAGGACATCCTAGACAGTCGTTTGTCTGCGCTGATGAACATGTTGACATCTGTCCCACGAGCCACTCAGTTGATGGACAAAGAGCCACAACAAACTCTCCTCATCAACAGCTTAGAGCAGGAGTTCAAACGCTACCTCCAGCAGGTCCACAGACACGCTTTCCGTCAGGACCGCAAGTAAATACACACACAGACACATAAACGTATGCACATATGTGTGGAAAAAGGACATCTGTGAATGAATTGGTTGGGTTTTTTTTTTTTTTGTCTAGGGATCCTGATGTTACATTCTTTGATCAGATGAAACAGCCAATGATGATGTACAGGTTAGAGATTTTTCATTTTTGAAGTCAGTCTGTATTTCTTATCACTTCACTAAAAACAATATCCCTATAGCCTATTACATTTACTTGAGGAGGTAAATCTGCAATCCTTATGTATTTTCAAGTCTGACAACAATCATTTGAATAATACTAAAGCAAATATTTTGCAGAATCCAGAGCTTCTTTAGTAATAGTATTCCTGTTCCAGTTCACTTCATGCACTGACAAAAGCTGCTAACAGACTCAGCAATGCTCCGTGTTGTTATTGTTATTGAGTGTAGTGCCTGTTGCATAATGTTGATATCCATATCCAGGCAATGAAATTTCAAGCTAGGCTAAACATGGTCATTTTGTTGGAAATCACATTTATGTTTTATTCCATACTAATTAAATCACACAGCCTCTCCTAATAAAATTAATGCCTGCTCAAATAGAGCTTATGTCTTACTTTAACTATTCTCCATAGGGTGAAGCCTGCTGCATTCGATCTGTTCCTGGGTGGCTGTATTGCAGGCTACTTAGGAGTAGTGTACTATGCAATTCAGGTTTGTGCCATGGTTGTTCCAAGTGGACCACTTTCATAGACCGAAGTACATACTTTGTTTGAAGCACTATAATTTCTTTAGCCTCAAGATGACTGTCCTTTCTTTACAGAACTTTGGGAGCCTCTATACAAAGCTCAAGGGTACAGTGAAGAGCAAGCAGCAGTGAGAACAGCTGCCCAGTTTGCCAAAGAAAAATACTCAAATATCCTTCCAAAGGCAGAGATGGAGAAAAGGCCACTGAGGATGTAGTGGAATGTTTTGAAAGAGCTGTTTTGGAAAAGAAGTGGTTCTGCAAGGCACAGAGCTTTGCAAGGCTTTGTATTTTACTTTTATATGTACTTTAATAATTAAAGATGGTCCTGATTGTTATTGTCATTGCCTTTATTTCAGTACCAAACCACTGACCACTGTTTAGAAGTGTAAGTAGGTGATCTTTTTGCTATAGTATTCTACAATACTATAGAATACTATAGAACCGCTGTAGCAGAACTCATGGGTTAATAATGGCTCACTTAAAGGGAAACACAATGCCACAGTAAGAGTGAACATAAGCTTACACGGTAGGCCATAAATTGTGCTGTCAAGCTATCCATCTCATGTATCGGGCTGGTTCTCACTAGATTTGTAGCAGAATAGACAGTGTGGCCTAGTTTTTTACACACATTGCCTATAACATATCCAATTTCTAATCCTTCATATCAGATTATGATCCTTTTATTTATTTAAATAACTTCTGCAGAACTCTGAAATCATTAATCATTTGGTAGTTGGCACCATGCCCATATTAGTAACTCTAGGCGCGTTTTCCTCTGTGGGAAAAAATGAATAGCAATTTTCAAAAACCAAGAATGTTCTAAAGCTGATGCATTTTGCTCTGTATACACTTTTGAATACACTCCTGAATGAAACTGGATCTTCAGAATTATGAAGTTATGTAGTTAAAATATGAAATGGGATAAAGTACATTTAAAGCTGTTCCCTGTAGAGAATGTCTTCGTCTTTTTGAGTCAACAAAACATGTAAGACAAGTAAGTCTGATACTGTATTTCTATGTCTAATACTGCACATCTACGCATATTAATGTACTGTGATGTTGCTGTAACAACAGCAGCTCCTACTGACACATTGCTGGCTTTTGTGGAGTATTTTGCTAAAGTTTCCAGTGATGTTCAGAGGACAGATGTATGTAGAGCAAAACACACGGACCTTCTGTTTCTCACAGGGCACAACAGAAGTGTTTGTTGAGATTCCTTTATCATAGTAAAACATGATATAATTCATGTACCATATGTTCATGTTCATTTACACCACCGTTAGCTTGGCACTAATTTAACACTGCATATCCAATAGAATGCTAGCAGAAATTAGCATTACTGTACTGTAGTGTAGTGTTACACAGTAACAGTTACAGAGTAAAGGGCATAAAAATACTTTGGCCCGAGTATGTCTTTACTTCACTTATGGCACTGACAGTATAACATGTTATTAACACTACTTATAATGCATTATAGTAACAATTCATAATGTATAATAAGCATTCATAAGCCATTGTAAACATGGCTATAAATATTTATAAAAATGAATTACCCTTTATAGCCATGTTTATAATGGCTTATGAATTCATTATAACACATTATGAATGTGTTTATAGATGCTTACAAACATGACATTCATACAAAGTGTTACCTACTTTTCATTGCTCCTTCAGCTTTCCTGTATTTCCCAAGTGGATTAAAGTAGCTTACTGTTTGATCACAGTGCTTTATTTACAGGCTGTAGATAGAGATCCAGTCAGACTCCATCAGGCCCCAGTGGGGGCAGGATGTGAAGTCCCCACTCATTCTGAAGACTTGAATTATTGATGGACAGAAGCAGAGTGGCCCCATGGCACTCTGGCCTCCAGGGGGCTGAACCATTGGAGGCAGGAGAGACTAGAAGCTGCTGATGGATGAGTGACCTGCCAAACAACTGTTCTATTCTGTCTGCCTACTGAAGCTTATAATACACAACATGACTGCGCTTCCAGAACCTTCACCTGAGTTATTCCTTATGATGTGATTCACTGCGTCATTTAATCTGTAATGTGATTAGAGGAGCGAGAGCAGAGCTTAGCATTTAGGGTTCCGTGTGAAGGGTTTGATGTAATATGTTAACAATGTTAGTTTTAAAACTAATGTGGCACAATACAGGGCACCCAATCAGAACAGAGGTGATTTACATATATCAGTCTTAAAGGCACAGTAACTAAATTAATCAGTTTTATTCTAAGGAATAAGAGAGGCTAAAAAATGGTCTTTACTGAATAAATTATGATTGTTTTTTGGTATATAAGCCCAACCACAACTGGACCTCAGGGATGAAAGTAAGTCAAGAAAAATGTAAGCTATGACTCCTTTTGAGAGTTACAGGCAACTGCCTTATCTTTTTTGTGTTGTTATAAATCACCTTGTTGTGAAAATGAAAAGCAAGCCAAGTGAGCAGCAGACTGGACACTGGCATAAAAGCCAAAAAGACTTATGATTAGTGCAGAGAAGGAGCAGCAGGGAGAAAAGAGGCTAGTAGTAAACACCATAAGTGTGTGGAAGCGTGTCCTGGGTGGTGGTGTGTCAGACAGAGGGAGGCGGAGAGGTCCTAATGAGGTCACCCAGGTACAGTACACGCTCAGTGCTATAGAGACCGGCTCAGTCAGAGTGGTCAGGGGAGATGGCTCCTCAGCTGCAGCTCAGCACCTACTCACAGGAGTTCAGCTACCCGGCCCAGGCCAAGACCACCCAGCCTAGACCCACCTCTGCCCACCGCAAGAACAACCCCCACCCACGTCCGGTAAGGACTGCCATTCAGCACCACATACATTGCCAGTCAAAACTCTGGAGATACCTTATTATTTTCTCCTTGTTACTTTTAAACTGGGTAAGAAAAAAAAGAGTTTTGTCAATGTAAAACAGCCTTTAACTAAATAACTTTAACTTAATTTGGGTATGTTTCTTAACATGTTTATGAACGTGTCATGGTTTGAAGAGTAGGTGCTGTTGAAATAATGATCTGACCGTTTTCTTTTCCAAACTACTAGTTACAGTACATACTGAAACTCTTTTGAGAAAAAAGGTGGTTTAAACAGCTGAAAGGTTTTAGTGCTGAGGAGTGCTGACCTCACAACTAGAGGACAAAATATTTGGGCTTTAGTGTTATTCTCAAGGTAGCAATGTCACAAATGTTGTCAGCAATATTTACGTGCCTGATATTGTTTTACTCAAAATAAACCTGTTTTTTGGTTATGTTTCACTTTTTAAATGGCCAGGATTTGTCAGCCGGTCACGGCTATTCACTCTTTAAGTTTGCATTTATCATTAGGAAGTAATAAGTATGGGATTTTATAAGGTTTAAGGCAAAACTGTAAACTGACACGCTCGTTTGTATCAAAGATATTTCAAAAAGCTAGACATCCCCAAACTCTTAACAGAGAGAATATCATACTGTTTAGAATGGATAAAATCAATGGTGAATCATGAGCAGGATAAGAAATTCCATGTTCAGTCTTTAGACCAGACCTTAAAAATCCAAGCAACTGGCTTAGCTTTTGTTTCGTCATTTATTTGTTTATTTATTGTCCAGATATAAATAATTTCTGTGTGAGGATGACAAACAAGCCTAGTGACAAACTAGACACTGGCACAAAAAGGACAAATGATAGAGATATATTGATTCCTTATAGGTGGATAAAATGTATTGCCATAAAATGTGTCTCCTTTCCATAAGAATATTATACTGAGTTTCAAGGCCAGCACAGTTTTAAACATTTTATTAAATATCATAAAGCTTGATCTTTAACTTAAGCATCAAGGATGCAATTTAGGAGTCAGGCTTTTAATTGTTTCTTGGTAACAGAAGGCTGGATTCTCTTTACTGATTGTGGATTGGGCAGTATATTATTGTAGTGTAGCTTTCTAAGCTAAAATAAGAGACTACTTTATGTTTATTTAATTTCCAGTGAGAACTGCCATTACCTACAACTTATTAACCTCTTAACCACCAAGGCTCATTACATACAATGGCTTATTGTTCAGTAAGTGCAAGAACTTATTGTTCAGTAAGTGCAAGAAAGTGCAAACTGGTTGAGCTATTCTGAGGTTAAAGAAGTGTAATAAAACTTGGGGCCTGCTGGTGGGCCCATGACCTTCTAAGGGGTTCATTTTGCAGCATTACGAATAAACAGAAAACATATTTAGCAGAAAATTACACAGAAGTCCTAACAAATGAATATAATGTCTATCCGTTTATCAATTTTTAACATTGATAAATGTTATATAATGTTATATAACATTGCCTTTGATTTCAGATTTCAAAGAAAGTTCAGTCATAGAAGTTGGCTGCATTTTCTGCTTCTCACAATCAAAACAAAACAAAACCAAAAAGAACCACATTCAGTGATGTTGAGGTCTGGACTTCGGGGTGGTCAGTGCATCGTTCTGACATCACCAGCAGCTTCTTTGTTTGATTTGCAAATGTTATTTCTTTTTGTCAATTTTCTTTTCTTAGTAAGGGATTCTTGACAGCTACACATCCTTGTAGATCCATAGCCTGGAGTTGTCTTCTTATGATGGAAGGATGGACAGAAACATCTGTGGATCTTCTTCAGATCTGATGCAAGATCCTCAAAGATGACAGTTCATCTGGTTGTGGTCTACCAGGTCGTGCTCGGTCCTTAAGAGTCCCACTTTCTCTATATCTTTAAATCATTTCTGGATTCTAGTTTTAGAAACCCCTATTTTCAACCCATTCGTTTTCCTTTGACTTTTCTTATACATTATATTTTGAAATCTTATGAAAAACTTGTACTTAATAGCTGTATTGACTTTAATTTAGTTGAGAAATCGACTTGTCAGTTCAACCTCAAAAAATATGTTAAATGATGCTTTGATCAATGTGATATTTGGAGTTGAATAAAATTAGTTCAACTGCTTGTTACTACTTGAAATATTTCTTTAGGTTGAACTGACAAGCCATTTTATACAGTGTGATCTTGGACTCACAAAGCTCTGCACGTGTCAGTGATTAATGTTTTATCTAATGTGTGCAGGTAAGATCAGATAAACACAAGAACTTCAATAGAAAATGATGTTATGTTGTTGGATGTGCTTGTACTTTCACCT